>NC_079316.1:20825801-21136301 GCF_029931775.1 Euleptes europaea | reverse complement strand
CTTATTTCATAGGATTTTCCCCTCTGTGCCTGTTTGGCTGGTATCTTCATTTCTGATGCCCTTCCTAGTCCATGCCCCATTTCTAGGACACACACACAAAAAATCTTGGCAATATGCCAGGGAGGGGAGCTGGGTGTAGTTTGGGATATTGTTTTGTTATTAGCTCTCATCAAAGAAATGGTTGGCAACTTCTGGCTTAGGAGGATTCTCCAGCTACACCTGTTCTCATAAAAGGGTCATCCAGACCCTGTAAAACGTGTCTTGGTAACTTCAGGCTGAACTATTGATTCATGCTCTACAGGGCAGCCTTCGAAAATGTGCGAGAAATTTGCAGCTCAGAATGCAGTTGCCTGGTTGATGATGTGAATGAAACAAACCAGCACAAATGAAATATAAAAGTGAATACAAAAAGTGGTAAAGGAATACAAAATTGCAATAGAATATAGATAAAATCAGAGAATCTAAACTTTATGCTATTAAAATTGTATTTGTATTTCACTTTCTGTATTAACTTCTGTACTTTGTTCATTTTGGATTGTTTTTCTCAACCTTTTGGTTACCTAATTCATTTAACTTTAACCTGGTGGCCCAGGCTAGCCCGATCTCATCAGATCTCAGAAGCTAAGCAGGATTGGCCTTGGTTAACATTAGGATGGGAGAACAGCAAGGAAGTCTAGAGTGGCTATGCAGAAGCAGGCCATGACAAACCACCTCTGAATGTCTCTAACCTTGAAACCCTATGGGTCACTAAGTCAGCTGCATGTTGACCGTGACTTTCCACCACTACCACCAGTTCATTTAGGTTTGGTCTTTCCCCCTTTGTTTTATTCTTGTTGATAATGGGGGTGAGCCAGTTAAAAAAAAAAGCTTCATGTTGATGCTGAAAAAATTATACTGGTTCCTGACTGGTTTCCAACTACCGTGTTGGTTTTAACATTTAAAACCCTACGTAATCAAGGAATGAGTTAGCTAATGTAATGCCTTCTTCTGTACTGACTTTTCTCTACACTGAGATCCTGAAAAGATAGCTGAAGTCTCCTTCCTTGTCTCGGAGAAGATCGAGGACAGACAAGGAACAGGTCTTTCTTGGCAGCAATGACCTGCCTTTGAAGAAGAAGAGTTGGTTTTTATATGCCGACTTTCTCTACCACTTAAGGGAGACTCAAACCGGCTTTCAGTCATCTTCCCTTCCCTTCCCCATAACAGACACCCTGTGAGGTGGGTGAGGCTGAGAGTGTGTGACTTGCCCAAGGTCACCCAGCTGGCTTTGTGTGTAGGAGTGGGGAAACCATCCAGGTTCACCAGATTAGCCTCCGCTGCTCATGTGAAGGAGTAGGGAATCAAACCCAGTTCTCCAGCTCAAAATCCACCGCTCCAAACCACTGCTCGTAACCACTACACTACACTATTCCTTGCTCCAGGAATCCTGCCAAGATTATTCCATCCTCACCTTCCAAAGACAGGAAAGAGCCATTTAAACTGATAATTCCTTTGCAGCGTTGCTGTTTAATTGGAAAGTTGTTGGGATGGTTTCTGGTCTGTATGAAAATATGCAGTGTGAAAGATACGTGTGTTAGACCCTGATAATTTTTGACATTTCTGGGGCTTGTTTGGTGTGGTGGTGCTACAGTTGGGAGATTGTTCATTTTTGAGTATGTGTATGTGTTTCATATTGATATTGGTGCACTAAAGCAGGAAAATTTGGGTCGATTAGCAGTGAATTTCCAACCCCTCTCTAGGGAAACCAGGTAATGTTTGAAAACATTTCTTACATCATAGTGAGCATTGCCTTTTTCTGGAAGGCAACAGAAACACGGGCCGCATAGCTACTTCCAGAAGAAGAGTGGAAAGGCAGCTCTGGAGACCTTGCTATCTCAGAACTAAGTGGATTTCTTGAGGCACATTTTCACGTGTCTTCTCCAAGAAATCTTGTGTATCTTTATTTCATAATGTGAGAAGCAGCCTTTACATGGGTTGTTTTGTGCAATGGGACAATATCCCTGTGCTCAATTAAAAAAAAAACACTTTGCATTTTTGCGAGCATCTTTGTTTGATGTTCAAAAATGTTCAGGCATTTGCAAGCATCCAACTGAAATGTTTTGCAAAATGTGTGGCACGTGTATGCACAGAAGTACTATGCATACTAGTACTCCACACTTGCTCCACTCCCATGTCATAAACTTTAACTTTCTGAAGGTGGGGCAATCTGCTACATGGACGGGCTCTTTAAAATACTAGCTTCGACTGGGGACATTCTGTTCTGTGAGTTGTTTTCCCCACCTTCTCCAGCATTTGCTGGCCTTCATGGGAACTGTTGCCTTTTGTGGTTGAATCTGAAGACTGAGGAAGTGGCAGTTTCCCATCAGTTCTAGCAATCCAGTAAACTCTGCGCATTTGGCAGTATCAGCTACTGGCCAGCTGCCTAAGTGATGAGGAATGCCACCTACAGCACAGATACAGATACGCTCAAAATACTGCTTTGTATAAATTGTGAACAAAATCACCAGTGCACAACCCAAGAGAAAATTAGCATTGCAAGCAGGGTAACACTGATTTTAAAAGGTAAAAGTAGTCCCCTGTGCAAGCACCAGGTCATTACTGACCCATAGGGTGACGTCACATCCCAACGTTTACTAGGCAGACTATATTTACGGGGTATTAGGTAAGGGCATGAAAATTAAATAGCCAATATTATAATGTCTCTGTATTGATCTATAGTGCAGTCTCATTTGGAATACTGTGTGCAGTTCTAGTAACTGTATCTCAAAAAGGACATTGCAGAACTGGAAAAAGTACAGAAGAGGGCAAACAAGATGATTAGGGGGTTGGAGCACCTTATCTATGAGGGAAGGCTGAAGAGTCTGGGACTTCTCCATTTAGAAAAGAGACAGCTAAGAGGGGACATGATAGAGGTTTGTAAAATTATGCATAGGGTGGAGAGAGAATATTTTCTTCCTCTCCCGAAATACGAGAACTCAAGGGCATCCAATGAAGCTGATGGGCAGTAGAATCAGGACAGACAAAAGGAAATACTTCTTTTCACAGTGAGTGATAAAAATGTGGAATTCGCAGCCAGAGGATGTTGTGATGGCCACAGGCATGGATGGTTTTGAAAGGGGGTTAGACAGATTCATTGAGGATAGGTCTATCGGCGGCTTCTAGCCATGGTGACTAAAGGGAACCTCCACATTCAGAGGCAGTAAACCTCTGAATACCAGTGCCAGGAGGCAACATTGGAGAAGGACTTGTCCTCTGTGCCCTGTTGTTGGACCTTCAGAGGAACGGGTTGACCACTGGGACAGGGTTCTGGACTAGATGGACCACTGGTCTGATCCAGCAGGGCTCTTCTTAGGTTGTTATGGTGGAGAAAAGCATGGTGCATAACTTAAGTGTGTGTATATTATTCTAAAATGTATATTGGAATATACTTCCAAAAGAAAGGGTGAGTAAAGTGTTTTATAATTCTACAATCTATTTGTTTACTAAATATTGGTGTGCAGCTAAATGTAATTTACCTGATTTTTTTTCCCAGTAGGGTAGCCACCTTGGTCTGCAACGGGAGAGCTAGATTCGAATCCAGTAGCATTTTAGGTTCGACTCCAGATATCTGATGAAGGGAGCTTCGACTCTCAAGAGCAGGGGTGGGGAACGTCAGGCCCGGGGGCCATATGCGGCCCCCGAGGACATTTTTTGTGGCCCTCGGGAGCTCTGGGACCCTGCTGCAGAGGTGGGGCGCAGGCCGGCCCTCCCAGAGGGTGTTCCTGGCACCACGGCTTACAGCGGCGCTGCGGTGCCCTTTGGACCTCCTCTCGCTGACTGTCGGCTGTTGAGCAGCGAGAGGGAGGGGGAAAGAGGCTGGTGGCTCCCGGCGGCAAAGCATGCATGCAGGAGCCGATTGGGCTTTTGGGGGGGGGGGCTTTTGTGGACTCTGGGGAGGAGAGGGCATGGAGACTGGGGCCCGGTCGCATGGGGCTCTGTGCGCCGCCGGGTGTGTGTGGGCAGGGGAGGCTAGGGCCCAGTCGCGTGGGGCCAGCGGGTGTGTGTGTGTGTGTGGGGGGGAAGGCTTTTCTCTCTTTTCTTCCTCTTTTTCTGTCACTTTTTCTCCTTTCTCTCCCTCTTTCTCCCTCTTTTTCTGTCTCTGTCTTTGTCTCCCTCCGTCCTTTTCTTTGTCTCCCTCCGTCCTTTTCTTTCTCCCTCTCTCTCCATTTCTTTCTCCCTTTCTCTCCCTTTCTCCCTCCCTCCCTTTTCCTCTTTCTGTTTTCCTTCCTCCCTTACCGATCAACTGTGGGCTGCGCCTCCCTGGCACCTCGTTTGCTCGGGCCCACTGCTGGCTGCCCTTCCACCTGGGAGGGGGGAGTGGGGGCACCCCGCAGGCCTTCTCTGTGTGGCCTCCCCTGGGGTTGCCAACCTCCAGGTGGTGGCTGGAGACCTGGCAACCCTCGCCTCTTCCCCCCCACACCGGGAGATCTACACCTGGTATGGCCCCTGAATGATGTCATAAATGTGCAAATGGCCCTTGGCAGGAAAAAGGTTCCCCGCCCTGCTCAAGAGTGTATACCCCCAAAAATCTTGTCGCTCTCCAAGGTGCTACTGGACTCCAATCTAGCTGTTTTGCTTTTCTCTGAAATTCTTCCTTCTGGGTCTCAACACATGAAGTGCAGGAACCCTGCTGAATGAGAGCAAAAGTTCACTAAATAACATCCAGCTTTTTCACCCAAGTGTCACCCATAGCTTTTTTTGTGGGGAGAGCAAGTGAACCCTATTTCAGCAGCAGAAAAGCTGGTCGGATCCAGCCCCCTGTTTCCACCAGGTGCCTCTAGCACGCACAGCATAAAGGCCACGGTCTTTCCCTGAATCTGTGGCACTCTGTCATAGCATGGATTGGATCCTAATGACCTCAAATGGATTTCTGCCAGCAGAACAGGAATTCCCCCAACATTGGCAGAAAAATTACTAAAAGGGGGCCCATTGTGAACTTAAAGAGACACACACAGAGATGCATACACTCTGGCACAAGCAGAAGCGCCTGCCTTTTTTTTGGGGGGGGATATATTGATTCTTTCAAATCAAGGGTTATAAACATGATAAAATAAATATTATTTCCTGATTCTCATTGGAGGACATGATTGCATTTTTGACAGATGTGGATAATTTATGCATCAAGACTCGAGCATAATGGTAAGGGCTGCTAAACCTTGTGGCCAATCATCCAGACATTGTGGCCTGCACGATGCTTGTGTTTGCAGTTCCCAGTAGGTAGCAAACACAGAACAGTTGTCGAAGCACCCGGCAGATCATCTTTTCTAGCTGGCGGACTGTGTTCTAGTTGTCAGGGTGACGCATCCAGTCTTGCGATGCTGATTTTGTATCCTGTGATATATCCTGAGCCTAACCTTCATGCATGAACTGACCCTAGAAGCTAAAATGACTAAACTGAGGCTGTCGTATTTTGGTCATGTCATGAGATGACAAGAGTCACTGGAAAAGACAATCATGCTAGGAAAGGTTGAGGGCACCAGGAAAAGAGGAAGACCCAACAAGAGATGGATTGACTCAATAAAGGAAGCCACAGCCTTCCATTTGCAAGATCTGAACAAGGCTGTCAGAGATAGGACATTTTGGAGGACTTTCATTCATAGGGTCGCCATGAGTCGGAAGCGACTTGACAACACTTAACACACACACACAACCTTCATGAAATGCTTCTCATTGCAGATGTAAACGAATGTGCTGTTGAGAACGGAGGCTGCCAGGAGGTGTGCTGCAATACATTTGGTAGCTTCTATTGCAAATGCCCAGTAGGCCAAAAACTGGGAGAAGATGAGAAATCCTGTGAAGGACTGTGTAGAGCCTCTGGTAGGATCGGTTATGAAGGAACCCTTTCCTGAATGAAAGCAAGTGGGCTGTTTTGGGTTTTTTTGAAATCAGTTTAGTGGTTTATGTATATTATTTATAGTCTGCCTTTTTCCCAGGGACTCAAGGAGGATTACACATAGTGAGTCAATACAATCAACAAAATGGGACATTCAGTAACCAGTGCATAGTGAGTCAGTACATTCAACAAAAAGGGGGCATTCAGTAACCAATGAAATTAGGATTGTAGAAGTCTGGAGCCACCAGAAAGAACTGAAGCACTGCATAAGCATTAACATGACACATTAAGCGGTACAGAAATTGCATAATAGGATCCTACTTAGAATAAGCTATATGTAGCTGTATAGACCACAGCCTCAATCATTTATCCACTTAAGTTTGGGAACTCTTTTGTACAGTGTTCAAACTGTTCAAACAGTTTCCTTTAGGATGCAAATATGTATTTAGATACTAAAGATGCCGTTATAAGGACACTTCAAAAGGGCTTTTGCAAATGGGAAGAGTTTGCATATCATTTGCATTACTTTGTCGGCGATCCTGTTTTTTTCCTTGTTAGCCTGCCGATGAGGATTCGTCTTAAATATATCAAGCAGCACCCAGTAATTTTAGGCACTTTGTCAATAAACTAGGGTGGTGATCTGGTTTTAGGGAGCATTTCCAGATTGGTAGCCATATTAGGCTGTAGCCACAAAATAAAACAGGAGTTCAGTGGGCACCTGAAAGAGTAACACAATTTGTTCCAATGTGAGTTTGTGTGAGTCAGAGCCCAGTTCGTCAGATGTACTGAAGTGTTCATCCTTTAAGCAGAAATATTTCAACTCAAGGCAGCAAACTACAGCTGTCTACAGCTTCTAGTGGAAATACTTTCCACCTAACTGATGTACACTCCATGCCATCTGATGAAGTGGGCTCCGTCTTATGAAAGCTCATTCTGGGATAAATATTGTCAGTCTTTAAGTTGATTCCGGGGCCCTTCTTTATTTTGGTTGCAGGGATTCTCTCTTCAAAATATGCCAGTGAAGCGGTTCAGTTGCCTCTCCCCAGTGCCTCTCCAGTCCTGTTTGAACACTGGATATAAAGTGTGGAGGACTGACATGAGGTTACATCATGTGTGTCTTCCACGTTTCACCTCTGACATGGAACATGGCAGTTTGTTTCCACCTTGGAGGGTTCATAGTTTCTTCTTCTTTTATTTACAGCTTTTGCATTTTACAAGGTCAGAAGTGTCAGGGACCTGCACAGGCCACTTCTCTCTAGCAAGTTTCAGAGGACCTGGGGAGAATAAAGGTGTGTGCAGTCAGAGTGCAAGAAGGCAGGGGCAAGCTCAGCCCTGCTCTGTGTGCATAAGTCACAGCTGATTTATGGAGATCCTGTAGGGTTTTCAAGGCAAGACAAGTTCAGAGGTGGTTTGCCATTGCCTTTCTCCACGTCATGCCCCTGATATTCCTTGGAGGTCTCCCATCCAAATTCTTGCCAGGGTTGAGGCTGAGCGTGTGAGACGGGCCCGAGGTCACCCAGCAAGTTTCCATGGTGGAGTGGGGATTTGAACCTGGGTTTCCCAGATCCTAGTCCAGCACCTTAACCAGTACACCATGCTGCATAAATCCTACAAGCAGATACTGCTAGGGTTCTGTCCCTGAAATCAGTTCCCATTCACTTGTACACAAATAGGTCAGTGGTGGAGCTTTCCCCTGACCTCACCAAGGTTATTCACATCCCCCAGAATGCCATGTGGAAAGCTCTACAGAAATTGGTTATCTTAACCTTATAATCGCCAATGGATTGCATGGTTTGCAGTGCATTCTAAAATATAACCTTGTGTACCTTGATGATGTCGGCCTCTTAGAATAAACATTAAGCTTACTAATTGGAGAAAGAACATATATCTTTGTGCAGTTCAACTTCCAGTACTTCTTGAGAGCCTTGGGGAGTAATAGGCAGGGAACATTCATGCATTGGCAGCAGCCCTCTTCAGATATGTCATAGAATCATAGAGTTGGAAGGGACCATCAGGGTCATCTAGTCCAACCCCCTGCGCAATGCAGGAAATTCTGAACTACTTCCCCCCCACACCCCCTGTGACTCATACTCTATACTGAGAAGATGGCCAAGGTGCCCTCCCTCTCATGATCTGCCTAAGGCCATAGAATCAGCATTGCTGACAGATGGCCATCTAACCTCTTCTTAAAAACCTCCAGGGAAGGAGAGCTCACCACCTCCCGAGGAAGCCTGTTCCACTGAGGAACCGCTCTGTTAGAAAATTCTTCCTAATGTCTAGATGGAAACTCTTTTGATTTAATTTCAATCTGTTGGTTCTGGTCCGACCTTCTGGGGTAACAGAAAAAAAATGTTTGCACATATCAGGATGTTGGCAGCCACATGTTTGGGGAGTGCGCTGCTTGCAGTCACCATGTTGACTGAACAGGGACTGATAGTTTGCATTCAAGTGCAGCTTTGGTACCTGTGAACCAAGCCCTGGAAAATCCAGTGGTCAGCTTGCTTGCACCAAAGCTGTGGGCACATGCAAAGTACCCTGTTAGGTCAACGTGGTGACGGTGCTTATCAGGAGCAGTTTGCTTTCAGTACATGTGTTTGCTGGCCTCCTGGTACACAGAGACGTGTGAAAGAGGCAAGCGTGAGCTTTCATTTCCCACATGCTTCAGACAAGTTGCCCGAAAATGAATGCAACCTATCCAACCCTACAATACAGGGGGTTACCACACTTTGTATTCCCAGCGATATATTAAGAGTTTGAAAATGTTATAAAAAACATCGCTTTAAAAGGGTTTTGGGATACCACGGCTTATAAATGGTTGGAAGACGTCTTTACAGCTAAAGTGCAAACAGAATTTTTTATAACATTTTCAAACTCTTAATATATCGCTGGGAATACAAGTGCGGTAACCCCCACAGTTTCAGATCCTGTTGTTAGGGTAAGTCAGACAAGGCAGGAAAAGTTCATCTGGTTTTCTTTCTGTGTTGAGCTTTTTTTTAGATGGGAGCAAATCTTTCTCAATCTAATAGCTAGCAATATCTGAAATGAACCACAATGCTTATTTTGCCAAAGGCTTCTTCTTCTTTTTAATTCAGACAGTCTATTTGGGTTGAATTAGAGTCTGCAGTTGACTTGGTAAGAGGAAAAGGATCCTGAGGCATTACTTCTGCTAACAGGTGTTCTCTGTGTTATATTTGGCAGCTTATTCCCTTTCCCCTGAAGTATCCAAAGATAAATTTGCCTTTTACTCTCAAGAGTATTATGAACTCTGGGTCTAATATAACTGGAAATCAGCATAGCCATCTTCTGTGTCAATATAATTTAAGAGTACTAAATAATTTGTTGAAGTGAGGGGGACAGCAGAAATAAACTGATGAACAGTTTAGTTTCTTTTCCTTTAATCCAGGAAAATACATGGCCAAGAGTGTTATATCCTTGATCAAATTTTATGATGTGATTATGCTATATCCCGAACGTAATCTTTATCTTTTTTTTACTCCCTTCTAACTTGCAAACAAATTTCCATTAGCAGAGACATCTGTATTTTTTTTTTAATTACATCATTTATAGTCCACCTTTCTCACTTGGACTCAAGGCTGATTTCACAGAGTGAGTCAGTACAATCAACAGGATGGGGGAAAGGCTGTGGGTCAGTAGTAGAGCATCTACTTGGCATGCAGAAGGTCCCAGGTTCAATCCCCGGCATCTCCAGTTAAAAGGACTAAGCAAGCAGGTGATGTGAAAGACCTCTGCCTGAGACCCTGGAGAGCCGCTGCCGATCTGAATAGACAATACTGACTCTTGGACCAAGGGTCTGATTCAGTATAAGACATGTGTTCATGTATTCAATACAATAGGAGTAGGGTTGTAGAACCAATCAGAAATCTAAAAACAGATCTTAAGCAAAGCATAAGTCAACATGGCACATAAATTGATACAAAAATTACATCGTAGGATCCCAGTTTCAGCAAGCTAAACACAATAGTATAGACCACAGCCCCTAATAATTTAAGTAACTTTGTGGATCATTTAGTACAGAGCAGCTCTATTACCTGCGTAGAAAAGCTCTATTGAATAATTCAGTTTTGCATAGTTTGCAGAAAGCCAGAAGAGCAGGAGCCTTCCTGACCTCCTCAGGCAGGCTGTTCCATAAGGTGGGGACCACAACGGAGAAGGCACCAGTACGAGCAATTGTTGATTTGGCCCATTTGCAGATTGGCACCCGTGGAAGACCTTGCTCAGATGAGCAAAGTTGTGGCGGGTGCATAGAGGGAGAGGCGGTCTCACAAATATGAGGGTCCAACGCCATAAAGGGCTTTGTATGTCATTGCCAACACCTTAAATTGCAATTGCCCGCCTCTGCATAGCAACCACAGACTTCCTCTGTGGTCTTCCATCTAAATACTAACCAGGGCTTACCCTGCTTAACTTCTGAAATCTGACAATACTGGGCTAACCTGGGCCATTTTGGTTCAGGGCCGCAGTTCTAGTTAGATCCCCCGTTTAATTTTTTTGCACATTTCTCTTGATTGCTGACTCACAGAGGTCTCTCTCCCTACTGTATTAAGGCTAGATAGGTGTGTTGTCTTAGCTCTGTCAGAGGGTAAGTGTTTTCAGGAGCCTCTCCATGGCTCTTTTATCATTTAAATTGCCCTTTAATATTAACATTTAGAGAGGCTTAGGCAGTTGCAAGTTGACTTTGGAAGGTCTGCTCTAACAGTCTGAAACCCTCTTCCACAATCAATAGTTTGTTTATAGTGCAAGGTTTTGGATAATCTCACAACACTGGAATGAGCAGTGCTTACATCTGGAAGTAAATTCCAGATGTGAAGTAAATTCCAGTTCAGTGAAGGAACACACAGCTGAATTAAAATGCCGGAGGGGGTGGATTGATTAGCCTCTCAAAACTAAGTCTGCGTTTGCTGTGTTATGACAGTTTTATCTCCCATATCCCACTGCTAGGCAGACAATGAAGAACGTATATATGACAGAGTTTGAAAAATTGGATGCAGGGTTGTGTCTAGCACGGGTGTTTCCATGGAAATGAACAATAAACCCTAATTTGTGGGTTCAGATCTAGGCTCCTTGGTCTTACCTGGGGCTATGGGTTGCCTAAATTTAAAGTTTGCATTTGAATAGCTGTGTTTTTTTTAATTAGCTGGCCATACAGTTAGGGCAAAAAATAAATAAATGCTTGGCCATACCAACAATAACTAGTATTTGGTACTCATTGCAGTGAAATATTGAGGAGATTTATAATAACGGTGCTCCAAAGAAGTATATACCAATTAGTGGAAGATTAATCCACCAGTGGCAAATAGTAGAATGGTCGAGATATGGTACTACATCATGCCTAGGTTTTCTATCCCATTTTGTATTTGATGGAATTTAGGAATGAATTACAAAGGATGAATCACTCTATATCACTACTCCTGTTGCGTAAAGTTAATTAGGTTTTCTAAATCATCAGTTGTAGACAGGTATAGCTGATTTCTGTAACGTTAGGGAAAACCCAACCCACAAAGTACGGTCAGATTGGCCTGGGGAAATGGGGGAAAAGGTAAAACTTCGTTTTCTGTAATTTCATGTGTTACTCATAAGAACATAAGAAAGGCCCTGCTGGATCAGACCAAGGCCCATCAAGTCCAGCAGTCGGTTCACACAGTGGCCAAACAGGTGCCTCTAGGAAGCCCACAAACAAGACGACTGCAGCAGCACCATCCTGCCGGTGTTCCACCGCACCCAAAATAATAGGCATGCTCCTCTGATCCTGGAGAGAAAGGGTATGTATCATGAGTAGTATCCATTTTAGATAATTCACAGTGGGTAGCCGTGTTAGTCTGTCTGCAGTAGTAGAAAAGGGCAAGAGTCCAGTAGCACCTTAAAGACTAACAAAAATATTTTCTGGTAGGGTATGACTATCTGAAGAAGTGAGCTGTGAGCTCACGAAAGCTCATACCCTACCAGAAAATATTTTTGCTAGTCTTTAAGGTGCTCCTGGACTCTTGCCCTTTTCTACTACAGTATCCATTTTGACTAGCAGCCATGGATAGCCCTCTCCTCCATGAACATGCCACTCCCCTGTTAAAGCCTTCCAAGTTGGCAGCCATCATCCCATCCTAGGGCAGGGAGTTCCACAATTTAATTCATCCTTAGTGAGCTCAGTTGCCCTGTGGTGCTTCATGCCTCAGTTCACCTGGAGATCAATTCACCTGGAGAAAATGGCTGCTTTGGCAATTGGACTCTGGCATTGAAGTCCCTCCCTTCCCCAAACCCTGCCCTCCTCAGGCTCCCAAACTAATTTCATTGACTAAAACCCATCCTATTTCAAGATGGATTCCTTCTGCACCTGGTATGAGGCAGGAACACCATGTTGTCAGGGCAACATTAACAGCCACCATTCATTTATATAGTACCTTTTAGTGCAGTCACATGTTTTGCAGTCTTTGTTATTCCCATGTCAGGGTATTTTGGATTTTGTACATTTTGCGATATTTTGTCATAGCTCCCAGTTAACGTTTTAGCTTTTATTGTTGGTCTAGTTCTGCATTCATCTGCAACCTAAAATATCTACAAGCCTTGTGGTTAAAAAAAAAACAAAAACCATAGAAATTGCTACCCCATCCTGTTCTGCTCAAGAGTTCAAGATGCCAGTTCCTCCCACGGCTTGTCTTCTGGAACTGTGACACCAGCTTTAATGCATATGTCTCTCCGTATAACTTTAGAAATTAGCTACAAAGTTCATGACCTCTGTGTGAACTCCCTTCAGTAGGTTGTCGCTTCTAATATGCTTCATCAGGTTTTCTTTCCCATCACATCTCCTGAAGTCAGAGATGAGTGATGACCTGTGATCAATCGTTGATGAAGAAAAAGATCCTTTGTTGTGCTGATCTGTGTAATAGTCCTATGCCCGTAACTTGATCAGTAGACATTCTCAGGGTTTATTTTTATTTTTTTAATCACACCATTTGGCAAATATCCTGACTTTTGAAATGCATAAACTTTAAGACAAATGTGTTCCATTGTGGCCTCAAAGTCAGCTACTTAGCTTCAGTGTTTACTTTGAGAGTGGAAAGGCCACATCTTGATTTTATGACACCCTTATTTTCCAAATAATGAATAATTAAAGTGAGAAGTTCCAGAGTGCTAGCTGTATTATCGTGCTATCATATGCAGTGTTATTCCAGTCTAAGCCCATATCTGTGAGCTTAGACTGGAGTAACCCTGCATATGAGCTACCTCTCTGGAACTTTTCACTTCAGTTATTCGTTATTTGGGAAATAATCACTTATTTCAGTGGTTTTAGACTGGAGTAACTGCATAAGATTGCACCGCTTGTCTTTAAGGTGCCACATTTCTTTTTGAATTGCAGCACATTGGGCAGATATATCCATGCACACACAGGCATGGGGAGAAATTTGCCAACAGAGGGCTGAAAGGGAAATGAAATGTAAGAGGAAGAGCTTGAGATGTCTATACGAAGCCTGAATGTGGTTATCTTGTGAAAAGGATTGCTTATGTATTTATATGATGTATTTATATTGCCCTCACTCTCAAACTGCCCTCACCTGCCCTCACTGACTGACAGGAGCATTGGCCAGGACGGAAAATGGCACCCCAAATAGCACCAAAATAAATATTTTGACATTTTAATGCTTGGATCCACCTGGATATTTCCATGGGTAGAAGGTTTCTGCCTGGGAAGAGAGAGTTTCTTGCTTTCCGCCTCCCTCTGTAGCCCAAAATATCCCCCTGAAATTGCTTCTCTGTGGACAAGGAGACAGAAAACTGTTGTCTGACTCTCCCCCAAATGTAGTTGAAAAAAGAAGAAAAACTATGAAGTAGGTACTAATGTAGCCTATGGATGGAAGATTTGAAAGGATAAAGGGAGGACCTGCCTCCTCGATCCAGGTTGCCTGCTCTAGAAAGTAGCATGGTAGATAGAGACTGCAGGAACTCTATTACAGTACACATGACATCTCATTATAAAACTTGTGTTAAGCTGAAAAAGACCTTTGATCTGTCTTGCTCGGTATTGTCGAATCTGACTGCCGTTGGTAAGGTTGCCAACCTCCAGGTTGTGGCTGGAGATCTCTCACTATTACATCTGATTTACAGGCAACAGAGATCAGTTCACCTGGAGAAAATGGCCTCTTTGGAAAGTGGACTATATGGCATTATACCCCATTGAAGTCTCTCCCCTCCCCAAACCCTGCCTTCCTCAGGCTCCACCCATAAAGTCGCCAGATATTTCCAACCTGGCACTGGCATCCCTATCCATTGGCTTTCCAGAGTCTATGGCAAGGAAAGGTCTTTCCCTCTGCCTGAGATTCGTTCAACTGCAGATGGAAGGAAATGAATTTAGGACCTTCTTATATATAAAGTGTACGCTCCACCGCTAAACCACAGCTCCCTGTCTTAGTTTACAAAATCACAAATCACAAAATCACACAAGGTTGGAAGGAAATTTAAGAAATAGTAAGTTATAATAGGAATGATGGACATATGTTTTCTTCCTTTCCCCCCAAATTAACAGTTGTGATTGGGAAAAGTCCTTGGAGCTGAACACATGACCATGGGGGAAGGTATGTGGCTTGGTGGTAAAGCATCTGCTTTTCAGGCAGAAAGCCCCAGGTTCAATCCCCAGCATCTCCAGTTAAAAGTAGATGATATGAAATATCTCTTCCAGTGATTCTGGAGAGACTCTGCCAATCAGAGTAGACAATACTGACCTTGATTGATCAGTATTCTGATAGTATAAGGCAGATTCACGTGTTCATGCTAAGTGGCTGTAGGGAAGGGAATCAGAAAATTTGCCCCTGAAAATTTGACACACGTTTTTTGTATTTACCTTGGAAGCTTACCCAAGTAAATCTGAATGGGAGTCTTTTTTTTCTTCATGTAGAGGAGGGTATTTTTAATTGATACCCTACTCTGAGCCCAGCCCTGGCCAGGAAATAGAGCAGGGTATAAATCGAATAAACAAATAAACAAAAGAATAGCATTTTATGCATACGATAATTATATTAGCCATTTTCTGTACTTATGAATTGCTTTGGAATGTAAGTTATGAATTAAGACAACATTTCCACCTCTCTTAAGTGGCAATAATTTGTTTGTGTGAAAAGGGAGAAAGAATTGTTACCACTGACAAATGGATGTAATCAGTTGGGCTGTTACCTCTGCAATTATAGGAATACACTTTGCAGTTGTCAAAGAATAAATGGATTCTCTTTTTAAAAGGGGTGTGTGTGTGCTAGCAGGATTTTGCATGGCTGTCTTCCGGCAAGTGCTGATTCTGAATTAATCCCATTGAAGTTAAATGAACTACTCTGGAGCGCATCTGAAAATCTCACCCATTGTGGTTATTGTCTCTGAAAAGACAGCGCCTAATGGGCAATTCTGAATATACAAATTATAGTTTGTTTTCCAGGGTTGTCGTAAAAAACTCTCAATTAGTCATTTTAACTGAAATTCTTCTTGAAGAAGAAAAATAAGAGGATCTTCCATTTTGCATGGTAGCTTACTATGCATCTAAGATGTGTGTGTATCCGTGCATCTAAGTTATACACACACACACCTGGTTGTGCCAAACTGGTTCTGAGACTATCAGCACTTTTTAAAAAAGTGTTCATGGGTAAACATGATTCTTGTGTAAACAAGATTCTTGTGGCACCTTTAAATATTAATAACATTTTATTGCAAGAGGAGCTTTTGCAGACTGGAGCCCACTTCTTCATACATAGAATCATAGAGTTGGAAGGGACTACCAGGGTCATCTAGTCCAACCCCCTGCCCAATGCAGGAAACTCACAACTACCTCCCCCCACACACCCCCAGTGACCCCTACTCCATGCCCAGAAGATGGTCAAGATGCCCTCCCGCTCATAAATTGCCTCATGAACTGCCTAAGGTCATAGAATCAGCATTGGTGACAGATGGCCATCTAGCCTCTGCTTAAAAACCTCCAGGGAAGGAGAGCTTACCACCTCCCAGGGAAACCTGTTCTAGTCCAACAAAGCTTGTGCTGGAAACAAATTTTATTAAAGTGCCGCACAATTCCTGTTTGTTTGTTTTTTCTTCAGAAGACTAACATCTCCGGTTCAGGAATAGTTGTGGAGAAATCTCTGAAAGTGCGTCATTACTTTTTACTAAACGCTTAAAAAGCAGACACCTTTCCGGTCTTCTCTCGTACGAGCTCGCTGAGCTGCTGCTTCCTGGCACTTTCCAACACTACTACAGAGTAACACAATGTCTACACACGTAGGCTTCCTCCCTATAATCAGGAATGCTCAAAATATCAGTGTTCCTTATAACAGGGACAGAACCTATGCACATATAGACTGTCCTCATATTCTGGTGACTGTTCACAGATAGGAGACAATGTACTAGTTCCCGCTCCTTCCTCTGAACATTGGTTTCAACACAGAGATGTCATCTGAAGAGGGCTAGCATGGGGTTAAATCATGTGGACACCTGTGTGGACCTTTCCCGCCTGAGGTGTGTATAAAAGAGGCTCACAGACATTTTAAAAAATCACTATTGAAGAAGAAGATGGAGGAGGAGTTGTTGGTTTTTATATGCTGACTTTCTCTACCACTTCAGGGAGACCCAAACCGGCTTACAATCACCTTCCCTTCCCCTCCCCACAACAGACACTCTGTGAGGTGTGGGGGGGGGGGGGCTGAGAGCTGTGACTTGCCCATGGTCACCCAGCTGGCTTCATGTGTAGGAGTGGGGAAACCAACCCAGTTCACCAGATTAGCCTCTGCTGCTCGTGCGGAGGAGTGGGGAATCAAACCCGGCTCTCCAGATCAGAGTCCACTGCTCCAAACCACTGCTTTTAACCACTACACCCCACTGGCTCTCCACGATGAAGAGTGGCAGTGTGGGTCGGTCACCTGTCCACATACATGCACCACATTTCAAACACAATTATTTCTCAGGAATGTCAATATCTCTGCTGACTATGAGGCAAACAAATGCCACTTTTCATTTTTATTACACATATGTCTGTGAAGCCTCCAGGGCCAGAGGTATGATCCTCCAGTGAGTGCCCTCTTCATTCTGCAGTGCTAAAGATGTCAACCCACCAGAAATGTACAGGCCGCCCTTTAATTACTTGGCCAATTCCAGAGCTTAACTGCCACCCTGTGGCCCAGCCAGTTCGCTACTCCTCACCTCCACCTGTTCATGTGACAGGAAGTAATAGCTGATGGAAAGTTTTATGTTGGATTGTTTATATGCCCCTGTAAAACTGAACCATGTCGTATTCTGGGTAATGGAGATGTCAGTTAGAAAACTTCAGTGCGGAAGCGATTTTGGGTTCTGGAAGTGTTTTAGTTCATTGTGTGTGTGTTCTTAAGAAATAAAAACCAACATTCCCTGCACATCCTGCCTTTTCCCTGACTGGAGTGTAACATTCACACAAGGGTGCTAGGACCACTATCCCGGACTGAGTCCTTCTTCCATCTCATTAAGCGCCTGTCCTGGTCGCTGCACCCTTTCTGCAGGGCTAAGCCAGGGGGGAGGCCAATGTGCCGTGGCCACAGGAGAGAGCAGCCTAGAAATCATCATCATCCAGTGGAGAAAGTTCCTTCTGGCTCCCCAATGGGCCAGGAATGTCGCCTTCCGAGTCTCCAGGAGAGTATGAACTCTTTTGTCTGCAAAGGCCCCAAGCCTGTCTGCCCCTTCCCAGCTTATAGCCAGCTGCCTCCTCTACCTCCTTCAGCTGGGGCCTTTTATCCCTTGTCTCCTGGCTAAATCCAGTTCCTGTTTCCCTGCTCCAACTCCTAAGCTGACCCTTTCTCTTCAGGAGTAGGGTTTCCAGGTCCCTCTTTGCAAGCGGTGCGAGGATTTGGGGGTGGAGCCTGGGGAGGGCGGGATTTGGGAGGGGAGGGACTTCAATGCCATAGAGTCCAATTGCCAGAGCGGCCATTTTCTCCAGGGGAACTCATCTCTGCCTCCTGGAGATCAGTTGTAATAGCAGATCTCCTGCCACCACCTGGAGGCTTAGCAATTAAAAAAAAAAACAGCTATTATGGCTATCAAAATTGAAAACACACACACATATATATATATCACTACTCGTGAGTAAAATAGGATGTTGACTTACTACGCGTGAGTAAAATAGGATGTTGACCATACAGGTTTTTTGTATCTTGTTACTTGTGAGTTTTGAAGAATTTATTTGGATATTTTTGTATATATGATTTAATGTATATATTTTCATGTTAATAGCTTGAATTACAATTTTGCTGTTCTACAAAGGGGAAGTGGACACAAAACGGCTAAGGGTGGCTGAAGAAAACTACGAAACAGCGCTACTTAGCATAAAGCTGTCCCACCTACCATATATGAACTGTTATTGTTGAATCCATTGTATGTTAGAAACAAAGATTGTGTATGAAAATTCAAAAACACAAGTTGAGTGTATAATATAATTGACTGATGTAGCAGCAATTATTATTTATGTTGAAATACAATAGATGTTAAAGAAAAGTTTTTGTTATAATACATAAGATACAAAAAAACCTTATTGTCAGCACCCTATTTTAGTCACGAGTAGTAAGTCAACATCCTATTTTACTCACAAGTAGTGATATATATGTGTGTGTTTTCAATTTTGATAGCCATAATAGCTGTATTTTTTTGAATTGCCAAGCCTTCTACAGCTTAGACATTTTTTTGTGTGACCACCTGGAGGCTGGCAGTCCTATTCAGAGGTGGACATTGCCCTGTATGGAGTTGGTACTGGTTGGCCTTTCTCCTGTCGGCTTCTCCCTTGCTGTTGTTGCCCCAATGGCTCTTCTCTTGGCTCTGCACTTGGGCAGCTGCCGTCCTGAGTGTCGTGCCCTTGCTCCACCCCTTCTCCCCCAGGGGCGGGGCGCTCCAGTCTTCATTATTACATTTAAAGATTTCCAAGTTTTAGCAGACTCCTGATGTTTCCTTTTAATAAAACCTTCAACAAGATACCCATTATCGTCCAAAAGAAATACAGATCTGTTGGTATTTTTAAATAATGGAAGCACAAAGGAAGTGAACCAAACATAAATGCCAACAGGACAGTAAGTTTGTGGCTTAGAGTTTACAGATTGGTAGCTTGAATGACACAAAGTTTGATTTAATTACCGGGAAGTCAACAATTATCAGTGTCTCTTTCGAGCATATCAACTCACAGTTCTCTGTATTCTGAAAATAACACAAACAGTATTTGTATTTCTTTACTAGAAATAGTGATTTAAAAAATGGTAGGGTGAACAGTGCAGTCTTACAATTTATGGGTTAAATGGCCTTGTTTCTTTCAAGTTAAATTCAACCTTTTTTTGCCGTCAAGTTGGCAGCCGACTTATGGGTTTTCAAGACAGGAGAGTTCAGAGGTGGTTTGCCATTGCCTCCCTCTGCATAACAACCCTAGACTGACTTGGTGATCTCCCACCCAAATAATGACCATGGCTGACCCTGCTTAACTTTCAAGACCTGACAAGGTTAGGCTACCATGGGCTCTCCAGGTAGGGTTGCCAGGTCCCTCTTTGCCACCAGTGGGAGGTTTTGGGGGCGGGGCCTGAGGAGGGAGGGGTCTGGAGGGAGGCTGGAGTCTTCCAAGCCCCGCTGTGCGCGCGCTTCAAGCACGCGCACAGCAGGGCTGGGACGTGGACATCTGTGTCCAAACCTTTGGAACTTGCTGTTAATACACACGTCTGTGCTTGTGGAAGATACATTATGTATTTTTATAGAGGGTTAAATCCATCCAGCTTTTCAACTGGTAATAAAGGAAGGAGGGGTATTTTCTGGCCATCAAAAAGGGAGATGCTGGAGATAATGGAATCTGCATGGATAAAAGTAATGTGGGGTGAGGGCTATCGTGAAAAGATTAATAGGGTGGGACTGAGTTTAAAAAAAAACTGCCTGAGTACATCCCATAGTTTGTATGGGTTGGATATACCATAGCAAATCTAAAAGCAACAGTAGTAGTTATTAACTTTTATTAAAGGTAAAGGTAGTCCCCTGTGCAAGCACCGGGTCATTCCTGACCCATGGGGTGACGTCACATCCCGACGTTTCCTAGGCAGACTTTGTTTGCGGGGTGGTTTGCCAGTGCCTTCCCCAGTCATCTTCCCTTTACCCCCAGCAAGCTGGGTACATATTGTCGAAGGCTTTCACGGTCAGAGTTCATCGGTTCTTGAAGGGTTTTTTTGTTTCATTTGTCATTCCTTTAGTGATCCCTCCTTCCTGCCCAGTGTTGTAATAGTTTTATTAAGTTTTTGTATGTGTGTTTTAGCTCAGTTTAATTGTTTTGATTATGTGTTTTTGTTTGGTTATAATTATTTTTAAGGCATGTTTTTAACCTTTTAGCCACTTTGGTGGCCCTGATGAGGGCAGAAAGGCAGGGTATAAATTTTGTAAATAGGAAAAAATTGACACTGGCAGTAATATATAAGGTAAAAAGGTAAAGGTCCCCTGTGCAAGCACCTGGTCATTCCTGATCCATGGGGTGACGTCATATCCTGACATTTTCTAGGCAGACTTTGTTTACGGGGTGGTTTGCCAGTGCCTTCCCCAGTCATCTTCCCTTTATCCCCAGCAAGCTGGATACTCATTTTACCGACCTCGGAAGGATGGAAGGCTGAGTCAACCTTGAGCTGGCTACCTGAAACCGACTCCCTTTGGGATCGAACTCAGGTCGTGAGCAGAGCTTGGACTGCAGTACTGCAGCTTACCACTCTGCACCACAGGGCTCTTAGCAGGAATATACCTAAGCAAATTTCCCCATGGCCATGCAGTCATAGGACAGAAAGCTAATATGTACCTAAGCCATCTGTGACCCTTAGCCTGTGGCCAAGAAAACTCTCCCACTTCTACATGCATATTAATAAAGACAACCTTTCTTCAGTTCAGAACACTGCTATGTGGGTCAGTGGCAGAGCATCTGCTTTACATGCAGAGGGTCCTAAGTTCAGTCCCTGGCATCTCCTGTTAAAAGGATCAGATAGTAAAGGAGGAGAAAGACCTCCCCCTGAGACCCTGTAGCCCCACTGCCCCTGGGCATGGTCTGACCTTGATAGGCCAAGGATCTGACAGTGTTCAACACATTTTCTGCAGCTGCGTTTTGGCTCAGGTGACAGCGGATCAAATTAGGCCAGCATTTGCATGAGTCTGCCTCTCTGTTGCGTAGCCTGCCTACTGTGTGGCATCTGGTGGGAAGGGAAGCTTCTGAAGTGCAGAAAGTCACTAACCAAACTTGGCAAGAGCACATTTGTCTACTGCTGTCAAAATGCAGAGGTTTTTTCAAAAGATCAGACATTTTTCCTCTGTGTGTTTTCAGCATAACTATGTTTTTGAACTGTCGTATCCTGCTGGGAGAAAGATATTGAAGTCCCAGTTCATAAATAAGCATGGCACTCTCCTTTTATACAACTTAAATGCAGACACTGATTGGTGCGTGTGTGTGTGCACGCACCTGATTTTCTAACAGTAAAATCAGAGTAGGGGCCAGAATTAAACTCTTAAGCACCACACTTCAAGAAGTGCATGCTGAGTTCGGGAGCCCAGCTTACTGGAAAACTGAAAGACAGTGTCTTAATTGAGATCTCTTGTCGTAGAGGGAGGAGTTGTTATGGAAGAGTTAAGAGGAGTGAGCAGAGCACTGTGGTAAAGAGCATGTGTGTTCCCCTACACGTCCCTGATTCAGTGCACAGCGTTACCCTTTTACCCAGCAGTTATGCTGCTGGGCACAGATTGGTATTCCACAATGGCTGTATCCAGTGATCCCTTGGTGCCAGGATCATGTATCTTAGCTGCATTTCCCTTCCCCTAACAGTCCCTTCAGCATGTGGAATGGTTTGGTATAGTATAGCCCAATGCCAAATCTCAGAAGCTATGCAGGGTTGGTATTTGGATGGGAGACCACCAAGGAAGAATCTGCAAAGGAAGGCAATGGCAAACCATGTCTGCATCTCACTTGCCTTGAAAGCCCCTTGCTGGGGTCACCATATGTTTGCTGCAACTTGATGGCATTTTCACACTCAAAGCGAAGCCCTGTTAAAGTGAATTTTGTTGTTGTTGCCTTTTTCTATTTTCCCTCTTTTTAATTTTTCTTTTGTGGCTGGGAAGCCTCTGTGGCGGTGGCGTGGCTTTGCTGCTCCTGGCTGCTTCCTATCTATCCCCCCCCCCCCAATTGGACTCGGCTGCCTGTACAGCCTGTCCCAGGCTAGCCTGATCTCAACAGGTATCAGAAGCTAAGCAGGATCTGCCCTGGTTAGTACTTGGATGGGAGACCACCAGGCTTCTATGCAGAGGCAGGTAATGGCAAACCACTTCTGTTCATTAACACACATGAACACATGAAGCTGCCTTATACTGAATCAGACCATCAAGGTCCATCAAAGCCAGTATTGTCTGCTCAGACCAGCAGCGGAAATCCAGGGTCTCAGGCAGAGGTCTTTCACATCACCAACTTGCCTAGTCCCTTAAACTAGAGATGCCGGGGATTGAACCTGGGACCTTCTGCATGCCAAGCAGAGGCTCTACCACTGAGCCACAGCCCCTCCCCAAAGTAACACATGAACACATGGAAACTGCCTTATACTGGATCAGACCCTTGGTCCATCAAAGTCAGGATTGTCTACTCAGACCCGCAGCAGCTGTCCAGGGTCTCAGGCAGAGGTCTTTCACATCACCTACCTGCCTAGTCCTTTTAACTGGAGATGGTGGGGTTTGAACCTGGGACTATATGCATGCCAAGCAGATGCTGTACCATGGAGCCACAGCCCCATCTCTTGCCTTGAAAACCCTATGGGGTTGACATAAGATGTTTGCGACTTGTTGGCACTTTCCACAATGATTAGCCTTGAGAAAAGCAGATTGAAGGGACCATGAATGCACTCATCAGATTCCTTAAGGACTGTCACATGGAAAGGGACAAAACTTCTTCTTTGGAGGGCACAGTTAGACCTCATGGGCTAGGAGGATTCCAGTCAAACATCAAGAGAAATTTTCTAGTAGTAACAGTGGTCCGACAGTGAAACCTATTACAGGAGGGGGTTCTCCCCCACTGTAGGGCTTCAGGCAGAGGCTGAACACCAATCTAACAGAGACACTGTAGTTTTGGGCTTCCTGCTTTGATCACGTGGTTGGGCAAGGGAGCTTCTACTCTAGAAGTCTCTGGCTGTTCCCACATGGGGATTCCCCCCCCACGTGGGCATTGGGAAAGCCTGCAGTGAATGAGAGACAACATTGTGCCCGATGCAGGATCAAGTCATCTGGGATTTGCTCCTTTGGTCTGGAGAACATGTATTTATTTATTCATGTCTTTATTTATTTATCAGCCACCTTTCTACCATACAGGAACGCAGGGAGGCTTACAATGCAAACAACAATAAAATACATAAAACCCACCAATTTGAAAACAATCATTTAAAAACGCTGTCATGAATAAAGCCGTCTTCTGCTGCCTCCTAAAGGTCAAGAATGAGGGGCCAGGCGCACTCCCTGGGAAGACAGATGGATTCACATTCTAGCTGTATCTGAAGAAGTGAGCTGTGGCTCACGAAAGCTCATACCCTGCCAGAAAATATTTTTGTTAGTCTTTAAGGTGCTACTGGACTCTTGCTCTTTTCTACTATTCCCTGGGAATAGTGTCCCAGAGTCGTGGGACTGCCACTGAAAAGGCCCTCTCTCGTGTACTCAAAAGACGAGCTTTGTTGATAGGTGGGACAGTCAGGAGGGCCCCTCCCTGTGATCTTAGACCTCACTTCTCCCATCTAAAGGGGAAAGTGCAGTGTGGCTGCACGGGAGGCGTCTATTTGTACACTCCACCCATAGCCACTGTAGGAGGGGAGGATGGGTGGGAATCATAGAATTGGGAGGGACCACCAGGATAATCTAGTCCAACCCCCCGTACAATGCAGGAAATTCACAACTACCTCCCCCACACACCCCCAGTGACCCCTACTCCATGCCCAGAAGATGGCCAAGATGCCCTCCCTCTCATCATCTGCCTAATGTCATAGAATCAGCATTGCTGACAGATGGCCATCTAACCTCTTCTTAAAAACCTCCAGGGAAGGAGAGCTCACCACCTCCCGTGGAAGCCTATTCCACTGAGGAACCGCTCTAACTGTTAGAAAATTCTTCCTAATGTCTAGACAGAAACTCTTTTGATTTAATTTCAACCCGTTGGTTCTGGTCCGACCTTCTGGGGCAACAGAAAACAACTCGGTGCCATCCTTTATATGACAGCCCTTCAAGTACTTGAAGATGGTGATCATATCCCCTCTTAGTCTTCTCCTCTTCGAGCTAGACATACCCAGCTCCTTAAAACCTTTCCTCATAGGACTTGGATGAAGCTCCACTTTTGCAATGGCCCTGTAACAGCTGGCTACAGCAAGCCACCCCCACCCCCTTTTAAGATTGTTTTGTCCTTCATCAGTTGGGCCTCCCTATAGTGTTAGAGTGCAGCTCCATCAAGAAAGTTTGGGTCTCTGAGTTGTTAGCAGAGGTGACAGAGAAACGGGGGGGGGGGGGAGGAGGTGTGGGGGCTGAAGGCGATGGCAAAGCAGGACCGATGTGTGGGGGCCCCATTCCCTCCCTGCTTGCTACTGCCACAGCGGGGGGTGCATTTTCATGCGCTCCTGTAGCTCCAGCCTCTGACTTATAAATACACATAACTGTATGTTGTTTTTTTGTTCAGCACAATTTTTATTTCCACCTCTGATGTGCTGGGAAAGTTGGTTTTTTTTTTTTTTTTTTGCATTAATGATCTGCGATGCTGTTGGTTTATCAGGCATGTGAAAAAGGAGGTGGCGCTTTCTCATAGCCGCGTGGGAATATCACCAACCTTGACACTTTGTGAATCATCCGGCTTTTTATTTTCATCCCTCAGTTTGACTTCCCGGTTAACTGCCAGATCATAGAAGGGTTTTACCCCCCCCCTTTTTTTATATCATGCTCTGAAGCTTCAGCATGGTGGGCCAGGATTCGAGGCAGTTTACATACATATCCCAGCCAGGCTTATCTATCAAACAGTTGACGTTTTCATTTGGTTTGCTTATTTTGTGGACTGACAGATGGTTGGTTTTCAATCTTGAAGCTTTACAAGAAGAAGAAGAAGAGTTGGTTTTTTTATGCCGACTTTCTCTACCACTTAAGGGAGACTCAAACTGGTTTACAATCATCTTCCCTTCTCCCCCTCACAACAGACACCATGTTGGTCATGGAATCCCTGCACACAGCAATGGATGCGGGGAGTTATTCCAGCATGGTGTAGTGGTTAAGAGCAGTGGGCTCTAATCTGGAGAACCAGGTTTGATTCCCCACTCCTCCACATGAGCGGCGGATTCTAATCTGGTGAATGTGGTTGGTTTCCCCACTCCTACACATGAAACCAGCTGGGTGACCTTGGGCTCGTCACAGTTCTCTCAGAACTCTCTCAGCCCCACCTACCTCACAAGGTGTCCGTTGTGGGGAGAGGAAGGGAAGGTGATTGTAAGACGGTTTGAGTCCCCTTAAAAGGTAGAAGAAATTGGGATATACCGTAAAAACCAACTTGTCTTCTTCTTCTGTGCCCTCCTCTCAATTTGTGTCTCGGCTTAGCTGTATCCGAATACCAAATTAGTGTATCCTTGTAAGTGCCTCCCCCATTTCTTTCTTGTTGCACATCTCAGGGAAAGATTAAAAATGCTTAGCAAGCTAGGTTTTGGGTAATGTTTGCCATTACTTATTATTTCGTGAAGGTTTCCCAGGTTCCTAATTCAGTACTGAAAATCCATTCCTTTAAGCTATTTTTTCCAAAAATGATGATTATTGTGTGTTTTTATTACAAGTCCATGTCTATTAGTAGGGTGTCCAACCTCCAGGTACTAGCTGGAGATCTCCTGCTATTACAACTGATCTCCAGCCGATAGAGATCAGTTCCCTTGGAGAAAATGGCCACTTTGCCAATTGGACTCTATGGCATTGAAGTCCCTTCCCTCCCCAAACCCCACCCTCTTCAGGCTTCACCTCAAAAATCTCCCACCAGCGGCGAAAAGAGACCTGGCAACCCTTGTCTGCTAGGTTTCTGCTCCACAGAGTCTTGATGGACTTTATGATTTAGAGACATTGCTTTTATATTTTATAGTGTTAAGGAATTGCTTCACGATTGCATGACTGTAGCTAGTTGTACAACAAGCCTTAGAGACTGCTATCCAAGATGTTTTAGTTGCTCTTCATATTAAAATTGCTCCAAGCCATTCCTTACTCTGGCAGTCTTTGCCTGTGAGTCCAGAAGTAGTACACTAGTCCTTCAAATAGCAAGTGATGGGAGATGGGAAAAATGGGAACGTATGGGGGGACCTCAGCATCATCCCCAAAGCAGTGACAACTTCCTGTGAAACCTGGAAGTGACATCATTGCTCTAGCACTTGCCATCAAACTTTATGGAAACCATAGAGTTGTAGGTGAGTGCTATAGTATTCCCTCCCCAGCATGATGGCATCACTTGTGGTGGGTTGTTCTGGGTTGTGTCATCATGTTGGGGATGACTCTAGCTCCCCCCCCCCCTTTTGCTGACCGATTTCTGCCCACCAGGCAGCTGAATGGTAATGGGTAGTTGCAGTGTGGAGGGGGAGATCTCTCACCATAAACAGTAACATGATAAACCTACCTTCAAATGTGTAAAGTTTGAGCTGCCAGAATATCCAACATTTTAGCCAGTACAATTCTCACTAATTTTATCGCAGCTTATCTCAGACCTATATAATAGTTTGTCCATCATGTATTTGGAAATTTAATCCAACTTTATCATCACCCCTCAAAAAATAGCTTTTGGGGGTAGATCTAGCCAAGTTTTCCACTGGTGAAAGAGGAGGGAGGTCCCCTCTGACCGCCAAAAAGGCTGTGATGGGGATCGTGGGACCGATATGGGAAAACTCCATGTGGAACTGGGGCTGTGGCAAGGAGGGGCATTGGTTGAGATTTCCTCCAGAAGAAGGCTAAATCCAACCCTGAATCTCCTCAAAAATTGAATTATCTCATTTTACCCATGGATGAAAAATGTTCGTGAAGAAATAGCGTTCTTTTCTTTGCTTGATGTGGCAATATGAAAGTTCAAATAGAAGAATATGACCAGACTTGGTAAAATGTAAGTGGAATTGGAAGATATGTTTATTATTTACATCTCAAGGAACATCTGCTAATGCAGAAAAGATTCCAGATGGTTTACTTAAACAAAAATATAGCTTTGTGCTATGTGAGTGACATGAAGATGAAACACAAAGTCTAGTACTTGGTTTTTAAAATGAACTCAAGTCATTTCTAGCACTTGCTTGAAATGAACATGTTTTACATGTGAAATATTATCAACAAACCTTGTAAAAGTCTTTAATTTAGGCCAGAAAACCAAGAATCCTTTACTTTCAAAGCCATCTTTCAAGCTCTTTTCTTTCCATTTTTTGACTTTCATATTTATAAGGCTGGTTTTGATTAAATGAACATAAGCATTAAAAATCATGAAAGGCAAATTCAAAGCTGATATTATTTTAAAACGTAACTAGGAAAGCAGATGTTTTCATTTCAAAGCTGGTAGTGTTTCTCTCTCACATAGAAGTTTAATTTCTGATCTTTATTTGTGAACTTGGTCTGTCAGCTGGTGGAGAACCCAACTTAAAGGGTTGGTCCAAGTCAGAGAATATGTGTGCCCCAACAGGAAAAAAAAATGATAGTGGGTCATGTGAATATCCCACGCCAACATTTTCCTGCAATTAAAATGTTCATAAAGCCAGTGTGGTGTAGTGGTTAAGAGTGGTGGACTCTAATCTGGATTCCCCACTCCTCCACATGCGGGGAGAGGAAAGGAAAGCAATTGTAAACCAGTTTGAGTCTACTTAAAAGGTAGAGAAAATCAGGATATAAAAACCAACTCGTCTTCTTCTTTGGTGCCCTCCTCTGAGTTTGTGTCTTGGCCTAGCTGTATCCAAATGCAAAATTAGTGTATCCTGGAAGTGTCTCCCCCATTTCTTTCTTATTGCTCATATCAGGGAAAGATTAAAAATGCTTAACAAGCTAGGTTTTGGGAAAGTTGGCATATAAAAACCAACTCTTCTCCTCCTCCTCTTCCTTCCTTACAAGGTGTCTGTTGTGGGGCGAGGAAGGGAAGGAGATAAGCTGGTTTGATTCTCCTTAATAGGTAGACAAAATCAGCATGTAAAAACAAACTCTTCTTCTTCTTCATAGATAACAAGCATTCTGAATGGGAGAGAGTTCAGTTGGCATTTGACCAATGGTGCTACTGCCTGCTGTTGAGGCTCAGAGGAGGTTGGTCTGACCTCTGAGGAAGCATTCTGCTTTGGTGTTCATTGGAGAAGGGACCACCTGAGGGTGGAGCTGCATATCAAGCCTAGCCCACCCACCCCCAATAATTGCTTCAGAGTGGACAGCTATCTACTGCTGAGCCTTCTGCAAAGGTTTCCATCTGCATCACTATCCAACCCACATTTTACAATGGGCGTGGCTGAGTGGGAAAGTGCCGTCTCCCCCAACCACTGACCAGCCCACTTGAAAGTAAGGAAGGAAGGGTTCCTCCAGATTGCTATAATGAACAATGAGTGGGGGACCTGTGCAAAGTTACGGTGGGGATAAGGATAGAAATTGCCTTCCCTACCCTTTACCACCACAACTGTGGCCAGGTCCCTCACAACTCTGGAGAGGTACGTGAGTGTACAAGGGAGTACATTCTGTATGTTGATGCCCTTAGCACAACAGCTGATAAAAATGCTGGATGACACAAACTTTACCCTTCCTAATAGGTGAAGGGGTAGAACTTCTTTGGACCAGGTATTGATAGTCAAAAGGCTGCGGAAGACTAGGGAGATCGATGGCTTGAACAGCTGCTATTATAGGTATCTATTCCACCGAGCAAATTCCACTATTCTGTGCCCTTTGAACTTCTACTTGAACCTCTGTTGATTAGGATTGCACCTGAACTTCTCTTCTGACCAAACAAAGATCAAGGCATTGTCAAGTTGATTTGGTGACCAGGCGTCTCTTCACTTCAGGTGTAATTTCAGGAGCTATTGCTGTGCAAAAAGGAACATAGGAATTTTATTAGGGTGAAAATTGCTAAGAAGGGCTTTCTTCATCGTCATGGGGATGGGGTATCACAGAAGGCTATTGAATTTCAGTGACTCCTGGCCTTGGCTTTTGTGCCCCCTTCAAGGTGACAGTAAAGAAAGTCTTTTCAAGATTTATGGCGAATGAAAGATCACAAAAGGCAGGCAGCTGGGTCTTGCTCCTGTGGAATTAAAAGTTATGGTTTTCTGTTGAGTTCAGAGAGTAGGTGCTCTAAAGAGATGAAAAATACAGGACATTTAGTTGGTGCACTGTGTTTTCACAGATTTCTTTTTAAGTTGGTGGGACAACAGGAGAGGCAAAGCTTGGCAATCTAAGATGTAGGATGAGTCTGTATGTGCGCATAAAAGAAATGCCTAAATTTCATCCCCTTAGAGATGTTCATCCCTGCTTTGTCCAAATTCAGAGCTTCACATCCCTGCTGCGTCCAAATTCGGAGCTGCAGAGTTTAATGTAATTCTCTCTTTACATTGTAACACCCCTGCCTTCTAAACCACGGGTATGTGAAGAATATAGATAGGGTCCACCTTGTATTGTGGAATTAGGGCTGAGGAAAAGGGGAAGCTTCTTTTTCCTATCCCCCCCTCCTGAGCAGCACATTTAGGCTGAAACACTATACAGAGTGACTAGGGAATAAATCCCATTGAATTCAGTGGGCTAAGCTTCTGAGTAAACATGATTCGGATGATGTGGAAAACACTATCAACAGGACTTCGTTTAAGCATGGCATAGCAACCTTTTATTTACTTTATTTAGTTAGTTAACTTGTGGAACTCCTTGCCTCAGGAGTTGTGGTGATAGCTGCCAACTTGGAAGGCTTTAAGAGGGGAATGGACATGTTCACGGAGGAAAGGGATATTCATGGCTACTAGTTAAAATGGATACTAGTCATGATGCATAACTATTCTCTCCAGGATCAGAGGAGCATGCCTATTATCAGGTGCTGTGGAACACAGGCAGGACAATGCTGCTGCAGTCATCTTCTTTGGGGGCTTCCTAGAGGCACCTGGTTGGCCACTGTGTGAACTGACTGCTGGACTTGATGGACCTTGGTCTGATCCCGCACGGCCGTTCTTATGTTCTTATTTAATCCCGCCTTCAATCCCTGGCCAAGGCCGGGCTCAGGGCGGCTAACAACACAATACTTACGGTAATACATAAAATACAATAAAATCACAATAGAAAATAAGCAATGTACCCACCACATAAAATCATTATGTTGAAATAATAAACAGAAATAATAAGCAGATGGTGCTCATTGTTAAGACACAGAGACCACAGAAGGGCCTGAAGGGACAGTCAGGACCCCCACATTTTTGTTGGAACAATTTACAGCAAGCAAAGGAGGGGGGAGGTAGGGAGGCCAGCACAGATGGGAAACCGTAGCTGCCCTCAACTGTAGTGCTAGGGTTCAGTACTGGAAAACATGAAAGAGTTGTCCCTCACCAGTGAATTACTACAACAAGCCCATTGAGAACTTGTCATTACAATTTGGAGTATGTGCAATACCTGCCTGAGTCTGTTGAATTCCTGGCAGCAAAGGGCACTGAGTTCCATCCCACGGGCTTCAGACTAAGAGGGAAGGGGGTTTCCTTCACCCTCATTCTCCTGACCTCGCTCTTTTCAGCCACAGGAGCAAGAGCCCAGGTGTCCTTCTTGGCAGATTTCCCTTTGCCTCCTGAAGGGCCTGACTTGTCCTGTGGCCAGCCCCTTTGGAGGCGCCACTCCCTGGAACTCCCATGAGCAATCCCTGTGGGAAGCCACCTGTGCCTCTCCACAACCCAGCTGCGACTCATCTCCTTGTTTCCCAACCCGTGACTCAAGGCCACACACCAGTCGATCGTCAGCCAGTGGGCAGCAAAAGGGCCAGTCCCAGTCAAGCAATGGAACAGCAGGCTATGCCTGAAAGGAGCCATGTGTTGCCCCTGGTGCATGGATGCTGAGAGCCAGCATGGTGTAGTGGTTAAGAGCAGTGTAATCTAATCTGGAGAACTGGGTTCAATTCCCCATGCCTCCAAATGAAGCCTGCTGGGTGACCTTGGGCTAGTCACAGTTCTCTCTGAACCCTCTCAGCCCCATCTGCCTCACAGGGTGCCTGTTGTGGAGAGAGAAAGGGATTGTGATTGTAAGCCACTTCAAGACTCCTTAAAGTACAGAAAAGCGGGGTATAAAAATCAACTCTTCTTCTTCTGAGGGGGAGACCCTGGGTCCCCTCAGAGCTGGGGAGTTTGGGGATTGCTCGGGTCCCTTACAGAGTGTATAATTTGTCAGAAGTAAGATCTTCAGCTGCAGTTGGATAAGACCAGTCCATTACAGTTGAGATGACTAGATTTATCAGCAAACCTTTATACAGTCAACAGTGATATTTTGGTGGATTAAGTACAATCAGTGTTTGGGATAAAAAGGAGGGCCCTCAGTTGATTTTGTCCTTTTCTTGATGTTGGGAAATATAATTTACATCAGAGAGGTAGAGTCAGCTAGTAGGGTTTTAGAAATAGGAGGAGGGTGTATTGTAGTTGTGTGGGTATAGGGAGGAGGAGGAGGGAAAGATGAGGGCATTGGGGCCTGAGGGGAGGGGCTGTGGCTCAGTGGTAGAACATCTGCTTGGTATGCAGAAAGTCCCAGGTTCAATCCCCAGCATCTCCAGTTAAAGGGACTAGGCAAGTAGGTGAAGTGAAACACCTGCCTGAGACCGTGGGAAGCTACTGCTGGTCTGTGTAGACAATACTGACTTTGATGGACCAAGGGTCTGATCCAGTGTGTTCAAACTAGGTGCTCAAACCAGATCACAGGGAAGTTGAGGAATGAGAGGCAGCAAAGTTGTACATATTGATTTGAAAATAGAAAAATCCATCCAAACCTTTAGCTGCAGATGTTCAGTCTAAGGTATGTATTGCTTTGCTGGTACTTGGCAAAGGAATAGGCACTTGGCTCTGTTATGAAGACAAGTGAGCCTATAAAAACCTCAACCACCTGTTTCTCACCTTTTAGATATCGACGAATGTGCAGTTAGAAATGGAGGCTGCCAGCAGAGTTGTATTAACACTGTGGGATTCTATCACTGTGATTGTGATACAGGCTATCGACTTCATACCGATGGATGCACCTGCATAAGTGAGTAATGACGGTAATATCTATGCAGTACTTTGGGGGAAAGGAAATATACAAGTGCAAAATGAAAAAGGAAAAGCCTTTAACATTGTGGTCTTTGGGAGAAAGCAAGTACGTAGATTTTTTCCTCGAACAAAAAATATATTATCATGGTATCATGCTGTCAGGAAAGTTACCAGCTTGGTTCCAACTCTTCGTTATATTGCCCTTAAGTGTCATGAATGCAACCACCTCTGGTCTTCCATTCATGTGTATTAAGCTTAAGAGAAATATTGAATTAATGGTGCTCTTATATGAAATTTTTATGTATGGGGTGCGCGTTTGGGAAATGTGTCGTTTTAATTTACTTGTTGAACCCGCTGTCTTTGGAAAGTCCACTATAGCTGCTGGTTGCCTTTAGATTGCTAAGACTGCTCACAATAAAAAATGTATGTGCATAAATATAAACATTATAGCCATAGCAACATCAGAATGAAAAGAGCTAGCAGTAAAAACAAAAGGTCATAAATGCAAACTGTAGAATAAAAGCTAAAGATAGAGCTAGAAAAAAAACCAGTTCAGCTAACATTCCTTTGCAGACCACAAAGGTATCAAGTGGATTTCTAAGGAGAACACGCTTTCTGGAGTGCAATGGGGGGGGGGGGGGAAATGCCATAATTTAAAACTCTAAGCAGCCTAGGACGAGAATACCCAAGGGAAAAGCTGTTCTCATACAAGCTGAACCTGCAATTAAAGTCATCCTCTGAATGTAAACTGTAGATTGTTCTGTAGGTGGTGTTGACGAGTGGTCCCTAGGCTTGCCCTGTAACACTCCACTTCCTCTCATTTATTTGCCGTAAATGTAGTTCTTTGCAGTGCATTGTGACATATCTGGTGATGATGAGTGTTGCCATCACACCTGTGCCAATTGCTCCTCCTCCTCCTCCGTGTGTGTGTGTGTTTGTGTGTGTAAAGTGCCATCAAGTCGCAGCCGACTTATGGCGACCCCTTTTGGGGTTTTCATGGCAAGAGACTAACAGAGGTGGTTTGCCAGTGCCTTCCTCTGCACAGCAACCCTGGTATTCCTTGGTGGTCTCCCATCCAAATACTAACCAGGGCTGACCCTGCTTAGCTTCTGAGATCTGATGAGATCAGGCTAGCCTGGGCCATCCAGGTCAAAGCCCTCCTCCTGTACTGGCGCACTATCTCCAGTCGTGTTGTAAAGAGGAGCTGGAATGGGGCAGGTAGTAGAAATGGAGGGGTTGTGGCTCGGTGGTAGAGCATCTGCTTGGCATGCAGAAGGTCCCAGGTTCAACCCCCAGCATTTCCAGTAAAGGGACTAGGCAAGGTGTTGATGGGAAAGACCTCTGCCTGAGATCCTGGAGAACCACTGCTGGTCTGAGTAGACAATACTGACTTAGATGGACCAAGAGTCTGATTCAGTATAAGGCAGCTTCATGTGTTCATGTGCGATGATGCTCAGTGTATAATTCAGCAACTTGAGCTGAAGCCATAGTAAACATCTTCAGTGCTGAACATAAACATCTGGTTCATGCTGCACCCTGTGAAGTAACAGCAACATATTCAGAAGCCTCCAGTTGACTGTAGCATGAGCTGTCAGTCAGAAGTGATTTCCACTACAGAGAGACCCTTTCCATTCCCACTAGCCCCACTACTGTCCACTCGCACACCTTCCATTCTTCTAACAATAGAGACGAAGAAAGCCATTCCTGTAACTTCCCTTCATTGTAATTCTCTGGTTCTTCTTCTTTGTTCGATGGTGAGTGGCCAGGCAGTAGCCGCTGTATCTCGCTGCGAGCGCCGGAAAGAGATTCTCCATCGGTGCCTGTAGCTGTCACTTACAACAGCTACTGCTGTCGTCACCAGAGGTCTCTGAACATATGGCTGGTTTAAAATCTGTTGTGTACACTAGGCCTTAGTGAGCGGGAAATGGACGTAATGCAAGTCGTTGAGCTGTTGCTGAAAAGACACTTTGCTGCTCCTGTGATATTACGATTCTGTAAGTCTCTCTACTCCAGCTTCGCATCATGAGGAGGCAGGTGGCTCAGCACTCCTACATATTGAGGGAGAGAATTCATGGGAGAGCTCTCGTGGCGGCATCCCTACAGTACATGTAACCTGTCATTCCCCTGTTACTCAACAGGGAGAGTCGTACATCTGTAGCCACCTCAGGCAGCCTGGAGGGGTGCCAGAGAAATATAAAATGTTTTTAAAATAGGTTTGGATCCTACCAGCGTTTCCATTGGTGCAAGTGAGACAAGGGGTGATATTGCCAAATACCCCCTCCTCACTGTAGCATTACCTCATGTAGCTTTTTTTCTTCACAGGGACTCCAGAGTCTCTGACTCTGCCTTTTTAGGAGGGGGCCATTCCTCTCTCTTGGTCCAGCAGAAATGTTGGCAGGATCCAACCCCAAAGTGATAGATACTTTGTTATTTGACCGTAACCTTTTTCAGACATCATGTTTGTCAGCTTTGTGTACTGAAGTTGAAGATACATGCAGTACCCTATTTAGACAAAATGGCCACCACACAAACTGGAAGGATTGGGGGTAGTGTGCACTCCCAGTGTACATGGTGGGGTACCCCGAAACATACCATCTGAAAAAGGCTCACATGTCTGTGGAACTTCAGCAGCCTCAGGTAGTTTCCACCAGCAGTTTTCCATTGTTTGTTTCATATCAATGTTGAGTGGAAGAGTTTTTTCCTTCCTGTTCATCATGAAGTTCAAACGAATGGCCACATATTACACAAATTGGCTGGGTTGTCGTCTCTAGTGAGACTGAGTGAGATGTGAGGAATTAGGCGAGTACAACAGAAGAGCTTTGCCAGCTTCGTTGGCATAAAAGTGGGCCAGTTTTAAACCTTTGTGTGTAAGAAGGCCAATTAACCCCGAATATTGGTCCTCGGAGATGCAAACCGAAAGCCAGAGCATACATTATGATAAAAAGATGGTTAATATAGCCTGTCATTTAAAAATCACTCATTTAAAACCCTACATTGTAAAGATTTGTGTTTTTATCACCCTGGAAAAAAATTAAAGCAAATAGATATTTTAATTGAGATACCAGAGCAGTGGGGCATAAAATTCCAATTGTTGTTGCCAAGTTCTGTGTAAAGGATTAGCATGCTTCACAAATCTGCATATCGGCACAGAGAGATTGTGGTTGCAATCCCAATTGATTTCCACTTAAAATGTGAAAAACAGCTCAGTAAAATATGGATAACATGACATCTGCTGAATCCATCCTTTTTTATTGCTTTGTTTGAAGCAGAGGACTCGATGCGCTCGGGGATCAACCGGTGGGTTGTTTTGCTCTTTCTTAGGGCAGCCATTGCAATGGCTAGCCTGCAGGAGACATTCTGGGCACCACAGTTGAAGTAGTAGGAGACAGTGTAAGAAACAATGACCCTCCTTAGCTTTCTTGTGGGCGTTTTTCATTAGCAACAAAGAGGTGATGTCTAAGCTGGAGACTTGGGAATGAGGAAAGGAAAGGAGCCATAGGAAGGCAGGCAAAAAAATATTGGCCATTGATGGTGTAAATTTAAACAGAAAGTAAGGTTTTTGCCCCAGTGCGAGCAAAACGGAAATGAACAGAACAACATGTGCTTTAATTTTTTTCCATTCGGATCTAAGGTTAGTACAGAAGCTGGAAACAATAAGTTGTTGGACAAGTTGACTGAATTTGTTGCAACAGACTCTGGAGGTGCAGCTCACATGTTGCAAAGTCCTTGTGTTTGTTGAGTGATGACACAAAGAATTGGATTAGACATTCAGCAGGAGTTTTGTGACTCCCAGATTTGCATGTGCCATTTTCGCTTTGGAACTGGGATGCACAGGCAAGAAGCAGTGGCTGCCTTCTCCCCCATGTTTTCTCCTCCCTAATCTGTCCCTTGGAGCTGCAGTTGGCTCTGTCATACAACTAACATTTTTGCAAATGGAGCCCACATTCATGAGGACTTACACATGTAAAACTGGCCAAATGTTTCATTAAAAAAAAGAACAATAGAAACCCAAGGGCTCAGTCCACCTAGGCCTCCCAGTTTGCCTGCCATGCTACCTCCCACTCCCACCCACTCTTCTCTGCTCTCACGATCTGAACGGTGGGAGAAAACAAGGCTGATGTTGCAGACATGACTTCCGGTCATTAGGACCACAACACTCTAGGAATGTTTCCAATCTCTATGGTCTTTACCATAGAGATTTAAGTGAAATTCCTAGATTGTTGCTGACATGATGACATCACTTCCAGGAAGTGCTAGCAGAGTGGGATGAACAAGCATGGCCCTGGGCCTGCTCCCACCCCACTGGTGGTTGTGAGGGCAGCTTTTGAAGCATTGCCACTCCCCCAGCTGAGCATCAGCTGTGTATTTTTCAAAAGGACAAGTTCTGGCTGAGTAGGACTCTTTGATCACCAGCTCTGGGCAGCTTGTGTCTGGGGTCAATGAAAGGAGCTGGGTGCTCTAAACCCCCTCCTCTTTTGAGCTGTGGCCATGGGGTAAGTTGAATCATAGCCTAGGGTATCAACTCAGGCCTCAAGGTTAGTTGGCCCCTAGACAGCCCCCCAACACCCTTGTCACACATGTACCACCTTGTCTTTCTGTCTCTCATACACACACACACATTGCAACCTTGGAAGCTGTAATCTGAATCACAACAGCAGCATCTTTTCACTGACACTAGTTTAGAGCCAACCAGCTCTGCCCTCTGCCGGGAAAATATCCCACTCCTAATGAACTACTACTATAAAACAGGGTTGATGGCTTTCCAGGGATCCTGAAGTTCCCAAATGGCTTGCAGATAGACAGGGTAATCCAGCCAGTATTTAAATGTTTTAAATATGTAATTGTCCATTGGAACGGAACATGATCAGGCCTAGCCCTGGTAAACTGTGAAACTATTTTTTTAGAATTATGCATGATATTTATGTACTTTGTTTCAACAGAAGCCACCTTGGGTATAGGGGAAAGGATGGGATATAAAGGTTTTGAATCAGCCCATCAGTGCTACCACAACAGCGTGCTAATTGGGGGGGGGTCTTGTCTGTACTTGTGCTTTTGAAGATTGTTTCTGTAGTTGGTAGATGAAGTTTATTGATGGAGAAAGCTTTATGGGTGGGGTGGGGACAGGATAACCAATCCAAGTGAAAAAGTAAGTCCAGTGCTTGTCAGTAAGCTGCTGAAGCCCAGATGCTTTACCAAAGGTTCATGTTGTACTAAGCACAGTGCTGGCAGCTGAAGCATGTGTGAACTCTTCAGGGGAGCAACTCAAAGCCAAAAGGTCTAATGCACAGATGGAGGAGGGTGAGAGACCAGGGAGTGAAGTCTCCTTGGGTCAAAAGACAAATGTCAGAAAGGAAACCACTTTGCTTTTCATTCTTTGGAAAAAAAAATAGCTGCAGGAATCGCTTTGGTTTCTCACATTGTTTATTCCAAAGCATCAGTAAGCTTCCTCCTTAGGTTGCGGAATTACTTCCTATCTGGAGTACCGGGTTTGATTCCCCACTTCTCCACATGAGCGGCAGAGGCTAATCTGGTGAACTGGATTTGTTTCCCTACTCTTACACATGAGGCCAGCTGGGTAACCTTGGGCTAGTCACTCTCAGCCCCACCTACCTCACAGGGTGTCTGTTGTGGGGAGGGGAAGGGAAGGTGATTGTAAGCTGGTTTGAGTCTCCCTTAAGTGGTAGAGAAAGTGAGCATATAAAAACCAACTCTTCTTCTTCTTCTTCTTCCTATTCCTCTTCTTCCTCTTCTTCCTCCTTTCATTAATGAAGTTAGATTGTTAGTACTCTCAAGGATTTGGTATCATTGGTGCACAAGTGATGATAGGTAATCATGCATTTCAGTTTTCTTTCTGACCTGAAGTGGGCAGTTTTGTTTCAGAATGGATGCCTAACCCAGATGGTGGATTTAATGTGTCGTAGCTGAATCCAGATAAGAGTGAAGCTGTAAAGGCTGAGAGATCAATGGATTGGGGAAGATTTGGCCTTCTCAACAATTATTGGGGCTGCCTTCCATTTGAATACATGAATAGTCTGCCTGGTTTTTTAAATATGCCTGGATGATCAGGTGGCCTCTGCAGCCAAAGGGTATTCTGTTTTAGCCGGCTTGTGGTTTAAGCTGGTTTATGGAAAGCAGGGCAAAATCTTGAGGGCCTTTTCCAGCAGCAAACTTTCCAGGAGCGCAACTAGCTTGTACTGGTAGCAGAGTCATAGGTAGGAGGTAACTGAGTGTATTCCCACTTTATATCTCATAGGGTCCAGAATACCTATACACCTAGGTAAGGCTGTGCTTTCATAGTGGTCAGTGTATTTGAACACATGAAGCTGCCTTATACTGAATCAGACCCTTGGTCCATCAAAGTCAGTATTGTCTACACAGACCGGCAGCGGCTCTCCAGGGTCTCAAGCACAGGTCTTTCACATCATCTACTTGCCTAGTCCCTTCAACTGGAGATGCCGGGGATTGAACCTGGGACCTTCTGCATGCCAAGCAGATTCTCTACAAACTGAGCCATGGCCCCTCCTTTAAGGCAGATGAGCAATCATGTGTATAATTAAGTACATGCCTCCTCTAAAGAAAGATCGGGGTCATATCTAGCTGCTGCTTCCAAGTGCTTTGTAGATACACGATTGTAATTCTCCATGCACATCCTTCCCACTTGGTGGAGCCCATATACATTTTGGACTCCGGTAGTTTTGTAACTTGCTTCAATGAATGGCCTTGATAGGCATCAGAATATTGCTGCCTTTCCTCTGTTCGGAGCAGGGTCCTGCTCTCATAATCAAAGGAGCTAACCAATATTGGGTGCCCACTTACATATCCTTACAGGTAGTATACATGCACAAGTGCAGGGGGAAAAAAATCAACTGAGAAGTGGAGTCTACATTCTTATCACAGAGGTACAGGAACTGGGACAGCTGAGCCCTGAAATCCTGTTCTAGGCCTGATTGCCCAAATCCTATCCCCTCAGCTGAAAGCAGGATGGATCTTAAACAGCATTATTTTGGCTTGGAGCTTTGCATTTCAATGTCACTGAGGTATGCCTCAGCCTGGCAGGAACTAACAAGAGTGCAAAGAAACTTTCTTAGTGTTCTAAACAAAATATAAGATGGTAAGGGCCAAGATTACCGATTTAGGTTGTCTCTTTCCATAGACAGTGTATTATTGTAAACGGGAATGTTAAATGCTTGATTTTTTAATACTGGGTTTCTTTCACAGCATTTACTCGCTCTGTCTCTGAAATGAGAGCCAGCGTGGTATAGTGGTTAAGAGCAGTGGTTTGGAGCGGTGGACTCTAATCTGGAGAATCGGGTTTGATTCCCCACTCCTCCACATAAGGCCAGCTTCATCAGATTACTTGAACACATGAACACATGAAGCTGCCTTATTCTGAATCAGACGCTTGGTCCATCAAAGTCAGTATTGTCTACTCAGACCAGCAGTGGCTCTCCAGGGTCTCAGGCTGAGGTCTTTTCACATCACCTACTTGCCTAGTCCCTTTAACTGGAGATGCCAGGGATTGAACCTGGGACCTTCTGCATGCCAAGCAGATGCTCTACCACTGAGCCACAGCATATATCCCAGTACCCTTAAAATCACCACTTGCTCACTAGTATGATTTGCAGGCACAACACCCCAGTATTTCCCCTTAAAGGACTCCCTCTGACAGGGTTAGGAAAGACCTTGAATGAGACCTTGGGAAGCCACAGGCAGAACAGATCAGGTGTCCCCAACCTTTTTGAGCCTGTGGGCACCTTTGAAATTCTGACACAGGGTGACAGCTGCAACCACAAAATGGCTGCCTTGGGAGGTGGAGCCACACACACAGAGGATGCCTAAGTGCCACGTTGAATATGCTGGGGACCCCTGGAGTAGATGGTAGTGGAGAAGGACCAGCCTTCTGACTCTAATATGCTAGCTTTGTAATACTATCAGTTCTTGTTGTCTTTAGCATATCTTACACGCTTTGATAATCACATCTGTTGGGAACATTTCTGATTTTTACCCTTTCATGTTCCTTCTGAGCTCTGTGGCAAGCCTACCTCTGTTCCGTTTCTTTCCAACTGAGCAACTGAAACGTGGGCCTGGGAGCCTTAACTTTTTTGTGAACAGCTTACGGCAAGGCTAGTGCAGAAGTCAGACCATATGGTGCTGAACATATGATGAGCTCTCCACGGGAGTTTGAGTGGAATTAGGCTGCAAAATTTGGCAAATGAGCCCGCTACTATATCAATGGAAATGCAGGTCATCACCAACTTAATGGGATCTAATAATCCTCAGGCAACCAAGGTCATATTTCCTTCTTAGGAGAACAACAAAGTAATCAAACCACTATAGCAAAGTGAACCAAGTACTGCTAAATACACAAGAACCTTTATGCGGCCCATTTGTACAAGACTAGCAATAGCTTTGATGCGATGCATTAAATCAGCCCAACAATTGAAAAACATCCATAATGATCAAAGGCAGCTGTCTCTGAAGACATATTAGCACAGTCCCTAGTTAGATATTATTTAGTTTCTATATTTGTAATCCTACCTGTTACATCCAATCTAAGCAGTTTACACACACACACACACACACACATAAAAGGGGGGAGGAAGAAGAATAAGAAGAGTTGGTTTTTATATACTGACTTTCTTTACCACTTAAGGAAGAATCAAACTGGCTTACAATCACCTTCCCTTCCCCTCCCCACAACAGACACCTTGTGAGGTAGGTGGGACTGAGAGAGCTCAAAGAGAGCTGTGACTAGCCCAAGGTCACCCAGCTGGCTTCATGTGGAGGAATGAGGAAACAAATCCAGTTCACCAGATTAGCATCCGCCGCTCATGTGGAGGAGCGGGGAATCAAACCCAGTTCTCCAGATCAGAGTCCACCACCCCAAACCACCGTTCTTAACCACTACACCACGCTGTAGATGTCATAAGTGGAACACTGCTAAGAAGCATTCCTCAGATGAAACATCATTACACTTGGGATGCCGCCCTAGATGTGGGCTCATTTTCAGGAACTTGTGTTGCAGTCTGTTCCACAGAGCAGTTGTTTTGTTTTTTGCTACTCACCTATGAGGCATTTGCTAAAAGCACGTAATAGTATCTGAAGACCTAAACCAGCGGTGGTTAAGAGCAACGGACTCTAATCTGAAGAACTGGATTTGATTCCCCACTCCTACACATGGCCTACTGGGTGACCTTGGGTGATTGTAAGCCGCTTTGAGACTGCTTAAAGGTAGAGAAAAGTAGGGTACAAAAACCAACACTGCTGCTTCTTCTAGACTCTGGAAACTAGAGATTCATTATCAGCCTTGCAAAACATTTAGGGTCAGGACTCGTGTCCCTCTTGGAGGTGCTGATGTAAATATTCTCCTGGACTCTGCAGTATCCTATTTTAACCCCCAGCCACAGGGTCTCTGGTCATTAAGACCGAGTTATGGTTTGCCCGAATAGCCCAGATGAGCCCAATCTCGTCAAAGCTTGGAAGCTGTTTACATTGGAAAGAAGGCAGTTAAGGGGAGACATGAGCCCCGTGGCACAGAGTGTTAAGCTGCAGTACTGCAGTCAAAAGCTCTGCTCACGACCTGAGTTCGATCCCAATGGAAGTTGGTTTCAGGTAGCCGGCTCAAGGTCTACTCAGCCTTCCATCCTTCCGAGGTCGGTGAAATGAGTACCCAGCTTGCTGGGGGTAAAGGGAAGATGACTGGGGAAGGCACTGGTAAACCACCCCGCAAACAAAGTCTGCCTTGGAAACGTCGGGATGTGACGTCACCCCATGGGTCAGGAATGACCTGGTGCTTGCACAGGGGACCTTTACCTTTACCTTTAAGGGGAGACATGATAGAGGACTATAAAATTATGCATGGTATGGAGAGAGTGGACAGGGAGAAACTATTCTTCCTCTCTCATAATACTAGAACACGGGGTCATCTGCTGAAGCTGGAGGGTGAGAGATTCAAAACAGATAAAAGGAAGTATTTCTTCACACAACGCATAGTTAAATTGTGGAACTCCCTTCCCCGGGATGTGGTTATGGCTGCTAATTTGGAAGGCTTTAAGAGGGGAGTGGACATGTTCATGGAGGAGAGGGTTGTTCATGGCTACTAGTCAAAATGGCTACTAGTCTTGATGCATACCTATTCTCTCCAGTATCAGAGAGGCATGCCTATTCTATTAGGTGCTATGGAACACAGACAGGATGGTGCTGCTGCAGTTGTCTTGTTTGTGGCTTCCTAGAGGCACCTGGATGGCCACTGTGTGAACAGACTGCTGGACTTGATTGGGGCTTGGTCTGATCCAGCAGGGCCTTTCTTATGTTCTTAAGCTAATCAGGGTTGACTGTGATCAGTACTTGGAGGGGAGACCCCTAAGGATGACAGGGCTGCTGTGCAGAGGAAGCCAATGACAACCTCATATGTTGTCTTGAATACTCTATAGAATTTTATAGGGGTCGCCATGAGTCAGCTGCCACTTGATGGCACTTTTACTTGCTTACGGTTTGCCAGGCATGTTTGACTAATCACATTGGCCAAGTTGCAAACAGAAGCTGTACGAGCAAGTATTATCAATTCTGGACTACTGGCACAGGAAACTGTTGGCTGACAGAGAGGAGGCACAAGGAGGAATCTGTGTCAGATCTCTGCTGAATATTAGAAAAATCTATTCGGTACTGCAGGAAACTAAGCATATCATTAGGGTGTTTTTTTAATTCCCTAATTCTTTCCTTTTTTGGAAAATAGCTTCATGAGCACTGAACCATTGGACGTAATGGCTGGTTTTGTAATACTTTAAGGTAGGTTTACTGTGTCTGACAGATGGACCGCTTAAATTGCTGGTGGCGAACCACTGGAATGAATTTCTTAAGAGAGAAGTTATTTTGATGTTGCAGAAGGCATCACAACTGGTGTCAGCTGGATGTGGGCCATTCGTAGCGTACGCGTGTGTGTGTGTGTTAGTTTGTAATTAACCTCGTGTGAAATATTCATGCAAGACCCTTTTGACTCATACCGAATGGGTTTCCTGGTGTTCACTTGCAGGCATTGACCCCTGTGCAAATGGAAATGGAGGTTGCTTACACATCTGCCAAAATGAAGGCGGACTTGCAAAGTGTGAATGCTACTCCGGACATCGCCTTTCTGCAAATGGGCGGTCTTGTGCAGGTACAGAACTATTTGTCCAAAAGGAAAATAAAAACAGAAATCTCAGAAGCAGAATTGTTTTATAATCAGTTTAGCTGTAGCGTGTACTAAAGTATGGCTTCTTGTCAGGTATGAAATTAACTTACATTTCTTGCAGGTACTGTCTGTGTCCAGAGCTCAAAGCCGAAGATGGGAGGTACCACTTCAGTGATTTTTGTACATGCATATGTTCACCCCAGCTTCTTGTAAGAGGTTGGCTGGGAGAGAACATTTGGAGTGAGGTGGTCCATTAGAGTTTGGTCACTCACTACAAGCCCACCTCTTTCTTCAAGAGAGGTGCTGAAATTGAAGTGTCCTTCACCACTGTACTTCTGTTCATGATAGGGCTTATACTCATGAACATTTATTTTTTTAAAAATGGGAACAACTTCCTGAGGTACTTTTCCTCCATGATTCATCCCAGAAAGTCGTGGTGCCTCCGATTCGCATTGTTCCATCTGTTCTGTTCACTTTTGGCTCAGTCACTCAATTCGCTTCATCCCAAAGTGAGCCGCACTTCCAGTGTATACTGGGGAAAACAGTAATACATGCATTTCTTGGTGATTACCATATACAAGTGATTTCCAAAGGGTGTTTGTTCCAGGGAACTCTGGAGTTTCTTGGAAACTTCTCATGGGGTCGTCAGTGAGAAGATCTGTAATTGCATATACGATTATGTACAATTGCTTTCCTAACATACAGTTTGCCAACCACAATCTCTCTCCCTTTGCAAGTCACCACTGCAGAGAAGGTTGGGTGACTTTTCATTGAAACAAGATAATGATAGGGCCCAAATAATGTGGACCACTGCTCTACATGCATGCACATAACAGCAGATGTGTTGGATCTGACCAAAGCCATTTTGTTTAGTCCAGCATCCTGTCTTCCATAGTGACCAACCAGATGCCCCCAGAAGGCCTTCAAGCAGGGCATGGAAGCCAAAGCATCCCCCTGGTGTTCCCCCCAGTTCTGGTTTTCAGAGATGACTGTCCCTGAACATAGAGATCCTATTTAGGTATTGTGGCTATTAGCCACAGATGGACTGGTCCTCCATGATCATGTCTGATCCTCTTTTGAAGGACCACCCTAGAACAGGGATATCCAATTTTTTAAGCACATAGGAGCTTCTGGTATTTTGAGAAAGGATAGTGGGCACCACCACAAAATGGCTGCCATGGAAGGTGGGGGACAATTTAAAAAATACTGCCTTGGGTGCCAGTTACAAGATGTTGAGAGATTCTGATCTAAGTGTCATCCTATGGTGGGAGAGGCTATTTCTGAACGGACACTCCCTCCAATACGAATTTATTGTCTTCTGGGGTCTTCTGAAGCACCTCCTTCTCCAGTAAGGTAGAGGATAGCCCGGATTGTCTCTTTGCAAGTGGGTGCCAGGAAACACCTTGGCGGGCACCATGGCATTCAAGAACTCCACACTAGGGATCACTGCCCTAGGATATGCCCAAGAATCTTCTGCAGCACACATCCATTCATTGGCAGACTTGTCAGTTTGGGGGAAATTCTCTGAAGGGGCCGCCACAAAGCTGATGCTTCCGTCCACTCTTGTTTCATAGATGTTGATGAATGTGCCGAGGGGACAGCCAGGTGTACTCATCACTGTGTGAACACTCTGGGGTCTTTTGCCTGCGCTTGCAATCCTGGTTTTGAGCTCGGGGCGAATGGAAGGCAATGTTACCGTAAGTGACGTTTTTGCAGCAGTGCATTTGGGGGCCATGTCAGTCTGGGAAATGGCATGCCTTTGGTTGTGTATTGCTTTTTTTAAGAGCCAGTGTAGTTAGAGGAGAAGAAGAAGAGTTGGTTTTTTATATGCTGACTTTCTCTACCACTTAAGGGAGAATCAAACTGGCTTACAATCACCTTCCCTTCCCCTCCCCACAACAGACACCCTGTGAGGTAGGTGGGGCTGAGAGAGCTCTATAAGAGCTGTGACTAGCCCAAGGTCACCCAGCTGGCTTCATGTCTAGGAGTGGGGAAACCAACCCGGGTCATCAGATTAGCCTCCGCTGCTCATGTGGAGGAGTTGGGAATCAAACCTGGCCCTCCAGATCAGAGTCCACCACTCCAAACCACCGCTCTTAACCACTACACCATGCTGGCTCTCTAGTTAGGACTTTACAAGTATTGCATATCTGCATGTCAATTAAATGCTCGGTTTTGTAGAAGTGCTCACACCACAGGTTTCTGTGGTCATGAGCATGAATTCAAAAACCTGAACTATGCCCCTGAATTTCAAGAAGCAGTCTATACTTCTGATTTACCTTTGAGAGACAGTGAATTATAATGTGTCTGAGAGTTCCTGGAGCTACCCAAAGAACATGTTCAGACTACTGATTTTAGGCCGAATATTTCTTTCCAACTCTCTTTGCCTCTGTGGTCTTTATTTGACATCCTGGATGCAGCCAGAAATTTGAAAAACTCACCTGGACTCATATATGCGAGTCATCATCTCTCATCACTGACTTAAGGCTATAGTGTGATCTTTAAAAGTCTATCCATCATCCAGCTCAGCCCAAAACACTCTAACAATGAAAATAATAAGACGATTGGAAATCCAAGACCATTTAATCCATTGACTACCTCCATCAAATTGGTGTTTTTCGATTCTTCTGTTCTTCAGAGCAACACTCATGCAAGAGAAGATTATCAGCATGGAAATGATTCGTAGTCAGTAGTGAAGCTATTTGAAGTGTGGTGGAAAATAAGGGAAAGTATAAAATTGTTTTAGTACTGTAAGAGGTGCAGTAGAACTTGCTGAAGTGTTTCAATGTGCAAAACATATCATGCGTTAGGATACTTCCAGGGGGGCATTCATGTATTACTGTACTACTGTACAGTTGTAGTTTACGGGGGAAAGGTTTGACATTGCTACTCAGGAAAAGGTTGTTGCCGTTACTGTAGGAGGTAACTTGGCAGCAGGTGGAGAAAAGTGGGAAATTTAGAACAGCAAGATGCAGAGAAGATATCCAGTGTGAAGCACCAACGGTAGCCTTAATTCCCTACTACGCACTACCATTTGCTATTCAAGTGTGGTATATGCCTTGGGCAGTTCTGTTCCATCTCCTGCCTTAGCTGTCCAAGCATAGTATTGTTAGTACCTCTCGATTGTTCACTCATCAGCAGTGTAACTTCTGCCACGATCCCAGAAGTGGTGTCTTCATGTTTGCATGATGCTCCCGCCCCCAACTCTATGGTAAACCAGTAGTGTTTTGAGGGAATCCTAGAGACTCACACCTATGCAGTTATGTTACTCCCAGGGTCACATCAGAAGCAACATAATGGTGCCAGAATGCCACATATTTGTATGTCCCCAAGTCCTGTCCATCTCCTGCTTGTTGCCAACATTTGACTGGCAACCCTGTCCATCACTGTAGCGTAGGGAAGGGAAAAGCCACACACGGTGAAATTCTACTGCCTGGGCAAAGCTACTTACAGTCTGGAAGAGACAACCTCTTTCTTTTCGTTGCTTATTTGTTTCTTTTTTCTGAAAGGCATTGAAATGGAAATCGTCAATAGCTGTGAAGACAACAATGGCGGTTGTACTCATCACTGTGAACACTCAACCAAAGGACCTCTGTGTTCTTGTAACCAAGGATATGTCTTGGATTTGGATGGGAAGACATGCACAGGTGACGTACAATCAATTTTATCCCCTTTTGAAAGAGACTGTGACTTGTGGCTTAGCACTTTTTATATCACTTTTTATTTAGTGTCACAACTGAGCCTGGCTTTGGCTGGGGAGGGCGGAATAGAAATTGAAAAGAATAAAATTAATATTAAGTGTTACATGCATTAAGCCAGCATTGCGGTTAAACCGGACAACACTTGTATTTGATTTAAATTTATTTTTGTACTTGATTTTAACTGTGTTCTTGTTGAATCTGATTTGATTGTGTCTACTTGATTGTAATGGCCTTTGGCTGTATACAATAAATCTGTACCTACCTGTATTAAAGGTAAAAAACAACAACCCTGTTTACATGTTAAATACCCTTTTCTTCTACAGTAAGCCATGTTACAGGAGCTACAGGCTATAAGATGTGCATTCATATAGGCAGAGGACAAGATAAGCAGGATGAAGCCCCCGCCCCCCCCCCTTTTACCTTTGCAACAACCTCTGCACCATCTTAGAGTGAGCGATAGCAAGTTGGACCTTGCCTGACATTTCTGCTAACTGAAAAGGGGAGTTATATTTATCAATATCCTCCTCCCTCATACTGCTCCAAGGGGATCCCATGTCCCCAAGAATGGCCTTTCATGGGGCTTTTGAGTAGCAGCAAGAGTGGGGAGGCAAGAAAGTCATTCTCTGCTGATGAAAATCCTTCCATCAGTAGTCATTTTTGTCAGGATCCAAGCCACCCTCTAGCCTAAGATCTCCCAGTGAACTTTGTGACTGAGGATTTGAATTCAGGTTTTCTTGGGCCAAGTCTAGAGCTGAAGTGATTGTTTGTCTGAAGAGATCCAGTCCATGATGGTCGTCAAACCTAAGGGCATAGTCTCCAAGGTTGACTGTCTAGCTCAGGGTTCCTCAACATGGCACCTATGGACACACCTGGTGGCTACCAGTATTTCCCCTCATGCCTACCAAACTTTTCAGAAAGTGGGTGGAACCATTGTAAGGGTTTTCCATGGCGGCGGCAACCGCTGCAGCTACTGGAGGATCAGGAGGACCATATTGCCCCCAGTAATGAATTCCAAAACTTACGTCTTTTATGCATGGCTGTTTCACTCGCCGTCACCCCTCCAACGTCTTTGGGTCTTTGTGTTGATGGTGCATGCCATTTCCATCTCTGAATCCTAGTATTATGGGAGAGAAGAAGCAGTCTCTCTGTCCAGTTTCTCCACTCTATGCATAATTTTATGATCTGCTATTATGGGTAAGTGAAAGCCTGGAGCTGTTGTCGCTCGTTTGAGATAAAAAACATGCAAGATCACCACTGTTTTTATTCAACATTTGGTGCTGTGGAAAGTGTTCAGACTGTGGTATTTTACAGGTCAGCTATAACATGCCTGTATGCTTACATCTGCCATAAATTATATGTTTCATAATTATGTCTAAATGTCTGTACTGTTACTGTGAAAGAATACCCTGAGCCTAATATGATATACTTTGATTTTTAGCTCTTGAAATGCTGTATTGATTATTTTCTTTTTATGCTCTTTATTTCTGTCTTTTTAAAGTGCACTTTTTAATTAATGCTTTTAAGGTTTTCACTGATCCTTATAGTTATTTCAACCCCCCCCCCCCAATGAAACATATGTGAAATGTATGGGGGTCTCAAAAGCAAATTAAAATTAATTTTACCACCACCATCTCTTATTTTTTAATCCCCCGTTTGCAACCTTGCATGCTTATGGGCATAAACTTTGAATTCCAAAATTTAGTTTCTCACTGAGTAAAGAAGCATTTTCCTTTGTCTGTCATAAGGACATAAGAAAGGTCATGCTGGATCAGACCAAAGGCCCATCAAGTCCAGCAGTCTGTTCACACAGTGGCCAACCAGGTGCCTCCAGGAAGCCCACAAACAAGACAACTGCAGCTGCATTATCCTGTCTGTTCCAAAGCACCTAATACGATAGGAATGCTCCTCTGATCCTGGAGAGAATAGGCATGCATCGCGACTAGTAATCGTTTTGACTAGTTCTCTCTAGCTGTGGATAGCCCTCTCCTCCATGAACATGTCCACTCCCCTCTTAAAGCCTTCCAGGTTGGCAGCCATCACCACAGGGAGTGCTGAATCTATTGCCCAACAATTGCATTGGATGCCCTTGAGTTCTATTATTATGTGTGAGAGAGACAAGTTCCCTCTCTGCCCAATTTCTCCAAACTAGGCATAATTTTATAAACTTCTATTCATGCCCCTCCTCCCAGTTGCCTTTCTTCTAAACTGAAAAGTCCCACACTCTTAAGCTTTTGCCAGTTCTGCTACTCTGCCTATTGAATCTGGCGTAACTAACCGGCTGCTAACGGAAATAGGAAATGCCTTCCCTGATGTAACTAGTGGTCTGCATTAAAGCTGAGGTTATTTAAGTAAAATGAGATGGTAGCAGTTGCAGATGCTTCAGTTAAAATCTATTATGTGAGGGGGGAAGAAAGTATTTTCTGCTAACTGATAGGGAATGTGCTTCCAGGCACAGTAGGTTTTAAAAGGAGCGAGGAAGCTTTGATATGATCTGAAATATTACTCAGGAGCCTTTTTGTGGCATTTTCAGGGGAAGCAACATTGCCAGTTCCAATAACCCGCATTAATCAATTTCACACCAGGCCTCTAACCTCTGATGATTGATTACACAATTCCTCCCCCTTCCTTCTCTCTCCTTGTTGACTGTGATCCCCTAATAATGTTGGCACCCTTTCCAAGGTTAATTGCCACGCTGACCTTTTGCTTTTCCTTCAGTGGCATTCTGCACATTCAGCACTGGGCAACCGCCTTTCAGATAGCAAATCTTTTGGATCAATCGGAGGTTCGCTTCTGTCTTGTTTCATCATAGCGGGTCAGCAGTTTTAGGGCGTGTGCACTTCCAGCTACGGCAAAGGCACACTGTGTCACAGAGTCACCAAGCTGTCAACAATTACTGTATCGTTATTTTTTAGCAATGATAATTGCTTTGAAAAACTTACATTCTGCTATGCTTTTGAGGTTCTTTCTTTCTTTCTTTCTTTCTTTCTTTCTGTCTGTCTGTCTGTCTGTCTGTCTTTTTCTTTCTTTCTTTCTTTCTTTCTTTCTTTCTTTCTTTCTTTCTTTCTTTCTTTCTTTCTTTCTTTCTTTCTTTCTTTCTTTCTTTCTTTCTTTCTTTCTTTCTTTCTTTCTTTCTTTCTTTCTTTCTTTCTTTCTTTCTTTCTTTCTTTCTTTCTTTCTTTCCTGGAAGCATGTCATAGATGCATTCAGACTTTAACTGACATTGAACTGGGATGTCCCTTAACCCAGCTTGGTGCCAAGATTGCACGCAAGCTTCATGCCTTCCTTCTCCTCCCCTTCCCATTAGACAGATAACCCCAGTTACCCATAATGTGTGAGTGCCAGTGCAGGGGAGAGGCTGTGGCTCAGTAGTAGAGCCTCTGCTTTGTATGTAGAAAGTCCCAGGTTCAATCCTCAGCATCTCCAGTTAAAGGGACTAGGCAAGTAGGTGATGTGAAAGACCTCTGCCTGAGACCCTGGAGTGGACAATACTGCCGGTCTGAGTAGACAATACTGACTTTGATGGACCAAGGGTCTGATTCCGTATAAGGCAGTGTTTCTTCTGTGAACCTCTTCATGAGCATTTTTTTTGTTTTTATTCCTGCAGACTTGGATGAATGCGAGGCAGAAGATTCCTGCTGTTCACAGTTCTGCGTCAACTACATTGGAGGTTATGAATGCAGCTGCAAAGCAGGTTTCCGCCTTAACCCTGATGGCTGCAGGTGTGTTGGTAAGCACTTCAAGATTGTCAGGCACTGTCACAACGCACCCCAAAGGCACACTGCAGAATTTTAGAACAGGAGATCGTTCGAGCAGTTTATCCATGCCTTCCGATTCTGCTTGTCAGTTGTGGTCCCATGGCCAATGGCAGTGTCCCTTTCAATACGTGAAAAGCTGGAGTAAAGAAGAAGACAATGACGACTTGGTTTTTATATGCCGACTTTCTCTACTACTTAAGGAAGAATCAAACTGGCTTACAATCACCTTCCCTTCCCCACAACAGACACCTTGTGAGGTAGGTGGGGCTGAGAGAGTTCAGAGAGAACTGTGACTAGCCCAAGATCACCCAGCTGGCTTCATGTGTAGGAGTGGGAAAACCAACCTGGTTCACCAGATTAGCCCCTGTCACTCATGTGGAGGAGTGGGGAATCAAACCCGGTTCTCCAGATCAGTCCACGGCTCCAAAACAGTACTCTTAACCACTACACCACGCTGGTTCTCATGGTATAGAATATGTCTTGAGGGCACATAATTCATAGTAGTATAACTCTGCACAGGGTTGCACTGTGTCAGTCACTGTAATGAAACTAAGCAGCTCTGGGCCTGGCCAGAGCTTGAATGGGACATGAACTGGCTGCCCTGCGTATGCCTCTTTCAGTTCCCTGATGGAAGAAAGATGGGATATAAATGTATTCAGGAAATAAAATAACACACCTCCCTCCAGTGTTACGTTCTGCCATGTAGTTGGGTCATACAGCAGAATAATGATCCATTGAAATGTTTTGGTGGCAGTTGAAAGAACCTGAGCAAACCCCCAAACTACAGAAGAAGAAGAGTTGGTTTGTATATGCCAACTTTCTCTGCCACTTAAGGCAGAATCGAACTGGCTTTGATGGACAAAGGGTCCAATTCAGTATAAGGCAGATTCATGTGTTTGGTTTGCCTTTGTTCCCCGCGGCTTCCCTGCTTGACTTTGCTTCGTTCATGTTGCAGATGTGGACGAATGCCTCGCTGACACCCATGGTTGTGACCAACGCTGCATTAACTCCTTGGGTTCCTACGAATGTGTGTGCGAGGAAGGGTACCGGCTGGGCGTCAACAGACAGTCTTGCAGCTGTAAGTAATTCCAGAGAGTTAGGACAGTCTTCCTGGGTGAAAATTCAAGTCATTCTCCAGGATTTTAGAAGTTACAATTGGGATTTATAAATGGAAGCCGAAGCATGTCAAGGGCATATATTCTTTAAAAATGAGGTCCCTTGGAGTGAGCTTGTCTTCAGTCAGTTCAGGGGCAGTCCCAGTTTTTGGAGGAGCATGGGAAGAGAATGCCCAGTGGCATTCTTCCCACGCCTTCTGCTGCACCACCTGTTGGCACCTGCTTGCACTCACCACCATGTGACCTCCACCTGCCTGTGTGGCTATACCCGTTCACTTGCAAGTCCTCTCACCACCTTCACTCCCAGCCTCATATGGCCTATATGGCCTTCCTCTGATGACACAGGTGGCCAAGAACACAGGTGGTGGAATGACACACATGGGGTAGCAGGGCGGTTTTGGAGGGGGAATCATGACAGCTGTGGGTTCCACCAGAAAACTAGGGCCTCAGTAGCAGTACCTTGGGATATGCTGACCCTAACCCCCTACTAGATATGGCTGAAGTCCTATATCTAGAAGAAGAAGAGTTGGTTTTTATACCCCAATTTTCTCTACCTTTAAGGAGTCTCAAAGCGGCTTAAAATCTCCTTCCCTTCTTCTCCCCACAACAGAAACCTTGTGAGATAGGTGGGGCTGACAGAGTTCAGAGAGGACTGTGACTAGGCCAAGGTCACCCAGTTGGCTTCATGTAGAGGAGGAGGGAAACCAACCTGGTTCACCACATTAGAGTCCACCACTCATGTGGAGGAGTGGGGAATCAAACCCGGTTCTCCAGATTAGAGTCCACTGCTGTTAACCACTACGCCACGCTGTCTCCTGCTGAGGAATTAAATCCTCCTACTGAGAAACTAAATTCTCAAACCAGCTGCCTTTAATGCAAGAAACTGAAATTTTCATTTCTGATTTCAAAAAGGCTTTTTTGTTTCAGGATGAACATTTGATGTAGGTTGTGATGATGTATTTATTTTAAAGTACATGATTGTGCAAATTCTGGCTTTTAATTTACTTGTGTGTTTCCTTTAGAACAAAATGTTGTCATTAGGTATTGTATGCCTTTGGTTCAATTGTCACATCTTAAATTATTTGTGCATTCTTTAGTTGTGGTCTGTTGGTGCGCATGACATCCAGAAACCAATGAAATTTAAGGCAGATAGATAGCAGCTTGCTTGGTAGGCCCTTTCTTTTCTTTTCTTTTTTTTTAAGGAAAGGTACAATTACCCCGTGCAAGTGACAACAATGGCTTATCTAAATCCTTTGTTTAGCAGGACACCATTATTAGCCTTCTTAAGTTAGGTTAAGCAATGATGTGTAAAATCTCACATTGTTCAATGACAGGCAATTTGAAGGGTGTATTCAGTGCACACACAACAGGCAACAAACAAAACACCAGCATACACAGAGGGTTCTTCCGGCAGATTTTATCCATACACGCGGTGCAGGTGATCTTTGTAAATGTTAACTCAGTGTTTTCCAAGCTTTTGATAGCTGAGGCACCCCTTTTTTCTGAATAGAAATTGGAAGTACGTTTCACTCATACGTCCATGATGATTTGTTTTTAGAGTAAGAAGAGACCTACCTGCCTTCTAAGGAATTCATCCCTTTTGTTTCTGTATGTTTTTTTTTTAATTGACTTCATTTATACAGGTTGAGCATCCCTTATCCAGACTGCTTATGACCAGAAATGGTCCGTATTTTGGATCTTCCGTGGTAGAGCTGGGATTCAAACATGAGTCTAGTCTGATGCTCTAGCCACTGTACAATACTGTCATCCTTGTAAGGGCAGTTAATTCTGCCCATCTCTGTCTCAGGAACAATAGAATTAGATGTTTGTTTTTATATATGATTTCAGCTGCAAGACTATTATATGCACAGAAATGGACACAATCATATATACCTACAATAGAAGAATGGCTTGTCAAGATGTTGGGGTTAGTGGAAATGGTCAAACTGACTGCTCTGATTAGAGAAAATAACTTATCTAAGTTTGTAAAAAATTGGAAACCCTTTATTGACTTTTTGCTTAATATGGGAAAAAATGAATTGATAATTTGTGGGTTTGAAGATTAGAAGAATAAGAATGTAGGCGTGATAGAGAAAAGTTTTATTTTTAGTTGTAAGAATAATTAAGAAAATAATTTTGTATTTGTAGCTAGAGAACAGGTAGTGATTTCTTAATTAGATTTATATTCAATACAAACGAAAACGGAAGTACTTTTTGTCTGTCTGTTTTTATTTTTATATATTTTTCTCTCTTTCCTTTCCCTTTTTATCCTGTTTATTGTCTTGATGTAAATTTGTTAGCAATACATTTAATAAAAACCATTTTAAAAAAGGAACAATAGAATTATGTGGAGATGTGGCAGAATTACCTGCCTCCGCCTTTCACCAGAGGAGGCTGATTGAAGAAAGGCAATATCAGAGGGGCGCTGCTGGGCATTTTCTTCAGTTGGAAAGTACTTTGAGTTCACAGGGCACCTGTTAATTAATTTGTACCTCTTGGCACACTCTGATCTTTTGCAGGGCTCTCGTACCCTAGCGTGTGGTTTGGTGATGGTTGCTTAACTCATTCATCCCCAAAACAAATTCCTGGAATTGTCAGTTTTCAGAACTAGATTTCCCTCAGGCCACATTGTAGAACCTGTCCAAAGATGAATCTATCTAGTACATTTTTTATTGTGCACTTCCTGCAACATGGACTCCCTGCCCACCACCACACACATTCATTTTGTTGTCACAAAAACCCTGTAAGGTAAGTTAGGCTGAATGAGTGAGACTAGTCCAAAGTCACACAGTAAGTTTCATAGCATAGTGAGTGTTTGAATCTGTGTCTCCTCCAGTCCCTGTCCGACATTCAACCTGCCACTCCACACTGATTCTCTAAAGATAAATGGCTTTGTTGATTTCTATTTCCCATTTGGTGGTGGAAAGTGCCATCAAGGCATGGCCGACTTATGGCAACCCTGTAGGGTTTTCAAGGCAAGAGACAAACAGCAGTGGTTTGCTATTGCCTGCCTTTACATAGCAATCCTGGACTTCCTTGGTGGTCTCCCATCCAAGTACTCACCAGGGCTGACCCTGCTTAGCTTCTGAGATCTGATGAGACTGAGCCAGCCTAGACCATCCAGGTCAGGATATGAATAACAGTGCTGTTTATTCATCGATGTAGACTTGTTCTATATACATAACTACATGTGTCTTCTTAGTTGAAAAAGAATTGCCTCTCTACACTTAGCACTAGATGACGAGGAGCTAGAAGAGGAAGAGCTGGAAGAGGTCAGGAGTCCTTACCTTCGCTTCAGAAGGCCACCTCAGATCCTTCATTTCAGTATGTCCTTCGATTCCTTCTATGAGGATCAGGAACAAGATGTTCGTGGAGAGCTTGCTCTTGAGCACTCAACTGGTGAGATTTTTTGTGTGTGAAAACCATTTTGTATTTTCAAAGTAAGCATGATAGTGGTGGATTTTCATGCAGTGGAGGATCAGAACAGTGGCAGAGGGGGTAGCCCCAGTGTTAGTCTTCAGGAGCCAAGACTAATTGATTTATTGTGACAATTAGTGGTAGAGCACCTGTTTGGCATGGCAAAGGTCCCAGGTTCAATCCCTGGCATCAGGATAAGGTAGAGAGTGATTTCAAAGGTCTCTACATGTGACCTTGGAGAGATGCTGCCAGTCAGAATGGTGAAGAATCGTTTTGACTGTGGAAGCAGGCTGGGGCGTGAGGGTGGGAATGCGTGACTTTTGCTCACTAGCGGATGGTCAAAAGCTGTAGGAAATGGGGCAAGTTTGAGTTTGGGAGGGGCTGTGGCTCAGTGGTGGAGCATTTGCTTGGCATGCGGAAGGTCCCAAGTTCAATCCCCAGCATCTCCAGTTAAAGGGACTAGGCAAGTAGGTGATGTGAAAGACCTCTGCCCAAGACCCTGGAGAGCTGCTGCCAGTCTGAATAGACAATACTGACTTTGATGGACCAAGGGTCTGATTCAGTATAAGGCAGCTTCATGTGTTCATGTGTGAGAAAGGGTGAGAACCTAGGAATAGTTTGTGTGTGGGATTACTGGGAAAGTGGGGAGAAATGAAATATTTCATTTATATATTTATTTAACACATTTCAATGCTACTTTTCCACCCAACTAGGGTCGCCGAGATGGCAGACATCAAAATGCTAAGATATTTCAGTGCTAAAATGACATTTAAAATCAAGTATATGTAAAATTATCCAGTAAGAACATATGAACACCTGTAACATCAAAACCAAAGAGGAGGAGGGCCAATCACAGTTATTGGTGGTATTCCAAACAAAACAAAACAAACGTCTTCAAATTTGCATTGTTACATGTAAAAAAAATTAAAATATCTACAGATGCTTATGGTTTTTCTATTTGTTGGTGTATTTATATTTTGGAACATAGCTTTACGAGTAATGCTGATCTACAAACTCTTTGGCCACACTCTGTAGGGGCCGTCTCACAGAAGAAGAAGAGTTGGTTTTTATACCCTGCTTTTCTCTACCTTTAAAGATCCTCAAAGCGGCTTACCATCTCCTTCCCTTCCACTCCTCACACCTTGTGAGGTAGGTGGGGCTGAAAGAGTTCTGAGATAACTGTGACTAGTCCACGGTCACCCAGCAGGCTTCATGTGGAGGAGTGGAGAAACAAACCTGGTTCTCCAGATTAGAGTCTGGCGCTTATGTGGATTAGCAGGGAATCAAACCAAGTTCACCAGATTAGAGCCCGCTGCTCTTAACCACTGCTCCACACTGCCTCTCAGAGGCAGGTCCAAACTACTAGCGATCCCAGCATCATAGGCACCAGCAGGTTCACACTACCTTCAGTTCAAGACTCAGATTATATCCACCTATTTTCCCCCAACCAAGATTGTCTCTGCTTTCAAATCCCCCCACCGTGAGGTTTTACTTGGCTCCTGGTTTTGGACTACTGAAAGCAGTTGTCTGTATTAAGGAAGAAATGCAAATACAGTGTAAATATTGTATGAATGGAGGACACTGAATCTGAAAGTACAAGTTCAGCTGTGTGCTTTTTTTCCCATTCCAGTTTGCATGGATGGCACATTTGGCAGGGACTGCAGTTTAAGCTGTTTGGATTGTATGAACAGAGGGAGATGCAACAGTGAAAACAGCAGCTGTGACTGCCCACCTGGCTGGACTGGAATTATCTGTAATGAAAGTGAGTATTGTGCTTTTGGCGACGTTCCCGACGCTTTCCTGGGGTTCTGTATGACTGTGCTTCAGATGTTAATGAGGGCAACCTCTAGCCCTAGGAGTCTTCTGGTGGGAAAGTAGCAAAATCCTGTACTTTGCCAATCATTCGGCATACGTTTAATGGCCAACAAAGGGCCATCAGTGCAATTCTTACTGGTCCTGGGAGTGGACTTTGCAAAAAAAAAAAAAGGAACCTCTCCATTGGTCCCTTGCTCCCTTTTCCCTTGGTCAGCTTCTCCATCAGTATGTAGTAACAGTTGTCACTGTTTCAGCGTTTTTCATCAGTGCAGTTCTAAGCAGAGATACACACTTCTGAGTCCAATGAAATCAGTGGGCTTAGAAGTATGTAGCTATGCTTGACAGCCAGCATGGTATAGTGGTAAAGTTGCAGTGGTTTGAAGAAGTTGACTCTAATCTGGAGAACCGGGTTTAATTCCCCACTCCTCCACATGAAACCAGCTGGGTGACCTTGGGCTAGTCACAGTTCTCTTAGAGCTCTCTCAGCCCCACGTACCTCACAGGGTGTCTGCTGTGGGGAGGGGAAGGGAAGGCGATTGTAAGCTGGTTTGATTCTTCCTTAAGTGATAAAGTCTTCATATAAAAAACAACTCTTCTCCTCCTCCTTCTTCTCCTCCTCCTCCTCCTTCTTCTCCTCCTTCCACTATAAGGTTGCATCCATATATATTGTACTGTCGTTGTGCAAGCCATTCTCCACTGGATTTTCCACTCTGGACAAGACAGTCCAGTTGCAAAGGATTGCTATGGTTTGACAATGGCATAGTCTTTGGTGATGAGCACATGAACACATGAAGCTGCCTTATACTAAATCAGACCCTTGGTCCATCAAAGTCAGTATTGTCTGCTCAGACCAGCAGCGGCTCTCCAGGGTCTCAGGCTGAAGTCTTTCACATCACCTACTTGCTTAGTCCCTTTAACTGGACATGCTGGAGACTGAACCTGGGACTTTCTGTGTGCCAAGCAGATGCTCTATCACTGAGCCACAGCCCCTCCCCATAGACTGCACATGCAGTCTAACATAGGCTTGCACAGCCTGATCCACCAAGCCAACTGCAGCTCACCGTTAGGATATCTAGGATATAACACCTGGTGTTAGAACCTTCAGGCATCCCATAATGGCCCCTGCCCAGGGGAAGGCCACTACTACCTCAGCAAGCATGTTCTGAGAGTGGTTACTGCCTTGCTTCTCTCTTCCAGCTGTGGCAAGGACTAGTCATCCCTTGCAGGCTTGCCCCTTCCTGGACACCATGGCATAACAGCCGTCTAAATTGGCATCAGTTGCTGTTCCTTGCCACTCAACCGGGATCCTTTTGAGTGAGCAAGCAGTGGTAGTCATAGGGACCTGATGCCCTGAGGGAGAAGGCAAGCAAAGAAGAGAAGGCATTTGCTGCCACCAGCCACCCATCCAGAAAGGACAGGGGGTTGGATCCTGTGGATCCATCCCACTTTTGAGAAGGCTCCTTCTGCAGGGTGAAAGGACCACCGTTAGGGAAATGTAATCATGGCATCCAACCCACCCTCTTATTACCACATAGTTACATTGGTGTGATGCATTGCAATTGACCATGGCACTCGGTAGCGAGCAAATGAATATTGTTGTCTATGGAATCTGCTCCGGCACAACGCCGCATGCGCAGTGTTTGTGTTAAAACCTGATCACTCCATTTCACTCCAGCACAATAGCAGAAACATAATTTCTTCTCATCCCTAATGCAGGAGGATGATTGTTTTGCTCATTCATCTTCTTGGCTTTCATTACAGCCTGCTCTGCAGGAACCTACGGCAAAGATTGTAGCAGCCTCTGCAAGTGTCAGAATGGAGGTTCCTGCGACCCTGCAACAGGGGAATGTCGCTGCCCACCAGGAATGAATGGAAAGTTTTGCGAAGATGGTCAGAATTTCATTGTTTATCTTGGCATTGTTTCCAGCCGGCTGCCTGACGATCGCCTGCTGTGTTGGCCGTTGTCTTTTTTAATTGGCATTGATGTGCTGTAGAAAGGCTCTGTCAGTATAAAACAATAATCCATTTGGGGACTTGAAAGAATGGGGTAATTTCTGAAGAGGAGAGGATCTGGCGTTTAGGCAACTTGATTTCTTCAGATGATTTTGTATAATGACTACAGTGCCCCTGAAGCAAAGGTCTGCCATCGGTGGCATTAGAGTCAAATTCTGCTCAGTACAGAACCAAATATGTCTCTAATTTTTTTTAAAAAAGAATTAAGGTATATTGGAGGGGTAGGTGGGATGCCAGAAAAGCCAGTATGTGAAGGGAATGGCAGGCAAAGGTTTTTATGGAACGAAAGGGCTTCTTAGAGATGCTTAGGAGAAAGGGAAATGATAAAGAGGAACAGTTGCCAAGTATGAACCATGCACAGATTTATGACAGTTCAGTAAAATAATTGTATAGGTTGAGTATCCCTTATCCGAAAATCTGAAATAATCCAAAACCCAAAACTTTTTGAGCACCTACATAATGCCATCTGACCTTATACAACGGGTCACAGTCAAAACACAGGCACACAACAGACAGTTTATTCAGCATCCCCGAGGGAAAATTGCTTATTGGTAGCATATAAATTCGGAGTCAGGAAAGATGGGGATGCCAAACAACCACAAATTGTCCATATGGGTGTCTGAGATAGTGACACTTTTGCTTTCTGATGGTTCAATATACACAAACTTTGTTTCATGCACAAAATTATTAAAGATGTTGTATAAAATTACCTTCAGGCTATGTGTATAAGGTGTATATAAAACATAAATGAATTTTGTGTTTAGGCTTGGATCCCGTCCCCAAGATATCGCATTATGTATATGTGTAAGATGTGTAAGATTTACTATTACGGCATTAGCCAGGAAAGATATAAACCTTATCAATAAAACCCATGACGTGATAAACTAATCTCTTTGTAAAAAAATACAGATAAAATTTTATCAATTAAAATTAACCTTATTAACACTAGTAACCTTGTCCGAACAGATTTTGATTGCTGCAGAACAATATTTGGCTACCTGTAAATAACACTGAGAGGAGTTTCATTTTCTCTTCCTCAGGACTGGATTCCATTGTGTTAATGAGAGGAAGAATTAGCTTCTGATGAATTCCCTTGTAATAAATACACCTAAATAGAATATGACTTATATTTTCCATTTCACCTGACCTGCAAGGGCATCCCTACTCAGATCTTGATAACTTCCTATATTTTCCCTCCAGGATTGCTGAAGGCAAAGCCAACTCTCTTTCCAGAGTTAGGGCTCTCCTTTGCTTATTTAGCTCTATAACAGACAGATATTCAGCTGGAGTTTATATATATATAAATGCAATTATTCCAAAATCCCCAAAAATCTGAAATCTGATACACTTCTGGTCCCAAGTGTTTTGGATAAGGGATACTCAACCTGTAGAGGGTGTTCCTGTATATTTTTATTGTGAGATCTTATATGTGCCGCTTCCTAACAAAGGACTCGCAACAATCAATGTTTGGGCTGCAGAACCTTGTATGACTTATTAAACAAAATGGCATTATCAGTAACATTAAAGTTGTACGGTTTCAGTTATTTAAATTGGACTTGTTGAACTCCTGCTGTGCATTTTGACATAGTTTGGCCATTTAATTATAAAAGGTTGGTGAGCCTCTGCTCTGAAGCAGGGCCTGATCAGAAATAGAGCCAAAATTTCCTGAGAGCCCAACCAGGAATAAAAGGGAAATAACCTCACAGCAAGCCGAACGACAAACCAAAGAAGGCTGAAGAACAGATAAAATCTATTGCAAGAACATGTATAATCCTAGCAAAACAATCATGCTTTAATAGATACAGATATATAAGTGTAAAAGCGTACAAAAATAAAATACAGATCAAAGTAAAAACTACTCATCCAAACCAAACACACCCCGGTAATACATGCCTTCTTTCCACACAAGAGCAGTCTGCTAATATTTTTAAAATAAGCATAGAAAACAGTGCCTTTTTTCATATTAACCCTCCATTGTCTTTTTACTCCTCTGTTTCTGTCAGGTTGCCCCAAAGGACTTTTTGGGAAGCACTGCAACAAGAAATGCCATTGCGCTCACAGCAGCCATTGCCACAGACTGTATGGAGCCTGTTTATGTGATCCTGGGTTATACGGTCGCTTCTGCCACCTAAGTAAGTCAGTTCATGTTGACCAATGTATTTAATGCCCGAGAGGTGTCGTTTATGCTAACCTACGACATTATTTCTAAGCTTGCGGTCCAAATAAAACGATTGTCCTTCATTCTTTCATTCCTTCTATTGAACTTCCTCTTGGTCACTTCTCTGGGCTGCAGGAGAATTTCAGAACAGCCATTGCTTGATTTGCCCCCATTGCCTAGACCAGGGGTCCCCAACCTTTTTGAGCCTGCTGGTGCATTTGGAATTCTGACGCAGCACGGTGGGCGCAGCACCAAAATGGTTGCCCCAAAATGGCTGCTGCAGGAGGCGGAGCCAGCCACAAAACGATTGCCACAGCTGAACTTCAGCAACACAGTGCAGATCCTTGTGCAGGTAGCAGCCGACGCCAAAGCAGCATTTAGAAGAATCTGCACAGCCAATCAGATCTCCAATAGTCAATCAGAAGCCATGCTGGGCAAAAGCCCTACCTGGCCCCACCCACGTCTTAAAAATGGTGGGAACCAGAAAAGGTGGGTGCAGGTGCCATGGCACCTACAGGCACCGCATTGGGGACCCCTGGCCTAGACTCTTTGTAACGTCACTGAGTCCTATCCAACTAGTGATAATGCTAACACTTCCTCTTTTTCGGAATGTAGCTTGTCCCAAATGGGTCTTTGGACCAGGATGCTCAGAAGAATGCCGGTGCTTAAAACAGAACGCTTTGGGTTGCAATCCCAGGAATGGCTCTTGCATCTGTAAACCAGGTTACGAGGGAAGCAAGTGTCAAAAAGGTACCGGAACTTCCTGTTTGTACGGGTCCCTTTCTCCACGCAGGTCCTTTGTCATCGTGCAATATTTGATTTAGTTGATACTTTTACTGTAAAGTTGGATGCCCTCTTAAGGTTCTGATCCACTGAAGTGTGCCTGGGCTGTGCATGGCTGTGCAAAAATACTTAGCTACTCCTTTGGAATGCAATTGGGCTACACATGTGTAGACTGCTAGACTTTAAGGACCTTGGCCTGATCCAGCACAGCCTTTCTTATGTTCTTACATTGTGATTATGCATGCATTTTCCGACGGTCAGAGGTCACCTCACTCTCCCCCATGCGTTTCCTCATGTTTTCCCCATGTTTTCTGGATGCTGGCTAAACATTAATCCAGAAAACACAAGCAAAACACACGGAAATGTGCAGGGAAAGCAAGGCGACCTCTGATGGTAGGAAAATGCAAACATAATCAAAGCAAAACCCCAAAGTTGTCGGCGGGATGACTGTGAGGAAACAGCCATGCATAAATGGCCCTAGTCTTGCGTAAGACCATGAAAACTTAAGCAGAAGACCCAGCGTGGTATAGTGGTTAAGAGCAGTGGTTTGGAGCGGTGGACTCTGATCTGGAGAACCGGGTTTGATTCCAACACTCCTCCACATGAGCGGCAGACACTAATCTGGTGAACCGGGTTGGTTTCCCCACTCCTCCACATGAAGCCAGCTGGGTGACCTTGGGCTAGTCACACTCTCTCAGCCCCACCTACCTCACAGGGTGTCTGTTGGGGGAGGGAGAGGGAAGGTGACTGTAAGCTGGTTTGATTTTTCCTTCAGTGGTAGAGAAAGTCAGCATATAAAAAACCAACTCTTCTTTGTCTTCTTCAGAATTCCCAGGACTCTTTCCAAAAATTAACGTAAAAGCTCTGCTTTGCAGATTGTGTTTGTTTTTATGAGGCTAGGATTAGTTTCAGTTCAGACTTCCATGTTTGTTTTATAGTTCACGCACACCCTTTTAATAATTGTTCATGCTTCTGTGGCACAAGTCAATAGGGCTTTACTTCGAAAGCTGTGTATTTAATTTGTTTTGCGGCTTCTACTGTGGGTGTCTTCTTGTTGAGATAGATTGCGATAAATCGTGATCTTGTGGAGCATAAATTAGACACACACACACACAAAGTTCAAGACACATTGCTTTCTTTCAGTAAATATAGAGGTTTACTATATCAAAAATAACATAAACTTGGAATATAAATCAATAACTCATATCTACAATTCATTTCCTAAACTCTTGCTAGCATGTGGCTAACAGGCTTTAAGGCTTAAAACACAGTAAAGCATATAGTTAACATTATCTACTCAAGGAAGAAGAAGAGAAAAGAAGTAAGTAACTTCTTGACTAAAACGGCAGCTTCTAGGATCACGCCAGAACATCACATGACCAATAGCTCTTGATCTGACCAATCAGTTTCAGTTTCAGTCACCTTTAATGGCATGATAATAAAATAGTAGTCACAAAAATACATGAATCTCCATACTCCATACTCACAATTCAACAGTATAACTAAAAATTAACCATTAATTTAAAATTCATCGGCATTAGATTCTATAAGATCAGACCAATCAACACTTGCCAAGTGGCTAGCACCACCCCCCTGAGTCAGTGTAAATGAAACACAAACATTTAACTCTTTTTGCAATCCTGGCAGAGACAAAACTCGTAGACTAATTCCCAACGCTTCTAATGTCCTTTCCCTTATTTTTAACAGCATGTAGCTCAGGTAGGTTGTGAATCACAGGCAAGGCAGAAGAGCCCCACGGGACCCAAAGACTGGACAAGTTTGTATGTCCACAGTGTAAAATGTGATGCTGTTTGCACACATGCTGTTAGGAATTAACACAAGTTCCACATTTTAACCCTGGAAGAGGTAAAATCCTATGCATGGGGAAGTTCAGAGAACCTGTCAAGCTTCTGAGGCTGGATAACTATGCACTTTTACTTGAAAGTAAGCCCTGTTGACTAAACGGAGGCTATTGTATTTTGGTCACATTATGAGAAGACAAGAGTCACTGGAAAAGACAGTCACGCTAGGAAAAGTTGAGGGCAGCAGGAAAAGAGGAAGACCCAACAAGAGATGGATTGACTCAATAAAGGAAACCACAGCCCTCAATTTGCAAGATCTAAGCAAGGGTATCAAAGAGAGGACATTTTGGAGGACTTTGATTCATAGGGTCGCCATGAGTCGGAAGCGACTTGATGCCACTTAACACACACACACAAGCCCTGTCGAATTGGATAGGACTTCAGATCAGGTTTAGTTTAGCACACAAAGCTACCTTAGGCTGAGGCAGACCCAAAGATGTCCCAGGATTGGTCTTGTCTACTCTGACTGGTAGCAGCCCTCCAGGGTGTATGGCAGAGGTCTTTCACCTGATCCTTTTACTGCAGATGTTGACGGCTGACCCTTCGACATGCAAAGCCCATGCCCTGGCCACTGAATCATGGAAGATCTTTTGCTGCAAGTAAATTAAACAGGCACTCTTCATAGAAAAGGCAAAATAAAATTGGACACATGTTGTCATTCATTTATTGATTTTATAGGGCTGGTTTTAAATTGCTGTTTTATAATGTTTTTATTTTGTTTTATTGTATACTATGTTGTTGTGCAAGCTGCTCTGAGCCCAGCTTTTGCCAGGACGTGTGGGGTAGAAATTTGATTAAAAAACAAACAAGTAAATAAAATATTGACTTAATTCAGGAACTGCAGGAATTGACTCCCAGGACACGGAAAATTATGGCTTCTTCCCTCTCCAGTTAATGAGCAAATGTAATGCAATGGTTAGAGGTCTAGCATCTAGAGACCCAGGTTCAAATACCCACTCTGCCATGAAGTTCACTGTGTGTACTTAGAGCAGTCACACACTCTCAGCCTAACCTGCTTCACAGGGATGTTGTGAGGGGGAAATGGGGGAGATGGGTGATATAAGCCACCTGAACAGTAAAAGAAGGCGGTTAAGGGGAGACATGATAGAGGTCTATACAATTATGCATGGTATGGAGAGAGTGGACAGGGAGAAGCTTTATCCCTCTCTCATAATATTAGAACACAGGGTCATCTGCTGAAGCTGGAGGGCGTGTCAGGCTGCTATCTCGGTTTCGTCTCTGTGCTGTATTGTCTGCCCCCCAAGGTCGCATGCCTAAGCCTGGGAAAACTCAGCTCCTGGGAAACTGTATTCCTGCATGTAATCTCCCGCCTTTCCTGCCTTATAATATCTCCCAGCTAGTGAGCCTTTCATAGCTGTCATTTTATTCGTTTGCACTGTATGCCTATTTGATCAGTAAAAGCCATCTGTTTGGACTCTATATGACTTTGTGGTGATTTCTGGTTCTGTGGGCCAAGGGCTGACATTATGACAGCTATCTCACATCTTCACCGTTCTCCTAGCCAGGCTGGAGCCCAGGGGGGTTCGCCTGCCACATGGATGGGAGCTGTGCAGCTCTCCAGGTGATCTACTACCCTGGAGCCCTTCTCAGAGGACCCTACTCTGTTACAGGACTTAATCGCTGAACTTTTCCGGACGAACCGAGAGGTTTGCCGCTTGAGGGGACTGGTACACGCGCAGTGGCAATCTCTTACAGGACGTCTCTGGATGTTAACATCGGAGGATACTGATGCTCGTTTAGATCTTCAGGACTTGGATCAATTACTGGACGATGCCCGATTGGCGACTGAGGATTTACAAATATTAACTGGACTTTTGGATACTCTTATTTCTCGACAAACTCTTTCTACCATGGCGGGAGCCCCGCCGGAGGGTTTTTCCCTGATCCCGGATGCGGCCAGCTGCCAGGCTGAGGCCAAGCGAGTCGCTATTAGCACCGCTCTTCTCCTTGTGGAATGTACAAAGGACACCCCGGTAGCCACCTTGGCTCAAGTTTTGACCCCGACGTTTGGAGCCGAGGCATCCGCACTAGCGGTTCGAGTACAACCTCTGCTGGGCGGGGAACCTGACCCCATACTCTTGCTCCTCGAGACAGAACTTTTGCCGCGCATTACAGCAGAGGCTGCCCTAAGACTTGAGAACGCCAAAGTTCTTGCGGATCAGCAAGCCGCCGAAGCGGCTAGGGTCGCAAGAGAGAGAGAGGCGGCGGAAGCAGCCAGGGCGGCTGCAGCACGGAATCAGGCGAACGTGGACACGCGCCCCAAGGACTATGTACTGGGACTATCAGGTCTAACTTTTTCCCCGGCGTTTGTCCCGTCGCGTGCGACCCAACGCGCACGCCGTTTGGCTGACCAACGTCGAGACTCAGATGAGTCTGAAGACGAGGATTTATATGGGGATAGCTCTCAATGGGCCACGAGCTTCCGAACCAGTAAGCCTCATCTTACTGGTGGCCCAAGTGAGGAGGTTCATCTTTTACGAGCCCAGAATCGGGAGCTCTCCGACCGTGTTGATCGACTCCAAGAAGTAATGGAACTTATGCTTCACGAGAACAGGCAATTACAACAAACCCTGATGGCTCAGAGACAGCCCGTTCCGATACCGGGTCAGGGGGTACCCGTACAACCACCCGCTAATGTGCCTGCTCCACCCTTACCTCCTGGAGCTCCTGTTGCTCCTCCGCTCGGACCACCTGTGCAACCACCTGCTAATGTGCCTGCTCCACCCTTGCCTCCTGGAGCTCCTGTTGCTCCTCCGCCCGGACCACCCGTGCAACCGGGTCAACCCGCGCCCGGCCCTTGGAAGCAACTCAAATTGAGGACTACGTATGACGGATCTCTTGAGACTTTGCCTTGTTTCTTGCATCAAGTGGACAGTTATATGCGAGAACAAGGTCAACTTTTCCCCACGGAAGATAGCCGGGTGCGGTACGTAGCTTCCCTCCTGACAGGCAAAGCGGCTGACTGGATGGTCCTTCAGTTTGACACCCGCTCTCGTGCGATTCGTTCCCTCAACAACTTCATGACTGCCCTGAGAAGGAGGTTTGAGGACCCCTTCCTGGGAGAAAGAGCCAAAACGGAACTCTTACAATTAAAACAAGGCTCTGCTACAGTTCGAGAATTTGCCGATGAATTTCAGCGACTGGCAAGTAAAATTGTAGGTTGGCCCGAGACCACCCTAATCCATCATTTCAGGGAAGCCTTGCATCCTGACATTCTGAACTGGTCTTACATGCGGGGCGATCCCGATACCCTCGAAGGCTGGATCCTATTAGCCGAGGAAGTGGAAAGCCGCCGCCGTTTTATTTCTCTCGTCCGTCAAAAGCACAAGGAGAAGGGCACCCCAAAGCCTCAACCCAAGGCACCACTGCTCGTCCCACGAAATCCCCCACGTCCGCTCCAGGAACGTGAAGCCCGATTTCAGAGGGGTGCCTGTCTTACATGCGGAGAAATGGGCCACTTTGCAGCCGTTTGTCCACGCCGCCAGGAATTATTTCGTCCCAGCACGACAACCCGCGCCCGAGGTCGTCCACCACGCAGAGGCACCGCGGCCACCCGCAGCGCAGCTCCGGGAAGGCCCACACCCTCTGCACTCCATGCCGGGGACCCAGCCTCCCTGCCTGCTTCCAACGACCCCGCCGGGTCTCGGATTACAAGTGCCCCATTGGGGGACAGCTTTCCCTCTTCGGATGAGGAAAACCCTTGGATTTCTCCAGCCTTAAACCTGGAATCTCCCCTCGACTTGTCAAAAAACGGCTCCGGTCTGTGGTGAATGGAGCATCTCCACAGACCTCTCAGGATCTTCCTATCAAACCGAATGCTCCTACCAAAATCAAAGAAGTGGACTCCACCGTCTACGTAGATGCAGTTTTACAACAACTTAACGGAGGTCCTCAAATCCCCATCAAAGCACTAATTGACTCCGGTTGCTGTCGCACTCTCATAAGCGAAGCCACGTTTGCTGCACTCAGAGCCGACTCAGAGGCTTTACCCGCCCCCGTCCAATTTGCTCAAATGGACGGGAGCCAATTCCAGGGGGGTCCAGTTGATCATCGCACCATAGGGGTGGCAATGGGAATTGGTTCCCACTGGGAACAAATAGACTTCACTATAGCCCCCATCCGATTTGAAGTGGTCTTGGGAATTAACTGGATTAAGGGACATAGTCCCAGTATTGATTGGGAAACAAACACTATCTCTTTCGCTAGTCCCACCTGCGACCAGCATCGGCAAAACTTTGCTCTGCCATTTCCGCCCGTTCCAGCATTAACCTCTACTGCCCCAGTACCACCGGCTCTACCCGCTGTGTACCGGGACTTTGAAGATGTCTTCGACCTTAAGGAATGTGATGCCTTACCCCCCCACCGGGCCTCAGACTGTGCGATTGAAGTAGTAAAGGACTGCACATTAACCAAAAGTAAGATTTACCCTATGAGCGCTTCCGAGCGCACTGTCCTCCGGGACTTTTTGGACAAAAACCTCGCCAGAGGGTTCATTCGCCCTTCGAATGCCCCAAACTCGGCCCCCGCGTTTTTCGTCCGGAAAAAAGAGGGCGACCTTCGCCTGTGCATTGACTTCAGAAAGCTCAATGCGGTTACCCAGACCAACGCCTATCCTAGCCCATTAATATCGGATATTTTGGGACAATTACAGGAAGGCCGTGTGTTCTCTAAATTAGACTTGGTGGAAGCCTACTACCGAGTCCGTATCCGCGAAGGAGATGAGCACCTCACTGCCTTCTCTAGCTGTTTCGGAATGTATGAATTCCTTGTAATGCCGTTCGGATTAAAAGGGGCCCCGGGGGTCTTCATGCAACTCATCAATGAAATCCTACATGACCTTCTATATCGTGGGGTGGTGGTCTACTTAGATGACATTCTCATTTATTCGAAAACTATGGACGAGCATGTGACTCTGGTCAGGGAAGTTCTACAACGCCTGCGTAACCATCAACTGTTCGCTAAACTAGCTAAGTGTGAATTTCACCAAAGCAAACTCACGTTTTTAGGATACATCATCTCCCACCAAGGTCTTCGCATGGACCCCGCCAAAGTCCAAGCCGTCCTCGATTGGACTCCCCCCACCAACCGCAAGCAAGTACAGCAATTTCTGGGATTTGCAAACTTCTATCGGGGATTCATCCCTAACTTCGCCCAAGTGGCTCTGCCCATTACGGACCTGCTGAAAACTAAGGGGAAAGTAAGCTCGGCTGCCTTGCCCTCCGCAAAAATCCTATGGACTGAGCAATGCCAAGCCGCCTTTCTGGCCCTCAAACGCCTTTTCACTTCGGAGCCGGTGCTACGGCACCCAGACCCAAATCAAATGTTCATTGTGCAAGTCGATGCTTCCGATGTAGCCATGGGAGGGGCTCTCCTCCAACAAGGACCGGACGGTCTTCTTCACCCTTGCGCTTACTTTTCAAAAAAATTTGCGCACGCTCAATTAAACTGGCCCATCTGGGAGAAAGAGGCCTCTGCAGTTCATCATGCACTGACTTTATGGCGGCAATTCTTGGAAGGGTCTAAAGTACCCTTTGAAGTTTGGACCGATCACAAAAATCTAGCTGCCCTCACGGGGTCCCATAAGCTGTCGGCGAAACAACAACGGTGGGCGGAGTTCTTTGCTCAGTTCCGTTTCACCCTGAAGCACGTCCCTGGGAAGCAGAACGTTCTCGCGGATGCCCTCTCCCGTTTACCACAATATCCGGTAAAACTCGAAAGGCCTACCAACTCTCTGTTCACCCCTATGCAACGTGGGGCCCTACCTATGCTGGCTGTGCAAACCCGATCCCAGCATCAACACACCTTCCCTAACTCGCAAGCTCCGCCAGCCCAACCGGCTGCCCAGCCGCCACCGCAACAGACCGGAGTTCCCGCCCCTCCTACCCCTCCGACCGCTCAGCCGCCTGCAGTCTGCGCGCCGCCGCACGTAAGCACTAACCCTATAACTGTTTCTCAGATCTCCAAGACCGACGGGGGGGCTCCCTCCAAAATCCCCATCTCCGAATCCTTTTTAACTGTCCTTCGGGACCAGTGCCTTTTAGAACGTTCCGCTCATACCCTACCTCCTGGTGTGTTGGAACAAGGGGGGTCCTGGTACAAAGACTCAAAATTGTATGTACCCAAAGCTCTCCGGAAGGACGTTTTACATTTAGCTCATGGAGCCAAAACAGCTGGGCACTTTGGTTTTCTGAAGACCCTTCACTTATTGCGCAGACAGTTCTGGTGGGGGGGAATGCGTTCCGACATTGACTCCTTCATCCGCAGCTGTCCCGTTTGTGCCGCTGCGAAACGATCGCAGGGCAAACCCCCGGGACTGCTACAACCTCTTGAAACGCCCAGCAGACCTTGGGAAGTAATTGCTATGGACTTCATGACTGATCTCCCTCTCAGTGGGGGTAAAACTGTGTTGTGGGTTGTTACTGATTTGTTTTCTAAGCAAATACATTTGATTCCATGTGCAGGGATCCCTTCTGCGCAGAAACTGGCCCGCCTCTTCGTGACGCATATATTTCGTTTACATTCGTTTCCGCGTAAAATAATTTGTGACCGCGGAAGTGGTTTCGTTTCTAAGTTTTGGAAAGCTTTCCTCAAGTTGGTGGGGGTGGAACAGGGATTGTCTAGCGCATACCATCCTCAAACTGATGGTCAAACTGAACGTGTCAATGCTGTACTTGAATGTTATTTGCGTTGTTATGTTAACTACCACCAGGATAACTGGGTGGAACTGTTACCTTTAGCAGAATATGCCTACAATAATGCCATGCATCAATCCACAGGTTTTAGCCCGTTTTTTTGCTGTGTATGGACAAGATTTCAGTCCCATCGTTCCTACAGATGATGTAGAGGGGGAGGGGAACCCCGACATTGCCTCCTGGGCACACGCCCTCCGTACCACTTGGCCCTGGCTCGTTAGCAACCTCGACCGGGCCAAACGTAAATACAAAGAGCAAGCTGACAAACATCGCTCCCCCGGGGGTGATCTGCAAGTGGGTGCTTTGGTTTACCTTTCCACCAAAAACCTCCGTTCCACCCAACCGTGCCATAAACTCAGCGCCAAATTCATTGGCCCTTTCCCCATTACTCGGGTCATAAACCCTGTCACAGTGGAACTGGCTCTCCCCAAATCCTTGAGGCGTGTGCATCCTGTTTTCCACATAAGCCTCCTCAAACCCCATGTTGCTTCTCCACGGTGGCATCCGGACCCACCGCCTGCGCAACCCATCATGGTGGGGGGGGAAGAACACTTCGAAGTCTCCAAGATCCTTGACTCCCGTATTCACCATGGCACTCTCCAATATCTAGTTCGTTGGAAACATTTCCCCCCTGCCTATGACGAATGGGTGCGCGCACAGAATGTCTCCGCCCCCGACCTCGTCGACGCCTTTCACATTGCTTACCCGGACAGGCCAGCCCCCTTGCGAACTGGGAGGGGGCCTTGAGGGGAGCAGAATGTCAGGCTGCTATCTCGGTTTCGTCTCTGTGCTGTATTGTCTGCCCCCCAAGGTCGCATGCCTAAGCCTGGGAAAACTCAGCTCCTGGGAAACTGTATTCCTGCATGTAATCTCCCGCCTTTCCTGCCTTATAATATCTCCCAGCTAGTGAGCCTTTCATAGCTGTCATTTTATTCGTTTGCACTGTATGCCTATTTGATCAGTAAAAGCCATCTGTTTGGACTCTATATGACTTTGTGGTGATTTCTGGTTCTGTGGGCCAAGGGCTGACAGGGCGAGAGATTCAAAACAGATAAAAGGAAGTATTTCTTCACACAACGTATAGTTAAATTGTGGAACTCCCTGCCCCAGGATGTGGGGATGGCTGCCAACTTGGAAGGCTTTAAGAGGGGAGTGGACATGTTCATGGAGGAGAGGGCTATTCATGGCTACTTGTAAAAATGGATACTAGTCACGATGCATACTTATTCTCTCCAGGACCAGAGGAGCATGCCTATTCTGTTACAATAGGTGCTTTGGAACACAGGCAGGATGGTGCTGCTGCAGTCATCTTGTTTGGGGGCTTCCTAGAGGCACCTGGTTGGCCACTGTGTGAACAGACTGCTGAACTTGATGGGCCTTGCTCTGATCCAGCATGGCTTTTCTTATGTCCTTATGTTAACCCCTTGGTGGAAGAGTGGAATAAAAAATGTACTAGACCAGCGATTCTCGCTCAGTGGCTTGAGAACTGCATGTGGCTGTCGTGACATGACACATGTGGTTGTTCTGAGCACTATTCCCCAGTGTGACTTCCAGTAATAGTTAAAAAACATTTTCAGATTCAAAACCAAACATAAAATAACATGCCCCAAAGTTGGTTGTGAGTTGACATTTTCCACCACTGTTGTTTTTAATCACGTTGGCTTGTTTTTATCGACTTGTTTTTCTCGTCTTGTTTTTATGGTTTTAGTTGTGAGTTGCCTCATGCAGAGCAAATGTGAAAAATAATAATATTTAATAATATTTGCGTTTTTTAAAGTTTTGTAATCCACGTTCAGTCTCTCCCCCCCCCCCCAAAAAGTGAAGTATAAATGAATTGTTTCATAAGTTCCTGGAAAAACACGCACAGAGATAAGTGCACAAGTTTGAAACCATTAAGATGCCGTAATGCAACACTATGCCGCTCATACTCATAATGGCTGGCGTGGCACCATCAGAATTACCAGTAGTCATTGGTAAAGAATGAGCGGGTCAATTGCGAGGAGCATGGAACGGTGGGTAGTTGTGGGATAAATGATCTCCCCCCACCCCATTCCCTTCTATCCCAGCAGATCATAAGGACTGGCTCATGATCCGGGATGTTCTCTCCTGTGTAAAGCAGATGCCTTTGTATGAGTTAATACATCTAAGTGACAAGCACTGCATGTCTCTCTCTTTCCCAGCATGTCCTGCTGGTTACCATGGAAAAAACTGCTCGCTGCAATGCAGCTGCAGTAGCGATGCTCCGTGTGACCCCATCAGAGGTGAATGTGTGTGTCCACTGGGCTGGATTGGCCCTGACTGCAAGCAACGCAAGTCAAAGTCCCCCGTTCTCCCCCCCCTTATTATCGGCAGTTGTTCCTTCTGTGTCATCCGACGTAATCGGAATCCTAAAGAACCAGCTTGAATGCTTCGTAGGCAATTAAATTAAATGTATATGTGTATGTGTATACACATATATATACATATACACATATATATACATATACACACACATTCCCCTACCCACTAATCTTCTTGCTTCTGAAATTGTGTATTTATGGCTTTATGCAGCCCAGTTGGTGATAATCCTTAATCATCTTAAGTCTACAGTATTGAGGGTGATGACTGGTGAAGCGGAAGGACTCGATAGGCGAACTTTATTCCATCCCTGTACGCCAGTTGTTCCGAGCCACGTTCCATGCCTTCGGTGCTCAGATTGACAACTGGTTACAGCGCCCCCCCCCCCCCGCTAAATTTTCAAGGCGGCTTAGTTCTAAGCTAATTCCCAATGTTTGAGGACAGGCTTGTCTCCACAACTGAGTGCTGTGCAGTGCCTTAGGTTAGGATGACAGTCCCCTAAAGTTTGGATCTGAATGTCAGATGAGACTCTGTCCTGTGCATTTGCAAATTATTGACATTGGAACCCACGGAGAGACAGGATCATGGGCTGGCCCTTGAGGTTACATCCACCAGTGTTGCAAAGCAGAGTCTGCATCACAATGAGCGACCCCCTCATTAAGCTATGCTTGTTCTAGCAGCCTTTCGTGTCCGTTTCAGTCATCTGTCCTATTTGTTATACCAAGGAGCTCTGGGTGGAATTCTTGGAAAATGATTGAGTTGAGTTAAGAGATAAGGGGCACTTTCACACATGCAAAATAACGCTACTTTCAATCCACTTTAACAATCGTTTGCAAGTGGATTTTGCCATTTTACACAGAAAATCCAGCTTCAAAGTGGATTGAAAATGCATTATTCAGCATGTGTGAAAGTGCCCAACGAGGGCTATCCCAATGAGTTTTGTGGGCAGCAGCTGTTTGCCAGATCACCCAGCAGCAAACCCAAGGATATGCTCAGCCATAGTTATCAGCGAAGTCCCCCAGTTCTAAATCACAAAGGGCCTGGCAAATCCATGCAATCCTGGAAGAGCTTTTGGGGGCAAGATCACTCTACCCATTGGCTCCAAGAATTCCCCATTTGCTCATGTTTACAACAGGTTTATAACTCTTACCACAGCCTTTGAGTACCTGGCCCAAGCGCCTGCCTTTAAGCCCCCCCTCCCAAACTGTTTGCTATACAGAGTTTTCACCCTTCCAAGCCCTGCCACTGTAATGGTGTAACTCTGCTTAGGATGGCACTGCATTGTGCAGATGATTGGACTAAGTGATGGTGGTCCCTTCCAACTCTATGATTCTATTCTATGCAATCTTCTCGCCCCCCCCCCCCCCAGCTATGTTGGTGGTGGCAGACATGGCTGCAGCAAGGAGTGTCCTCCTCCTCCCTCCTAGTGCCCTGAATGTTAGGCATCCTGAGGAGGGAAAAAACCCTGTATTTCCGAGGACCACTGATGCCTTGAACACGGACATAATAAAGTTGAGGACTCTGGAGGAAAAAAGGGAGAGTATCAAGAAGAAGAAAGTGGAGAGCTCCTTCTTATTCTCCAGCCTCTGCCACCACCTCCACCAGTGTAACTGTGGAGAAAGGGAGGAACCTCCCTGTCACCATGTTGTTACAGTGGCGGCTGCAAAATAATTGAGTGGAAGCGAGAGGGAGGAGCTCTTCTGCGGCTCCAATGAAAACCAGTGGCCACCAGCATAAAGACCAGTAATATGCCATTCCAGAGTACTGCAAAGGGGAGGATACAAAAGAAGAGTGACAGCCCTTTCCATATAAATGACATGGCTGGTATCTAACCACTCTGCTCAGCCAAGTGTGAGGCCTTCCTTTGGCCCATCTTGTGGCAGAAGTGGCTCTTCCGACCATGGAGGAGGCACTTCCATTGGTGAACACAAGAACACAAGAAAGGCCATGCTGGATCAGACCAAGGTCCATCAAGTCTAGCAGTCTGTCCACACAGTGGCCAACCAGGTGCCTCTAGGAAGCCCCCAAACAAGACGACTGCAGCAGCACCATCCTGCCTGTGTTCCACAGCACCCAAGATAACAGGCATGTTCCTCTGATCCTGGAGAGAATAGGTACGCATCATGACTAGTATCCATTTTGACCAGTAGCCATGGATAGCCCTCTCCTCCAAGAGCATGTCCACTCCCCTCTTAAAGTCTTTCAAGTTGGCAGCCATCACCACATCCTGAGGCAGGGAGTTCCACAATTTAACTATGTGTTTGTTGGGTGAAGGAATATTTCCTTTTATCTGTTTTGTATCTTTCACCCTCCGGCTTCAATGAAAGACTCCTTAGGCTGGAGGAAGGCTTTAGACTTTGAATCATAGAATCATAGAGTTGGAAGGTACCACTAGGGTCATCTAGTCCAACCTCCTGCACAATGCAGGAAATTCCAAATTACCTTCCCCCCCACACACACTCCCAGTGACCCCTACTCCATGCCCAGAAGATGGCCAAGATGGCCCTCTCATCATCTGCCTAAGGTCATAGAATCAGCATTGCTGCAGAAGGCCATCTAGCCTCGTCTTAAAAACCTCCAGGGAAGGAGAGCTTACCACCTCCCTAGGAAGCCTGTTCCACTGAGGAACCGCTCTGTTAGAAAAAAACTTGGCTGAGCAGATTGGTAGGAGACAAGCCCGTGCATCTGGGAGGCCAGTCAATTTTTGTGCCGTATCGTGCACCACAGTGCACAAGCTGACAGCTGAAGGCCCTCTTTTGAAATGTAGAAGAGCTGCATGGCCGGTAGTGTTTGCTGTGCCTGTTGACTCATGACCCTGCCATCCAAGGCACCAGCAAATCACCTGTTCTCCATAGCGAACACAACAGCAAAATGGTTTGGGCCGAATTCTGTCCTGATGCACCTCTCAGCTGCTCAGAGCTAAAAGGTAGCTGATCCTCAGTGATTTCCAGTATACCAGAGCCCACCTACCTCTGTTTTCGTTTTTCCCCTTTGTGTGTTCGGCGCAAGTTGGTCCGAATTTTATAGACTTGTTAGTCCGTGAAGTCTGCACTGTAAGATGACAGCAAAATAAAAGGCACTCCGTTCGATGCTTCCCGCATAAAATGCATCCTTCTTTTATCTTCTTTTGCAGCTTGCGATTCCGGCTATTGGGGACGGCTTTGCAGCAACTCGTGTGACTGCAAGAACAGATATAACAGCTGTGATTCTGTTACTGGGATCTGCATCTGTGAAGCAGGATTCACCGGAAATCACTGTGAGCAAAGTAAGCCTGAAACAACGTCAAACCCAGGGGGTGGGGTAGGGAGTTCTTAGAACCCAGGAGCAGGAAATTGTTCTTCCGGTTCCATGCATCTAGAAAAAGAAACTGCAGGTACATTTGTCATAACATGGAGAAATCCACTTTGGGAGACTTCAGATCTCAGCAACACTAGAATGTTTGGCAACCCCAGGAGAGAGGTTGTTTTCAGATTTGGAGTGAACAACTAGTTTAGCCCTTAGACTTTGTGTTAGGATAATAGAAACGCCTTATTTCTCCTTCTTTCCTCCCTGGTATAGAATGTCAATAAAACATTGGAGTTTCATTTCATTACATGCCTTTATTTTTTATCTAGACGCATACCTTCATAACCATCAGTGTATGTGGCCTCTTATAGAGTTACTGTGCCGAAAACAGACTCATTTCTGCCCCCAAGAGAAGATAAGGATTTCAAAGGGAGAGGCTGTGGCTCAGTGGTAGAGCATCTGCTCGGCATGCAGAAGGTCCCAGGTTCAATCCCTGGCATCTCCAGTTAAAGGGACTAGGCAAGTAGGTGATGTGAAAGACCTCAGCCTGAGACCCTGGAGAGCCGCTGCCGGTCTGAGTAGACAATACTGACTTTGATGGACCAAGGGTCTGATTCAGTATAAGACAGCTTCATGTGTTCATAGACAATGAAGTTGATGACCAAAGGTGAGGAGGGAGAGAATGCAAGAACACATCCCCAAGAGAGGATGGGATGGTCCCAAGTGTTGGGTTGAAGCAGGGCCAATGGGGTGGCCCTGCTTCCACCCAACAATGGCTGATGTTTAAGAGCATCAGCCAGTGGCTGCAGAGAAATCATCTGAAAAAAAGGGATTGGGGCATCCCCGTGTCCATGTATACAGAGGATCCTCCAGCCTACCTTTAGAAATAGCTTAGCCTTCCTCTGTTTTGGTAAAAACATTCTTCTAGGCAGGACAGAACTTGCTGCTGCAGCTGTTGTTTTTTTCTAAACAGGCTGAGTCTCGGCGTAAGCTCAGTCCGGCATCCAACGTCACGTTCTCTTTTCTCTCTACACTCTAGCAGAAGAAAAGTTGGTTTTTATACGCCGACTTTCTCTACCACTTAAGGGAGACTCAAACCGGCTTACAATCACCTTCCCTTCCCCTCCCCACAACAGACACCCTGTGGGGTAGGTGAGGCTGAGAGAGCTGTGGCTAGCCCAAGGTCACCCAGCTGGCTTCATGTGGAGGAGCGGGGAAACAAATCCAGCTCACCAGATTAGCCTCCGCCGCTCATATGGGGGAGTGGGGAATCAAATCCGGTTCTCCAGATCACAGTCCACCGCTCCAAACCACCGCACTTAACTACTACACCACGCTGGCTCTGTGATTATACCCACACGGCCCCTGTCATACCCAGTGTTTATGTTGTTTCTGCAGGCATTTCTTTCAGAGCCGATCCTTGCTTTTTGTACAAATAGACAGATTTCTACGCCTTTGGAGAGCATCCGGAATTGATCTGCAAGCCAGTGCCCAGTTGGCTCCAATGTGCAGCTGCTGTTCTGTGTCTGCAGGTTGCCCCGGGGGGACGTTTGGCCCAAGCTGTAATTCTAGCTGTCAGTGCCAGAACGGAGCTGCCTGTGACCCCGCGAGTGGAGCCTGCGATTGTGCAGCCGGCTGGATGGGAACCTTCTGTGAGAAAGGTATCCCCCTTTTTTCTGGGTTTCCTTCCTTCTTTTCTCCCTCTCCCATAATATTAGAACTCGGGGTCATCGGCTGAAGCTGGAGGGAGGAGAGATTCAGAACAGATAAAAGGAAAGTATTTCTTCACTCAACTCATAGTTAAATTGTGGAATTCTCTGCCTCAGTATGTGGTGACAGCTGCCAACTTGGAAGGCTTTAAGAGGGGAGTGGACATGTTCAGTGGACATGAGAGCCAGCGTGGTGGTGTGGTTAAGAGCAGTGGTTTGGAGCGGTGGACTTTGATCTGAAGAACCATGTTTGATTCCCCACTCCTCCACATGAGCGGCGGAGGCTAATCTAGTGAACTGGATTCCCCCCCCCATTCCTACACATGAAGCCAGCGGGGTGACCTTGGGCAAGTCACTCTCTCTCAGCCCCACTCACCTCACAGGGTGTTTGTTGTAGGGAGGAGAAGGGAAGGCAATTGTAAGCCGGGTTGAGTCTCCCTTAAGTGGTAGAGAAAGTCGGCATATAAAGGCCAGCTCTTCTTCTTCTCCTTCTTCTCCTTCTTCTTCTCCTCCTCCCCCTCCTCCTCCTCCTTCTTCTCCTCCTCCTCCTCCTCCTCCTCCTCCTCTCCCCTCCCGTCTTCGCGGCTACTAGTAAAAATGGATACTAGTCATGATGCATACCTGTTCTGTCCAGGATAAGAGGAGCTTGCCTTTTCTATTAGGTGCTTTTGAACACAGGCAGGATAATGCTGCTGCAGTCGCCTTATTTGTGGGCTTCCTAGAGGCACCTGGTTGACCATTGTGGGAACAGACTGCTGGACTTGATGGACCTTGGTCTGATCCAGCATGGCTTTTCTCGTGTTCTTAAGTGGGTACTTTAGATGCATTTAAGATAAGCGCTTATGTACCCACTTACTGCAGTCAAACTGCATCCCAGTGCAGAGGAATTCCATGGCTTAAGTGTAAGGAGTTCCTCGTCAAGCTAATTTGATGGTAAAAGGGGGTCCCTTGAAGGCGGAAAATCTGGAAAACCTCTACTTTAACCCAGCATTACCATTTAATAACTTTTGCTAAAAGAAGGCAGTAGGTGGCGTAGATTGAGTTTCCTACATCCCATTCTGTTGCCAAATCACTTTGCCATCTGATCCTGGATATGCAAGAAAAGTAAGCAAACTATAGTCTCCTTTGGAAAAGCCGGCAGTAATGCAGATTTAAACAAGCGCTGTGCAGACAAAAGTATATGATTGGTGACACTGGAATAGGACTCTGTCCTTTGAGCAAAATATCTTGAGCTGTTTCTCTTGCAAACTGGCATGTGAACTTTGTAATAATATTGCTCTAGCTTCATGTGGGGTGCTGAAGTTTCATGTTTTATCTCTTGTTTGCATATGCTGCCCTCTAGTGGAAACAAGAGCACTTTGCAACATAGGAAGTTGTGTTTGTTCATCAAATAAAATCCCAACAGAAAGAGTATTGTGATGCTTTTAATCAGGACTGAATTAAAAAAAAAAAAACCTTTCAAAGCATTTCTCCTGAGGGCCAATGGTAAACAACAAAAAGAAAGGATCAGGGATCTCCTAAGTGCAAATCCAGCCAATAGCTAAGTAAGTAACAGTGCAGTCCTAAACAGAATAACATTGTTCTAAGTCCATTGAAGTAAATGTACTTAGATGGCTGTAACTCTGCTTAAGACTGTGCTGTAAGGCCCTAAGTAAGTCCGTTGACTGCCTTGCAGCAAACCCTTTCTCCTTTGCCTTTGAATTACACAGAATTGGGTCCCCAGTATTGCAGTTGTGGGAAGCCAATGAGAGCACCTTTTGCAGTTCCCTTCAAGGGTGCTGCCCCCTGGTGGTACTTGCCACTCATTGTTCAGAGCGACGGTATGGAAAATCGCTTTTCTTATGTGGGTTGAGAATCTCTCACAGGCCGTCAATACATTTCCCCCCAGTAATATAATTTCAAGGAGCTTTGCCTTAAGGGATACTAACTCAAGCTCAAATGAAGTGCCATCTCTCTATGGCCCAGTTAAAGCTGTCATCCCTGGAGTGTGCAAAGGAGTCATCTTATTAAAAAGAGAAATTTGCCGCCTTTATTCATTTAAAACCTAGATGTACCGGTAATAATTTCCCCCATCTCCGATACAGGCCATAATCAATGACTGCCCTTATGCTTAAACTAAGGTACTTATTGCAAACAACCAAGGTCAGAATAAATCCACCTCTCCTTTGGCATGAACAAATGGATAGCTAGAATAATTAAGCAAACAAAAAATTCCTAGTTGCACCAAAAGGCTCTCGATGTCTCAGTAAAAGTGTGTCTTCCATCATCTCTTTGATCTAAATAGCAAATGCAGATCTAGTTTAATTAGAATCCATCACTTTTATCATCTTCCCTGTTTTAAACCTTAGCCTAAGAACAGCAATGCCGGGTCAGACCAGTGGCCCATCTATCCCAGCATCCTGTTTCACACAGCAGTCATCATTTGCCGGCGGGGCGGGGGGGGGGGGCAAAACGTGCAGGGCGTAGAGGCTGAGTCCCTCCCCTGATGCTGTGTCCCAGCACTGGTATTCAGAAGTTTACTGTCCATAGACATGGAGGTTTCCCTGGGTCACCAAGGCCATTGATGGACCTCTCCTTCATGAATCTCTCTAACCTCTTTCTAAAGGCATCGTGGCATGTGCTGGCTGTGAATGCCACAGTTTAATTACTTGTCGAATAAAGAAGTACTTTCTTTTGTCCATCCTGAACCTATTGCCCGTCATTCATTGGGTGCTGCCGAATGACAGTATTTTCAGAGAGGGAGGAAAATGTTCTGTGTAGCCCCTTAACTCCACCCTGTGCATAATTCTATACACTGCTATCATGTGCTTTGATCTGTTGGTAAGATTCATCACCTTTGATCTGGTGGTAAGGTTTCTTCTAACAGGCAGGGATTTTCACAGATGTCCCCCCCCCTTTCTGCGACAGACCTCCAACTCGCCCTCCAGGTGCTGTATGATGGAGCATTCTGTGATGCAGCAGGCTGGAGGAGATGAGAAATTCCCATTCTGCTGATGGAAATCCGTTCCTTCATTGGGAATTACCACTGGATCCAACCCTACGTAATAATCCAAGGGTGAGATCACATGAGATCAAAGCATATTGATTCCTGCAATTCCTGTCAATCAATAAGCCAAAAATTGGCCCATCTTATCTACAAGGTTTGTCCTGTCACAGAACTACCCACTTCTCAACCCACTAAGTCAGGGCTTGTCTGGAGTGCTGCATTTAGGGTTGCCAACCTCCAGGTACTCACTGGAGATCTCCCGATATTACAACTGATCTCTAGCCAATAGAGATTAGTTCCCCTGGAAAAAATGGCTGCTTTGGCATTTGGGCTCTATGACATTGAAGTCCCTCCCCTCCCCAAACCCCGCCCTCCTCAGGCTCCACCCCCAAAACCTCCCATCAGTAGCAGACCTGACAACCCTAGCTGCATTTGGCCTTGTGGGTCACAGGTTCTTCTGCCCTGTTATCCTGTAGTAACATCAGCTGTTGACTGTAGGTTTTGAGCTGTTCTGTCAACAGCCTATCTTTCTGGCCAGTATCAAATAGGTTGTATTTATACATTCCCAAGCTGAGGAAGCCCAGTTGTACAGCACGAGCCCTGCTTTCCTTCAGCACAGGGAAAGGCACTTGGATCCACTCTGTAACCAAAGCTTAAAAATAATTCATTCCCCTGTCATTTCCCTAAAGGCTCCATTTGGGGTCAGAGGATGTTCTTTGCCAGATGGTTGTATATACTAATCGGGATCACGTTCTCTTCATTCTGCATCTTCAGCTTGTCCAGATGGCTTTTTCGGGCTCGAGTGTCGCCAGATGTGTGACTGCGAGAACGCCGCTGCCTGCGATCACGTCATGGGAATGTGCAATTGCCTCCCCGGCTGGGCGGGACCCAAGTGTGACCAACGTATGTATACTGGAGTAGAGCTGCTCGTATTGAAAAAACACATTAAACATCATTGAATGCACAGGCCATGATCCAGCAATGTGGGGATGCCAAATGGATCCATATAGTAGGATCTGTGGTGCTATATCTTTCCCCCCGACTTCTAGTAGCCAGCGTGGTGTAGTGGTTAAGAGCAGTGGTTTGGAGCGGTGGAGTCTGATGTGGAGAACCCGGATTGATTCCCCACTCCTCCACATGAGCGGCAGAGGCCAATCTGGTGAACTGGATTTGTTTCCCCACTCCTACACACGAAGCCAGCTGGGTGATGTTGGGCCAGTCGCAGCTCTCTTAGAGCTCTCTCAGCCTCACCTACCTCACAGGGTGTCTGTTGTGGGGAGGAGAAGGGAAGGTGATTGTAAGCCAGCTTGATTCTGCCTTAAGTGGTAGATAAAGTTGGCATATAAAAACCAACTCTTCTTCTTCTTCTTCCTTAAGAATTTTTTGCGGGGTTTTTTTGCATGCACGCACACACACATTCCCATATGAGGTGCTCATCCAGCCCTTTCCTGGTTCAAAGTGGCAGACTATTTGCGACAAGAAGATAATGAGGGATGATTTATACAGCTTATGATGATTCCAATTATCACATGATGGTCTAGCTATTCGAAATTACTCCCACATGTGAACTGTAGCTGTTGCCGTCTATATTTGTTAATTAGCATCCCCTGGTTATCCACGCTTTTAAAATGTTATTATCATAATATAATGTAAACATAATAATTCATGAGCATCATATAGTATGCAACATACATAATATAATACATTTTCCCCTTATTTATACATTCATTAGATTTAGTTTTGTTCCACTACAGTAAAAATGGGTACCATTTCTTAACAAAATTATCTCTGTATATGCTGTTATATATTTTTCTGTGGGCATAATGTGCCAAATTTGCAAAGCCATTCCTCCATTTCTCTTGCTTCCAATATTGGAACCACTCCTAATAACAATAATTTTATGAGGGCATTTGGGCAAGAGCCACTGCTGAATTTGGATAATTTGGGGGACTTGGGATCATAATTACCTCACCCAGAGAGCTTCAATGGAAAATGGGGGTTTGAACCTTGATCTCCCAGATCCTAGTTTAACACTCTGACCACCGCACCACATTGGACCAACAAATTGGGTCATAGGAAAGGATCCAGCATTCAAGTGGCTTTCCTAGGCACTAGACATAGCCCAATACTGCAGGGATCCCACTTTGCAATGATCAACATGTAATAGAACGATCTCATCATTCACTGGATTTCATGCTTTAATGTGGTCATACTGTAATATAGGATACTCTTCTTTGGAAGAAGTCACTGGACTTTTGTCAGAGATCCCATTATTGCATTCCTCCATGAACATGCTTGGTATTTTAACCATTTTTGTCTAGGGCAAGGAGTTAGTAAAGACACTAGAAGCTGCCTTATACTGAGTCTGACCAGTGCTGTGTTGAGGTCAGCATTGTCTTCTTTGACCAGCAGCAGCAGCAGCAGAAGAAGAAAGAGAGTTGGTTTTTATATGCTGACTTTCTCTACCTTTTCAAGTAGCATCAAATTGGCTTACAATTGCCTTCCCTTCCCCTCCCCACAACAGACACCCTGTGAGGTAGGTGGGGCTGAGGGAGGTCAAAGGGAGCTGTGACTGGCCCAAGGTCACCCAGCAGGCTTCATGTGTAGGAGTGGAGAAACCAACCCGGTTCATCAGATTAGCATCCGTTGCTCACGTGGAGGAGTGGGGAATCGAACTTGTTTCTCCAGATTAGAGTTCACCGCACTTAACTACGACACCATGCAGCTTTACTGGGTGTCAGTCAGAGGTCTTTCTCATCAGCTACGCAATAATTTTAACCAGAGATTTAGAGATTGAACCCAGGCCCTTTTGTATTCAGAGCAGATCCTCCACCTCTGAGCCACAAATCCTGGAGAACCGGGTTTGATTCCCCACTCATCCATATGAGCGGCAGACTAATCTGATGAACTGGGTTGGTTTGCCTACTTCTTCACATGAAGCCAGCTGGGTGAGCTTGGGCTAGTCACAGCTCTCTCCGAACTCTCTCAGCCTCACCTACCGCACAAGGTGCCTGTTGTGAGGGGGGAAGGTAATTGTAAGCCACTTTGCGACTCCTTAAGGTAGAGAAAAGCGGGATATAAAAACCAACTCTTCTTCTTCCTGCCCCATCCCCTTTCCCCCTTTCCCTGCCTGATATGTGTGCCTTGTCCTCTTTGGATCGTGGTCTTTTTGACCATTCAGAGAAAAGTATTTGAGATTTGTTTTTGTCTTAACTATAATATCATTTATTTCAGAAATTTAGTGTAGAGACCCATTTTCAAGAGAACAAAATACTAAGAAATTTATTTTGAGACACTTCAAAACAAAGGTTTATTTTTAAAATCTCAATGTATTCCTTATTCATGCCCTGACCTGGATGGGCCAGGGCTAGCCTGATCTCGTCAGATCTCAGAAGCTAAGCAGGGTCAGCCCTGATTAGTAGTTGGATGGGAGACCACCAAGGAATACCAGGGTTGCTGTGCAGAGGAAGGCACTGGCAAACCACCTCTGTTAGTCTCTTGCCATGAAAACCCCAAAAGGGGTCGCCATAAGTCGGCTGCAACTTGACGGCACTTTACACACACATTACTTATTCATACAGATGTCCCTAATTTTAAGCCAATGAAAATGTAAATGACTTGGTTTGGTACATCTTGGAGCTTGCCAACACATTGCAAAGATGTGTATCCGGCACTCAGTCCAAGCTGGTTGCCAACAAAAACTCAAGTTCTGCTGTCACCGTAAATTATACAACGGAAAGGCATTTGGATATGTTGTATGCTGTTTGGGTCTTTAGTTAAGGAGCAGGTCTTGAGAGTTTAGTTTTGCTAGGGATTTGGCTGGCAAAAGGGAGAATAATTGAAGGAGGGAAGGACTGTGCAGATCAGTTGAAAGGGTGTCTGATAACAGTACCATTGGAAAGAAAAGAGAGGGAAACGGCAAGTGTTGAGATTCATGAGGCTCCACAGTTGCCGTGGATTTGAGGCCTTAAGGACGCCATCCTTCCAGAATTGGTGGGCCACTAAACCTTAAGTAAAGGTAAAGATCCCCTGTGCAAGCACTGGGTCATTCCTGACCCATGGGGTGATGTCACATCCTGACTTTTACTAGGCAGACTTTGTTTTATGGGGTTGTTTGCCAGTGCCTTCCCCAGTCATAAGAACATAAGAAGGGCCCTGCTGGATCAGACCAAGGCCCATCAAGTCCAGCAGTCTGCTCACACAGTGGCCAACCAGGTGCCTCTAGGAAGCCACTAACAAGACGAGTGCAGCAGCACCATCCTGCCTGTGTTCCACCACACCCAAAATAATAGGCATGCTCCTATCTTCCCTTTACCCCCAGCATGCTGTGTACTCATCTTCCCTTTACCCCCAGCATGCTGGGTACTCATTTTACCAACCTCGGAAGGATGGAAGGCTGAGTCAACCTTGAGCCAGCTACCTGAAACCGACTTCTGTTGGGATTGAACTCAGGTTGTGAGCAGAGCTTGGACTGCAGTACTGCAGCTTACCACTCTGCACCACGGGGCACTAAATATATGGAAGGTGTAGCTCTCCTGTGTTCTTTTCCATTTGCTGCCACTACACCAGCGTGGTGTAGAGGTTAAGAGCAGTGGTTTGGAGCGGTGGACTCTGATCTGGAGAACCGGGTTTGATTCCCCACTCCTCCACATGAGCGGCAGAAGCTAATCTGGTGAACTGGATTTGTTTCCCTGCTTCTACACACGAAGCCAGCTGAGTGACATTGGGCTAGTCACACTCTCTGAGCCCCACCTACCTCACAGGGTGTTTGTTGTGGGGAAGAGAAGGGAAGGTGATTCTTCCTTGAGTGGTAGAGAAAGTCGGCATATAACAGCCAATTATTTTTCTTCTTCACCCCTGGAGAGTCATTTCCAGGCTCATGGGACCCATGAGGAGGGACTAGCCATGCAGATTGGAGGGGGCTGGAGTGAAGAAGAGCAAGGACTTGAAATTGCTCTTCCTTCCTGGTCCACATGTGTAGCTCCCCTGAGCGGAGGGAACATCTCCATCCTCTGTGTGGATCCTACAGCACCTGGAGTGACCTTTCCAGGGGTCAGAGTGATTTGCAGGAATGGGGGAGAATAGGGGAATATCCTGCATGTTCTTCTGCCCACCAATGGAAGGATACTTCCAAATGTGGCCATCTTGACTCTTATTTAGCACAAAGCTGAGCCAGTCAGAGGTAGCCAAATGTTGCTTCTAACCTACTGAGCTCTGAGTGAAGTTAAGGGCTGTGCTTCTTGTGATGGTTCAGGTAACACTCTGTTGGTCCATGATCCCGATGCAGCAGCACTGTCTTCCTGGAATACCCTTTCAGGCCAAATGTCTACAGACTCCTGAAAAGCAGCAGCAGCAGAAGAAGAGGGGGAGGAGGAGGAGGTTTTTTTGGAGAGCTGGAGTAGTGGGTTTGATTCCCCACTTCTCCATATGAGCGGTGGTCTCTAATCTGGTGAAGTGGGTTTGTTTCTTTACTCTTACACATGAAGCAGAGGCTAGATGGCCATCTGTCGGGAGTGATTTGATTGTGGGATCCTGCATGGCAGGGGGTGGGTTGGGGTCACTGGGGATGTGGGGGGAGGTAGTTGTTAATTTCCTGCATTGTGCAGGGGGTTGGACTAGATGACCCTGGTGGTCCCTTCCAACTCTATGATTCTATGAAGCTAGCTGGGTGACCTTGGGCTAGTCACAGTTCTCTCTGAACTCTCTCAGCCCCACCTACCTCACAAGGTGTCTGTTGTGGGGAGGGGAAGGTGATTGTAAGCTGGTTTGATTATTCCTTAAGCGGTAGAGAAAGTCGGCGTATAAAAACCAACTCTTCTTCTTCTTTTCTACCACTGAAAGAGAATCTAACCGGTTTACAATCTCCTTCCTTTCCTCTCCCCACAACGGACACCTTGTGAGGTAGGTGGGGCTGAGAGAGCTCTAAGAGAATTGTGACTACCCCAAGGTCACCCAGCTGGCTTCATGTGTAGGAGTGGGGAAACCAACCTGGTTCTCTAGATTGTAGTCCACCGCTCCTAACCACTACACCACCCTAGCTCTAGGTTTGCATGGTGCACAGCACAGAATCTATGGTCCCCAGCTTCAGGACTGGGGAGCCTGGGGAAGGTGGGATTCGGGGAGGGGGGACCTCAGTAGTGGATAATGCCATAGAATCCACCCTCTAAAGAAGCCATTTTCTGTCAGGAGATCTGGTATAATTCTGAGTGATCTCCTGGCATACCTGGAGTATGGCAACCCTAACAGAAGCTCTTCCACCCCCACCCCCAATAACTTGATCAAAACTGGGTTGTTTTTTCCAGCACTCCCCACCCTAACAGATGACAGCCAGCATATCTCTTAATTTTTTTCATCGCCATGGCAGAGGCCTGAATCTTGCTTTTAAAAAAAAAAAAAGTCTAAAACTGAGATTTGCAAACTGCCAGATTTTGTCTCGGATACCAGGTTACATGGTTCTGGAGTGAAAAAGTTGTGACAAAATTGCTCACCAATTTATTAATAGAGCCGTTCAGTAAGATTCTTCGCCTTGGCTAGCTGCCTTCTCGTTTTTGGTGAAATATGAGCTTATTGTGTTTCCCCCATGTTTGTCTGAGACTTCAGAGTGTTTCAGCTACTCGGCGTAAAGGCTTTTCTTTCGGTTATAGGCCATTTGCTCTGGCTTTCGAAACACGTGCAAAGTCAGTGACCGATCTGCCGATTGATCCTCGCAAAACCTTTACATCTTTTCTTTCTGCATATTAAGTTTAATTAAGAAACGCAGTCCATCATCTTAAGCCAGGCTGGTCCCTTTCATCTCCTCGCTAACCGGCCAAACTTCTCTCCAAAGTTTCTATTTATCCTTGTGCCACAGGACAATTAAAGGCTGTGTCTGATTTATTTCTTGTGCTGGTTAAGATGCCAAAGCTGTTGCAAGTGTTTTTGCCTCCGAGTGAAAGGGGGAAGGTTGAGCAACAAGGCAGAAAGGTAGTTGTCCCCCCACCCCCACACACACACCTTTCTTTCTCTTTTAGTGAAACAATGAAACCTCACTTTGATTTAAAGACTGGCCAGTAATGCCTTGTAAGACACGGGTGATGCTGCTAGATTCTTCCAAAGGTCGCTCTTAAATGGGAGGGCGATGGCTGGCTTCCAGGTCCTCTGGCAAAACGCAACATCAAATTTATAGTCAGGCCTGGTGTTGCAAAGTGATGGAGAGCCAGCGTGGCGTAGTGGTAAGGAGCGGTGGTTTGGAGTGGTGGACGCTGATCTGGAGAACCGGGTTTGATTCCCCACTCCTCCACATGAGCGGCAGAGGCTAATCTGGCGAACTGGATTTGTTTCCCCACTCCTACACATAAAGCCAGCTGGGTGACGTTGGGCTAGTCACACTCTCTCAACCCCACCCACCTCACAGGGTATCTGTTGTGGGGAGGGGAAGGGAAGGTGATTGTAAACCGGTTTGATTCTCCCTTAAGTGGCAGAGAAAGTCGGCATATAAAAACCAACTCTTTTTCTTCTTCATATATCTTGGACTGTGGGGAATGATGGGTTGCAGTGCTGTGTTTGGCGATAGCCACACAACCCTCACAATGTCTGTTTCTGGTCTTATTTCTTTTCTTGGATTACAAGAAGAAGAAGAGTTGGCTTTTATACCCTGCTTTTTTTTGCCTTTAATGTGTCCCAAAGCAGCCTACAATCATCTTCCCTTCCCCTCCCCGCAACAGACACCTTGATAGAGTTCTGAGAGAACTGTGACTATCCCAAGGTCACCCAGCAGGCTTAAGGTGGAGGAGTGGGGAAACAAACCTGGCTTACCAAATTAGAGTCCACCACTCTTAACCACTACACCATGCTAGTTAACTTCTAAAAATGAAAATGCTGGGCTTGTGTTCTCTTTGAGTTTGAACCTTCTGACTTGGAAGCTGCTGCCTCTTAACTAACCCAAGGTATGTTGAGATAAATTGTGGTTACTCAAAAGTGAGGAAAGTATATTTAGTTAGGCATTTTTTACTCTGTTTTTTTCCTAGGAGGGGGGAGTTAAGAACATAAGAAAGGCCATGCTGGAACAGACCGTAGGAGTAGCGAACTCTAATTTGTAGTACCAGATTGGATTCCCCACTCCTCCACATTCAGCCTGCTGGGTGACCTTGGGCTACTCACAGTTCTCAGAACTCTCTCATCCCCACTTACCTCACAGGGTGTTTGTTGTGGGGAGGGGAAGGGAAGGTGATTGTAAGCTGGGTTGATTCCTTAAGTGGTAGAGAAAGTCAGCATATAAACACCAACTCTTCTTTTGAGCCCAAATCTTGGTGCAACCTTTCCTGACCCTTTTGTGGTTGTGCTGAATTTGGATAACTCGATTAGATGCAGGCATACCTCGTTTTATTGTGCTTCGCTTTATTGCGCTTTGCCGATGTTGTGTTTTCGAGCAATTGTTATCGGCACCATTTTTCCAGTCGCATGTGGTCACGTCATGTCTCTGTGTCACCTTTCGGTAATTCTCACAACATTTCAAACGTTTTCATTATTATTACAGTACATTGTTTTTTAGATATAATGCTGTTGCATACTTAATAGACTACATTATAGCGTAAATGTAACTTTTATATGCACTTGAAAACCCAAAAAAATCATTGTGACTCGTTTTATTGCGATATTCGCTTAATGGCGGTGGTCTGGAACCAAATCTGCATTATCTCCGAGGTATGCTTGTGTTTGGTAAGAACACAAAGAAGACTTGTCTTGATCCCCTTTTTCCTGTAGACCTTGGAGAGAAGCCCAATAAAATCTCAGCTTGTTGAGTGCAATTCTTCCAGTTATAGAAGAAGAAGAAAAACCTCCTGATTTTCTGGAGAGTTTTCTTACCGAACAGCAAATAAACAAGCCTGTCAGACTGGCTGTGGGGCTCTGTGAGGCTTTTCAGTTTACACAGAGACGTTCTGAAAAAAGGGGAAGCCGGTGCATGGCCTATCATGTGAATGATTCCATTCTTTGCTTTAAAATAAAATTAGTGGGTGTTGCAATACGTTATCCTGTCAGTCACAGTCAGCAAGCAAATACGTGTGTATGACTTGAAAGGATGGCCTCATCCGAAGTACATTTCCTTTTTGTTTTCCTTGAATGGAGTTCTAATGAACGTGACGCATCCTTTGAAGCCTTGTGATTTGGGCTTTGTGGTTCATTCTCTCCCCCTCTCTCTCCGCGGCCTGTCAGGGTAACTGTTATGGACAAGGCTGCTGTTGGGTTTTGTAATTGTCAGAATGGAGCAGTCTGCGATCGCACAACTGGAGTGTGCGTTTGCGCGAAGGGGTGGAGAGGACCACTCTAAAATTGTATGTTGATTGGTGGTCCCCAGTTTTAGCTGAGTTGTTCACTTACATTGACCAAGAAGCCCAAATTCCTCAAGACTGGGGCATGGGCACAATGTGTGTGTGTGTGTGTTAAGTGCCATCAAGTCCCTTCCAACTCATGGCGACCCTATCAATCAATGTCTTCCAAAACGTCCTATCTTTGCTTGCTCAGCAAGCAACAGCCTTGCTCAGGTCTTGCAAATTGAGAGCCTTGGCTTTCTTTATAAATTCAATCCGTCTCATGTTGGGTCTTCCTCTTTTCCTGCTGCCTTCAACTTTTCCTAGCATGGTTGTCTTTTCCAGTGACTCTTGTCTCCTCATAATGTGACCAAAGTACGATAGCCTCAGTTTAGACATTTTAGCTTCTTGGGTCAGTTCAGGCTTAATTTGATCTATAACCCACTGATTTGTTTGTTTGTTTTTTGGCAGTCCACAGTATCCGTAACCACAGTGTAATACACAATATGGCCATAATAGTCCCTATCTTTAAGAAGGGCTGCAAAATGGACCCATCCAATTACAGTTGGTAGCAAATGAAGCAGGAGCCCATTTATTCCTAAATACAATCCACAGCGAGAATGGTTCACAATTTTTTTTTCTATGGCACTGATGGAGATGATGGGCCAATTCATACCTACCTGGTGTGGGAATATCTTCCATGGTTTTAGGATCCTATGTTTCATTGGTTACCACTCTTTGGCAACAGTTGCTGGGAGGGGGTCATGATTTTGGGAATCGTTTTGGGCTTCCGGGTGAGGAGGAAGCCAAGAAAATGACTGCACTGCATCCCACTCATGGGTTAAAACCATCTTGCTGTATTCCTAGTCTTCAACACCAGTTGAATAAAATGTTTTGCTTCACTTACTGATGACAGCTAGATATGGAATCTGGGGTGCATCCGGAGGAAGAGAATTCCAGACTTCAGGAGAAGAGAGACCATAAAGAGATTCTTCCTCCTGGGCAATTTCATTTACATTTTATTTTGTCGCCCTTTTTAAGATTTTACTATCACACCTATCAAGAAACCAAAACATAGTCCCCATTATACTTTTTATTAGGAGCAACCAAATGGCGGGTAGTGGACCAAGAGTCTACCAACAGCATGTATTGAGAATATGATCCTACATGCAATCTTCCCAGTATGCGCAGTCAACATGTTATGTGAATGGGGCAATGCACATACTTACCATGTGTGTGTACAGCTTCGATATGCATGAATGTGAAAAATCATCAAGTCAGCTTGTATATATCAGAGTTGTGCTCCCATTCTCACAACATGGCAACCATGAAACACCTTTCTGTTTCAATATAGAGTGTGAAACTGGAAAATACGGAGAGCAGTGTCAGCAGAACTGCAGCTGCAGCAACGGTGGAATTTGTGACCATCGCTCAGGGAAATGCTCTTGTCGTCCAGGGTGGCTTGGAGACCATTGCAATACTGGTAAGAAATACGCTTTCAGTGCCTTTAACTTTCTAAAGTATGTCAGGATAAAACTGTGTTTGTGCTTCTTCTTGCAATGGAACAACACTTCTGCAATAATGTAACTGTATGTTGTAAAGATTTTGGACAGTCCTGCAACTCTGCCCTAGCCTAGTCTCGAGATGACCTCAGCACACTTTTAAAAATGAGTGAACACTATAATTGCAATGCGAATAAGAATAACAAAAAGCGAATATGGCAAAATTGGTAGTAAAAAAAGTAGCATTAAAAATTAGTAAAAGAATGTATCACTAAAATTACTACGGCGTGAAACTTCGCACGGTTCTGAAAGAATGAATATTCGGCTTTAATTGAAAAACACTGCATCATCAGTGAAGTTCGGTTTATATAGCAACACAAAACATACAGAACAAATGAATAGTAGTTCTTTGGTTAAAATGAAAGCATGGTATTACCAGTACATTATCAGTGCAAATTTGCCCCTGAATACAGTTTATGGGGAGTAAGGCCCATTGAACACAGTAGCGCTTGCTTCCAGTCATCTGCCTAGTGTCAGCATTAATATCAATTATGCTGGAGTGTTTCTACTGATTTTAATAGTACAAAAGAGCAGACTGGGCAGTTGAGAGCCAGCATGGTGTAGTGGTTAAGAGTGGTGGTTTGGAGTGGTGGACTCTCATCTCAAGAACCAGGTTTGATTCCCCACTCCTCCACATGAGCGGCGGAGGCTAATCTGGCGAACCGGGTTGGTTTCCCCACTCCTACACTTGAAGTCAGATGGGTGACCTTGGGCTAGTCTCAGCTCTCTTAGAGCTCTCTCAGCCCCACCTACCACACAGGGTGTCTGTTGTGGGGAGGGGAAGGGAAAAGGTGATTGTAAGCTGGTTCGATTCTTCCTTTAGAGAAAGTCGACATAGAAAAACCAATTCTTCTTCTTCCTCTTCTTGAAAGGGCCCCACCCTCTCCCCAAAAGGAGGGCTAGTCATGCAAGGCTGTGATTGGCTGCCTTCCTCAGCTCATCCTTGCCTGACCAGCCCCCTTAGTGATTGCCTTCAGTCAGCACAGCTATGGGCAGTCAACAGTGGAGCAGGCCAGAAATGACAGTCCAGGCAGGGGTCAGCAATGCCAGGCACTGTGCCACCTGCCTTTGCCTGGCAGGGTTCTCACAAGCCTGATTACCTCCTGGCCTGGACAGGGTGGCTTAGAAGAGACCTTTCCCAGGCTACCTGTCCACTGGGAATTTTCCTGTCTGCTATAATGGGCAATCTGCTGTTGATGGGACTTCAATAAAATTTTGTCTAAGTCATTTTAGGGTTTCCATCGTACCATATTATATTAATTACTGATTCAGATTATTTGGTTCATAACACTTTGCTATCCTTTCAGGTCTGGTGATTCCTTTCTTCCTTTTTTCTCCTTTCAAGGTATGTCTTCTTTCTGTCTCTTCAAATCTGTCATCTAACTCAGTGGTTCCCAATCTTTTTGAGTGTGAGGACCCCTTTTAACATCAAACTTTTTTTTTTGCAGACCCTCACGTTACATTTTGCATTGTACCTCTGCATCCTTATTCCCATCTTTGCAACACCCCTCCCACCTTCTTAATGGGATATAAAGACTCAGGGATCTCAGTTCCTACTCGTATCTGATGAAGAGAGCTTTGACTTTTGAGATCTTATACCCCCCCCAAAATCTTCTTAGTCTCTAAGGTGCTACTGGACTCAAATCCAGCTCTTCTACTACAGACCAACATGGCTACCCTCTGAAACTTTCAGGGACGCTCTGGGCTGATCATGCATTAAGCAGGGGGTTGGACTAAATGGCCTGTATGGTCCCTTCCAACTCTGATTCTATGAAACCACATGATAGTAGTTATACTATTAATATCCGTTGACTAAGAAAACACATAATGGCAAATGTTACTATGAATTCAGTAACGCTTTTGAATGAATTTATATTTCATTAATCACAACAGCATCTACATATATTTGAAAAACAGTAGCGCATGAACACATGAAGCTGCCTTCTACTGAATCAGACCCTTGGTCCATCAAAGTCAGTATTGTCTACTCAGACCGGCAGCAGCTCTCCAGGGTCTCAGGCTGAGGTCTTTCACATCACCTACTTGCCTAGTCCCTTTAACTGGAGATGCCGGGGATTGAACCTGGGACCTTCTGCATGCTAAGCAGAGGCTCTACACTGAGCCACAGCATCAGGAGAGCCAGCATGTTTTAGTGGTTAAAGTGTCGAACTAGGAAACCCAGGTTTGAATCCCCACTCTACGATGGAAGCTTGCTAGGTGACCCTGGGCCAGTCACACATTCAGCCTAACCTACATCACAGGGTTGTTGTGAGGATAAAACAGAGAAGAGGAGAATGATGTAACCTGCTTTGGGTCCCCATTGGGGAGAACGGTGCAATATAAACAAAATAAATAAACATCGTACATATATTTTTATTTTATTTAATTAATTCATTTGTACCCTGATTTCTTCCCCGTGGGGGTCCATTGTTCTCGCCTCCGTTTTATCCTCACAACAACCCTGTGGCGTAGGTCATCCAGCGAGCTTCCATGGCACGAGTGAGGATTCGAACCCGGGACTCTCAGATCCTAGTCCAACTTTCTTAACCTCTACACCACACTGGTTCTCATATACACGTGCAAGACATATTTATTCAGTCTACAGAAAGTAAGTTTGCTTATTTATTATACTGAATCATTTAATAGGTGGCTGGTGCTATTTGCAACTTTCAGAGACTGGTCGGAGGGTCTGGTCAGAGGGTAGATGGTACTCACCAACAAGTTGGGACAGTATAAGAAAGCGTCATAGGTTTGTATAGTTTCGAGTTTTTGGTGAGGGTGCCTAGAATGACCCCTTTTTCTTATGCAGTTATCAGTTAGTCTATACTCAGAGGAATTTACTTGGTTGTCCAATGAGCTTTCAGTCCTTGACAGAACAATTGGTGGATGCTTATTTATTTATTTGGATGTTAACTCTGCTTTTCGACTGAAAAAGCTGGCTCACAAAGCAGCTGACAGGTATCAGAATCTGACACAAATAATGATTAAAGTGCAATATAGAATGTTCCTGGTGGAGAGAATTCTCAATTGTGCTGGATCCAGGCATGATCTATGGATGCCTGGCTGTTTCCTGCCTTGGCATGGCTTTCGCAATGGCACTCGGGTTGGAAGAAAGGGGACCTAATGTCCAGAATACGCTGTCAGATCTCTGGTCGCATGTGTTGAGCCGCAAGTCTTTTCCACAGCTGATAACATGATTACTGATCTGGACGGCAAAATAAATGAGAAGTCCAGTGGCACCTTAACAAGTAACAAAATGTATTTCAACATAAGCTTTCTTGAGTCAGAGCTTACTTCACTGTGGGGAGGGGAGCGACCTCTCCTCTCCCACACTTACCAGGCTACCCTGGGGTGGTTGAGAGGAAGACATCACATCCTGATGAAGCTCCTGGGCCCCAGCTGGTAGATGAAGCCCAGCCAGCAGCTAGATGGACACAGAGTTGGGGGGCGTGGCCACCACAGAGGTGAGTCCAGGAGGAAGGCACAGGTGGGGGAAGGTGGTAACCAACCTAAGCTGGATGGATTCACAGACCCCTTGCAATAATTCCACACCCCACCAGGGGTCCCCAGCCCACAGGTTGGGAACCACTGGTTTTCCTTTATGCCCTCTTTCTAACTTAGTAGGTAATTGGGCACTTGACTTCATTTCCCATCCCTGACATAGACCCTGAGTAGTTCACAAGTAGATCAAATGCTTCACACAGCCTGATGTTTATGTCCCTCCCTTGCATTTTTTCCCTAAACCAAAAGATTTTAGCCCTTCATCACAGGTACCTCATTCTTACCTTCTTGATAAGTCTTCTTATTACTTTTCCAGCTCCGTTGTGGCAAAGGGCAGATCTGGCTGATGCTACTAAGCATACTTGTTGTTCTGATGGAGATTATTTTGGGTTTTTTCCCCCAGCTTGTTTGCCTGGCTTCTATGGTAGGAACTGCACCGAGCACTGCAAATGTCCTTCTGGCACCCCTTGTAACCACGTGACTGGAGAGTGTGGTTGCCTTCCGGGTTTTGTGGGCAGTGGCTGTGAAAGAAGTAAGTCCGCTTATGTGGGTTGTTCTTATTTATTTTTATGGAGGAATAAAGCTAGTTCTGTGGTGTCCAAAGACTATCCTATGGGTGAATAAACCTATCCAAGCAAAACACGTGAGTCATGAGAATGTTCTGCAGTTGTAATGCCGGGAAATCATTTGGGTAAGAAATTGTGACGCAGGGTGGATAATTTCCTTAGAGGGATCTCATCCACATTTCATCATGTTATGTCTTTTCCCCCAGTTCTAAATACTTATAAACTCAGTGCCCTCACTAACCTCTCTATCTCAAAAGGAAAGTAATAAATAAATCGGGAACCTTCCACTCACGAAGCAAAACAAAACTTCTTCAGAACGTGCCTGAACTGTGCCTTCACTCTGAAAGCCACATAGTGAACTGTGTGGAGTGTTATGTGCAAAAACCATTTGGCCAAAGGGAGCAGGACATCTCCTGAGCCATAGATAGACCACACAAGGAATCACTCAGGGAATGAGCTTCTGTGGCAAGCAGCTTTTCTTCATTTGGCTTGAAGACATTTGATGTTTTTTCCCAACCAAACAATGTGATAACAAAACAGGAGATTCTATGTGTCCAGAAAAGAGGAGGATCAGCCAGCCTGGGTCTGTGGGTGTCTGGCAGGGGAAGGGAGAGCATCTCCTTGGCTTGCAGAAGGTCCCAGGTTCCATCCCCAGCATTTCTAGTTAAAAGGATCAGGTAGTGGTAGATGGTATGAAAGACCTCTATCCAAGTAGTAGGTGGTATGAAAGACCTCTGTCAAAGACCCTGGAGAGCTGCTTCTAGTCATAGTAGAATCATAGAATCATAGAGTTGGAAGGGGCCATACAGGCCATCTCATCCAAGCCCTGTTTTATGTAGGATCAGCCTAGATCATCCCTGACAAGTGCTTGTCCAGTCTCTCCTTAAAGACTGCCAGTTAGGGGATGCTCACCACTTCCCTAGGTAGCTGATTCCACTGTCGAACAACTCTTATGGGCAGAAAGGTATCAGCTGGATAGTAGGGAAAGGTTTTTTACAGTAAGAGTTGTTCGACAGTGGAATCAGCTACCTAGGGAGGTGGTGAGCTCCCCCTCACTGGCAGCCTTTAAGCAGAGGCTGGACAAGCACTTGTCAGAGAAGCTCTAGGCTGATCCTGCATTGAGCAGGGGGTTGGACTAGATGGCCTGTATGGCCCCTTCCAACTCTATGATTCTATGATTCTAATTGATGCCTGTGTCAGATGAGGATTGTTATGTATTACCAGTCATCTCAAGTGATGAGACTTCAGGCAACTTTTTAAAAAATTAATTGATATTTTTATATTTCTGCTCTGCAGTACGCACACAAGTTGGCCTCCAACAATGGTGATGGAAACTGCCATCAAAATCATAGCTGACATACAGTAACCATGGAGGGTTTTCAAGGCAAGAGACTAGCAGAGGTGGTTTGCCATTGCCTTCCTCTGCATAGCGACCCTGGTATTCCTTGGTGGTCTCCCATCGAAGTACTAACCAGGACCGACCCTGCTGAGCATTCAAGATCTGAGGAGATCAGGCTAGCCTGGGCCATCCAGGTCAGGGCAGCGTCCATCAGCTCCTAGAACATTGTCACGCCCCGGGCTCGGAAGCGCGGAGCCAAGGGGGGTGGCTTGAGTGTCTACTCGAGGTTGTGGTGTTTCTTTGGCCTCAGACCACTCAGCCGGGGAATCTGAGTTTCCCTCCCCATTTGAGTCTGCCAGGATTTTGGGCTACAGCTCTCTAGCCCGTCCTAGCCAGCCATCCTCCTCGGCCTCCACACCACAACCCCCTTTTAAGCCTCTCCTCCCCTCTTAGCCCCGCCCTCCCGAGACCATATAGGCTGGGCTTTTCCTCTCCTTCCGGGATCCGCCTATTGGAGGAGTTCGCCTGGTAACTCCCGTCGGCCCCTCTGAGCGGTCCTCGGCCTGCAAGGGAAAGAGGGGGGCCGTTTGAAGAGCCAGCCTGTCGAGCCGGCTCTTGGGTCTTAAGGCCCTCGCAGCTTTCCTGTCCGGCCTCTCCTCCCGGCTTCTTCCTCCCCCTCCCTCGCTCTCCAACCCCCCTCTCTGTCCTGCCCCCGTTCTGCCGGGCTCTTGGGGCCTCCCGTCCCTCCTGGGCCCCAGGTAAGCTGGTTCGGGGCTGGGGGGGGCGCCAAGATGGGGTCGAGTTTGCACCGTCTCGCGGCTCCCTCGGCTTCCCCACGAGCGGTGGGGTGGGGGCCGAGCCTGCGCCGTCCCGCGGCTCCCCCGGCCTCCCGGCGAGCGGCGGGGTGGTGGCCGAGCCTGCGCCATCCCGCGACTCCCCCGGCTTCCCCGCGAGCGGTGGGATGGAGCCCGAGCCCGCGCCGGCCCGCGGCTCTCCCGGCCTCCCGGCGAGCGGTGGGGTGGGGGCCGAGCCTGCGCCGGCCCGCGGCTCCCCCGGCTTCCCCGCGAGCGGCGGGGTGGAGCCCGAGCCCGCGCCGGCCCGCGGCTCTCCCGGCCTCCCGGCGAGCGGTGGGGTGGGGGCCGAGTCCGCGCCGCCCGGGGACGGGCTGGGCGCAGGACAAACATAATTTATAATAAAGAACACATGGTTATTAAAAGAACAATAGAAGACATAACACATCCCTGAAGTCCTTACATTGCACAGGCAGTTGTAGGTGTGAACCAGCTCTTAAGAAACCCTGCTGTGACGTGTTTCTGGGAATTAAATGTTGACTGTGTGTTCGTGGTGGGAAGCACCCTGCGTACCATGAACCACAAGCTTAGGTGAGGGCCCACAAGACAAGGGAGAGATCCAAGAACAAAACTATTTAAGCCTCTGAAGCTGTCTTTAAGGTTTCGGGCGTCTGCCATGCATACGTAGGGGGGATTCTCCTGCGTTTATTGCTTTAGTTGATTTTCCTTGACATCAGCCTATGACTTTCTCTAAGTGACAAGAAAATTGCAACTGGCCCTTGACAGTCGGGCACAAATTGACTCGAACAAAACAAAACTGCAAAGTAATTCCCGAGCAAACGTAATAAACCCCAAGTCCCAGAGGGCAGCATTCTTCTGCAGGCAGTGGTCTTATTGAATAAATGCTACCCCCGCTCTTTGTTTGAGCACTGTGTTTACCAAGACAAATGTAATTCATCGGTTTACATTTCCTCTTCCCTCAGCTTGTCTGCCAGGCACATACGGGGAGAACTGTAACCAAGTGTGTCAGTGTTCTGGCAAGAATGAAGAGTGCCACCATGTCACGGGGCGGTGCGGCTGCTTGCCAGGTTACTACGGAATCCGCTGTGGCCTCAGTAAGTGTCTTTTCTGCTTCATCGCTGTCTCTGTTAAGCGTTTGGCCGATGGGTTACTATTCCAGGATTCTGGCGCCTATGGTTTTAACGGAAGCTTCGTCTTTCATGGGTCTCGACGATCGTGGAACTTTCCATAGTGATGCAAAGCAGGGTTTTTTGTTTTTGTTTAGACACGTACTTAGTGCTTGGGCTTCTTTTGGTCATATATTTATATTTTAGTACACGTACTTGCAGTTTATTTGATGTACAATGTGTTGGATATATTAGATTTGTTAATTTTTGTTATCATGTTTAAGACCTTGATACCCTGAAAAGAATATTTGGTCTCAAAGCCTTCTTTGCTCACCAGTGGCTGTTTTTGATTCAATTAGCATTTTACTACTTTGCGATGTCCCTAGGCGCCAGCTACAATCATAAGAACGAAAGAAAAGCCACATGCTGGATCAGACCAAGGCCCATCAAGTCCCAGTGGCCAACCAGGTGCCTCTAGGAAGCCCACAAACAAGACAACTGCAGCATTATCCTGCCTGCGTTCCACTAGCACCTAATATAATAGGCATGCTCCTCTGATCCTGGAGAGAATTGTTGTGCATCATGACTAGTATCCATTTTGACTAGAAGCCATGGATAACCCTATCTTCCGTGAACATGCCCACTCCCCTCTTAAAGCCTTCAAAGTTGGCAGCCATCACCACATCCTGGGGCCGGGAGTTCCACAATTTAACTAGGTTGTCAGGCAGCCATCTGTCGGCTATCCCACCACTTAGGGTGGCCCGCCTGGCATTGATCAGAGCCTGGGCCTTTTCCGTTCTCACTCCTGCTCTGCAGAGATCCCTAACATGGAGCCCTCCAACACTTTTAATAGTGCCTGCTAAGTGTTTTTGGAAAAAAACAAACACCAGATGGGACTTTGCCCATCAAGGCTTCTCATTGGCCACTGGAGATTTGACTGGCTATGCAGGGTTTTTTTTGTTTTTTTTTTAAACTTATTTTTGCACCAACTACCACAACCCAAGGATCTCCACTGTGTGACGGAAGCTGCGGCAGCCATTTTGTGACTGGCTCTACCTCCTGTGGCAGCCATTTTGTGGCTGCACCCACCACGCTGTGTGAGAATTCCAAATATGCCTTCAGGTCAGAAAGGGTTGGGGACCCCTGTACTAGATATTCAGAAATACTTTTAAAAAAATGTATCTAGGCAACCAGGAGGGATAGAAATTTACAGACTGGGATTATCGGGGTTAATAGCAAAAGGTGTACAGGATTTAAAAGAGCTGGAATTTGCCAAGCCCTAGCTCAGTATTTATGTGTATATTTATACTCTGTGTATCCTTGATCACTTTAAGATGCTCTAAGCCACACTAAACCTGTGGGACAAGGTGGGATATAAATTTAAATATAAGAACTGATTTAAAGCCGGTAGAATTTATTGCAAAGCACATTTTGGCCAAAGGAAAGACTCATTTCCAATTATCCATTAACAGTTTTTATTAGTACTAAAAGCATTAATTGGTGGGTTGGAGCAATTAATCAATCAGTTTATTTACCGCTGACTTTAAAAGGTGTATTTTTTTTGTGGGGGGGGGGGAAGCATTGTAATTTATTATATTCCCTGTAAAAGAGTGTTTCAGTACAGATGGCTGTATGGAAAACAAGCTGGGTGCATCTTCTTAAATTAGGCAGTTTCCATGCATTCTTCTTCCTGGGTTAATCCTAGTGCAATCCTAAGCATAATTACACCTTTCTAAGACCATTTACACTTCTTAGGGCTGCACCCTACCTTTTATTTACTTCAATGTGAATAGAAATGCCACATCAAAAGAATTTTGATAAGCTTCTTGGGAGTTTTGTTTATCTCTAAGGACTCCATCACCTGCCTCTGATATACCTCTCTACATGTCCCCTACACACACACATCCTGTACATAGAACACAGCTCAAGGATCTCCATCCATTCCATTTTGTTTTTGAGCAAGGGTGGATCATAGCAAAAAGATGAAGCTACGTTATGTTTCTCACATTATTTCTGAGATTTTTGTTCTGGCCTTCCTCCAGGGAGCTCAGGGTAGCAAACCTGGACCCCCACCCTCTCATTTCATAGACACAACAGTCTACCCAGTGAGCCAGGGTGGTGGAGTGGTTAAGAATGGTGGTTTGGAGCGGTGGCCTCTGATCTGGAGAACCGGGTTTGATTCCCCACTCCTCCACATGAGCAGTGGATGCTAATCTGCTGAACTGAATTTGTTTCCCCACTCCTCCACATAAAGCCAGCTGGGTAACCTTGGGCTAGGCACACTCCCTCAGCCCCACCTGCCTCACAGGGTGTCTGTTGTGGGAAGGGGAAGGGGATTGTAAGCCGGTTTGGGTCTTCCTTAAGTGGTAGAGAAAGTCGGCATATAAAAACCAACTCTTCTTCACAGCAGAGTGGGGATTTGAACTTCGGTCTCCCCAATCATAGTATGACACTCTAACCACTACACCACATTGACTCCTAATGTTGTATTTGTGGTGCCACTGAATTTCTCTTGAAGTGAAATGTAGGGCAAATTTTGGCCAAGCAAGTGTAGGGGTTTTAAGCGCAGTCAAAAGAATTTTAGTAAGATGAACAAAATTTCCTCAGTGGTCTCACATCTCTCAACCATCGTTTATTAGTTAAATGGAAAATTTAATACATTCTTGGCTGGCCAAAATTTGTAGTTTGTGAAGCATGAACTGGGGGGGTGATCATCTAGTCTTTCTACACTTGGAAGGCAGCAAGCATTTCTTGCTGCCTGTTGAATGCCTCTAAAACTCAGCACATTGTGTGCGTGTGTTTTGCCGTCAAGTCACAGCTGACTTATGGTGATCTTGTGGGGTTTTCAAGGCAAGAGACTTTCAGAGGTGGCTTGCCATTGCCTACCTCCATGGTCCTGGTATTCCTTGGAGCTCTCCCATCCAAATACTCACCAGGTTAGGGTTGAGAGTATGGGGATTCAAAACTGGGTTTCCCAGATCCTAGTCCAACACCTTAACCACTACGCCACGCTGACTCTCCAGCCAATTTTAGAGGGGCTTAATTGTGCAGGCTCAGGCAGATTTTGAATGTGGGATCGCCCTGTTCAGTTGGGTATTTCTCCCCATAGTGTTAGGAATTTATTGATTTGAATGTATAAGTCTTAAAGGTGGAGGATGGGGAGGAAGCACCAGGGAGGAAATCTTGAGAGGAAAATACTGCCTGAAGGAGGCAGTGGTGTATATTATGTTGCACCACACACACCTTGAGAAAGGGCTGTAAAAAAAAAAAACTTGTTGTCAGTTTTTACTCTTTGTGACACTGCAGTTTTATAGGACCAGTTCCCTGCATGCTCTCTATTTTCAACCCTTTTACACTGACCCCCAAATAGTCCCCCCAAATCTCGTAATTTTAAACTGAGTACAAGTGGTAGTTATAAAAAAAGGAGATGCAGTAATTGACATTATACCTATACACCACGAGAGCCAGCATGGTGTAGTGGTTAAGAGCAGTGGTTTGGAGCGGTGGACTCTGATCTGGAGAACTGGGTTTGATTCCCCACTCCTCCACATGAGTGGCGGAGGCTAATCTGGTGACCTGGATTTGTTTCCCCACTCCTACACTTAAAGCCAGCTGGGTGACCTTGGGCTAGACACACTCTCTCAGCCTCACCTACCTCACAGGGTGTCTGTTGTGGGGAGGGGAAGGGAAGGTGATTGTAAGCCGGTTTGATCCTCCCTTAAGTGGGAGAGAAAGTAGGCATATAAAAACCAACTCTTCTTCTTCTGATCACAGAGGCTGCCATAAATTGCACAGGACAATCAGGTTAATTTAAAATTAATTGTTATCCTAGACTGAGGAATGGATTCTTAATTTCAGTACTACCATCTGGCTGAGCGTTCCTTAATAATTACTTTTTAAAAAATCTACAGACTTAATAATGACTTCCGTAAAATTGTTTGTGGGCTGGAGCTATGCGGTGACTGACAGGGAAATGCAGTGATGTTTCTCGGAAAAGAGGGAGGTAATCATCTTTATTTCCAGCTTTTAATTTTGTATTTGTTATATGCACTTCATATCCTCTCATAGGAATAATAGTGAAATGCCTCCTGTTCCTTTCTAGCCTAGATCTTGGCAGACTCTTGTTTTGCATTCTGCATGGGTCGTGCGCAGCAGACTCCCAAGGGTGGATTTTTTTTTCTTAATCTGCTGTATTCTTTTAGCAGTGAAACATGAATAACACAAAATTTGGGCCCAGCATTAATGACAGTGAGGCAGTTCATCATCATCATTTCCTTATTGGCATACAAACACAATTCAGAAGGTTACAAAAGGAATGGAAATGTTAAAAGGTGCCCTTTATAATATGGTTAAAAGGCGGTTACATTAGGAAACACAGTTTGTTGATCCTGCCATCTAATTAGCTGTTTGGCGGGCTTTTAAAACAAACTTTAAAAACTGTGCCACTGTCTCCAATATTTGGGGCGAACGATTGTTCAATAAATAAAGAGCGTTAAAAGAATCTGAGACATTCTGGGCGAAAACACACGGTCGCTTTAGCCTCCTTTATTCCCTGTTTCAGCCAGGATTCAGCCAGGATCGAACGCACGTTCGGTGAAAACGCATGCGTTCGATCCTGGCTGAAACAGAGAATAAAGGAGGCTAAAGCGACCATGCGTTTTTGCCCTCAGTCTGTTTACCAGCAGGAGGCTTAATAGTTCATTACGAGATTCTGTGTAGAAACAGCAATGAAATAAAACGTGAGCAAGTGTTTCTATACAATTATTGTTATACGGGCAGGCCCTGTCAGACAGAGGAATTTTCCGAAATCCAGTGAGGCAGTTCATACATGCATGTACTCCATGTGCTTCCTCCAATGGCTTTGAGGCTGATTACTGAATGTGCTGCCTCAACTGAAAGGCATTGTGCTAAGGTGAAGCAAAATCCTGGTTTGGCCTGTGACAATCAGGGGAGGGACGGTATCTCAATGATATAACATCTGCTTGGCATCCAGAAGGTCTCAGGTTCAATCCCTGGCACCTCTAGTTAAAAGGATCAGATAAGTAGGTGGTGTGAAAGGTTTCTGTCTGAAACCCTGGAGAGCCGCTGTCAGTCTGAGTAGTCAATATGGACCTCAATGGACTGTTACCCTGTTTTAAAAGCCTGCCAAACTGTTAATTAAATGGCAATATCAACAATATCAGTGCTATTTGATGTAACTGTCTTTTAATTATGCCATAAAGAGCACTTTTTAATATCTCCATTCCTTTTGTACCCTTTGCGTATTATGTTTTTATGCCATTAAAGGGATGATGATGACTGTTACCCCAATCTGTGTACACATGTCAGGTGCAGTTATGTCCCTGTCCTCATAGACCAGGTCAGCGGAGCGGAGGTTCAAGATTTGGAAAAGACTAGAGCCGACCATGAGGCTGGGATAACAGGTTGTTTCCAACCCGGCTACAAAAAGTTGAGGCTGAGGGGTAACTTTTTATACCCTTTAGCCTGGGATGTGGAGGGGAAGGGGTGTGTTGGAATTGGATGATGATGATGATGATGATGATGATGATGATAATTGTAATCTTTGGAGATGTGCGAACATGCAAAACCTTTGTCTCTGTTGTGGAGGGGAGTTTTCTCCTTTCGTTTTTAGAGTGTCAAAAATATTTCCTTGAGGAGGTCTAAAAGTGAGGTATAGTTGCATCTATGGGCGGGGTATTCACCATGATTGGGGAAGGCTGGAATCTTCCTGTCCAGTCATTTAGATAGGAACAGAATTGCTGAGGTCGGTTCGTTGCTTATTGTTTTGGAAATCTGGGCCATTGGTTCAGATCAGATTAGCTGGGAGGAAGCTCCAGGGTCTTCAAGGGAATTGCCCTTGATTGGATCCTTTTCAGGGTGGGCTTATGCATCTGACTGATAGAGGAGTGGCCCTGCATTCCTATCCTCCTTAGCATGCTCCAGCACTTTTTAATGTCAGTTTAATTCAGGCTCCTTCTATCTTTCCTGGGCCAACACTTACACATGTACAGAAGAGAATCAAACCATAAAGAAAAAGGGGGTCCCCTTGGCTGAGGGACTCGGGGGCATCAGGGCTGATGGTCTGATTCAGTATAAGGCAGCTTCATGTGTGTTCAACTGATTTGTCATTGCTCATTTGCACATTGCTCATCAATTGGTAGGCATGTCAGTATGAATTACAAACGTCACTGAAAATTAGGAGGGGAAGTATGGAATCTAAATCTGTCTCGAGTCTAACACTTGGATATTAGCTGAAGAAAATACTGTATCAACAAGAGTTCTTTGTTGGCTCGAAGCATAATTCCAACCGGAGAAGAACTGGAATGCTGGAACATTAGCAGCCCAGACCAGGGATTTAAATGAGTGGAATACTGTATTGAGATAATAAATGTACTATGTGGTTTTGTAAGTGGCATTTAATGATGACAAATTCATTCATCATCCTGAATAACAGACAGACTTTCTGTAAACCAGTGCTCTGAAAGTCAAAGGTGAAAGGTCAAACAGGCACAATCTTGTTTGTCCCCTAACTTTAGGCAACATGAACAAATATATTGGAGTCCTCAGCCTTGTGGGGGCCCGAAGTAGTTTTAACCTTTTGTGTTCCCCCTCTCCACACCCCTGAAAGTTGGGAAATAGTTCAGTTTGCCAAGCAGAATCAAGCCAGGAGAAGTCTGGCTATCCTTAGTGTGCTCATTTGCTTTGGCCCAGAGCTGTGTCTAAAGCCAAAACTGCTGTCAGGCTTCAATGGGAGACTGAAATATTATTATTTATCTATCTAAAAAATGTATACGCCACCTCTCCAGAGATACGCTCAAGATAGTTTTTATCTGATCAAGATGGGTATGATTTCTATACATAATTTCTAAATGTGAGGGGGAGGAAATCATGCAAATTCCCATTTTGAGCCGTCAAACAGGAGCAGGGGACAGGGTTAAGCACCCCTTCCTCCTCCATCACCCTCCTCAAACTGACAGCCTCCTGTGGCTGCTTTTCATTTTCTTAAAGAAGTCGAGAAACTTTTTATGCCCCTTTTGGGTAAGTTCTCATCTGTCCCTCTGCAGAGCAGGAAATATATAAACCAAGTCTATATAAGGTAGCTTCCTCTGCCACAGAGGATTGTCTCTTGACTGGGGGAACCCAGAGTTTTAAAAGTGAGCCCCCCCCCCCATCAGTATTCAAAGCATTTGTGAAAATATTGCCTTAGGCGAAATGCAAAATGGACTCATATACTATCCTCCCGGACGGAACTTTCACTATGTTTAAAAACAGGTTCGATACACAAAGCCTCTCCCAAAGAGCGCGAGTTGGCCTGAGGCCAGTCAGCAAGTGGTTGGATATGGTTGGAAACCTTTCCTGGCAACCATAGCTATACTTTATAGTACTACAAAGGAGGAAAAAAGAGAGCGAAATATAAGAAATTATCCATAAAAGGTGTAGCTGGCTAGTTAGCAGATGTTTTCTGCCGCCAAGAGCAACTGGGCTTTCATGTTCCCAAATTTTGGAGTGAAGAATTGAAATAGTCTCTTGGCAGGGACCAAAGGGAGCAGATAGCCTAGCAAATAAGAATCATTTTATTTGCCCATAAATCAGCACGAGGCCATATAGGCCTGATGCACATTAGTGTTTTGACTTAAAAAACAATACAGCTAAATTTGGTGTTAAACTTCATGATGTGACTTTACCAAATCCCAATGAACATGTTGGAAAATGGTGTTTTTCATTTGCCACAGACAGGTTTTAAAGGTAGAATTGCACATTACAATTCTGTTCCATTGGATTCTTGATAGGGGACCCTGATTGCTCTTCCCGGGCTGGATGCGGTCCTGTGTTGCTAACTTGTTTCAAATTCAGATCTGTTGCTTTTAATTTAGTATTGAATTTTTCTTGTATTTTATTGTTTTATGGTGTTTTACTTGATGGTAGCCGCCCTGAGCCTGACTTCTGCTGGGAAAGCAGGATAAAAGTCCAAAAAATAGATAAAATAATATGGAGCTGCCACTGAAAATGGCAGCTCTGTGTTAATTCCTTCCCCCCAGCAATGATGTGTAGAAAGAACAAGGAAATCTACATTGTAATGTCTTCAGGATACCAGTATGTTAAACTAGATGTTAACAAAGAGGAAGAAGGAGACTTCAGCACAAAGCTTCTTTTTTGGGTGGCAGTTCTACATTCTTTATAAATTACAGTTCCTCTCTGAGACAGAGGATCTCATACCAATCTAAGAACTCTCTCTCTCTCTCTCTCTCTCTCTCTCTCTCTCTCTCTCTGTGTGTGTGTGTGTGTGTGTGTGTGTGTGTGTGTGTGTGTGTATGTATGTAAGTGCTATTGAGTCACTTCCGACTCATGGAGACCCTATGAATCAATGTCCTCCAAAATGCCCTATCGTTAACAGCCTTGCTCAGGTCTTGCAAACTGAGGGCCGTGACTTCCTTATAGAGTCAATCCATCCCATGTTAGGTCTTCTTTTCCTGCTGCCTTCAGCTTTTCCTACCATTGTCTTTTCCAGTGACTCTTGCCTTCTCATAATGTGGCCAAAGTACGATAGCCTCAGTTTAGTTATTTTTTCTTCTAGGGAGAGTCTAAGCTTGACTTTATCTAGAATCCACTTATTTGTATTTTTGGCTGTCTAAAGCAGGGCTTCTTAAACTTTTTCCACTCAGGACCCCTTTTTGCCCAATAAATTTTTACGCGACCCCGGGTATATAGTTATAAAATAGGTATACAAATCAAACATTTACTGATAATAAATCATAAAGAAACCCTTTACTGTTGCCAAATTTTTTGCGACCCCCACATTCAGTTACGTGACCCCATATGGGATTGCGACCCATAGTTTAAGAAGCTTTGGTCTAAGGTACCTCTAAAATTCTCCTCCGACACCACATTGTAAATGAACTAACTTTCTTCCTGTCAGCTTTTTTCATTGTCCAACTTTCACACCCATACTAGAGTATGAATTATCTTGAACTTGGTTGCCAGCAACACACCCTTACACCTAAGAAGCTTTTCTAGCTCCTTCATGCCTGACCTTCCCAGTCTCAATCTCCTTCTGATTTCTTGGTTGCAGTCTCCCTTTTGATGATGGAGCCAAGGAACAGAAAAATCTGTACCAATTTCAATTTATTCACCATCAACTTTACAGTTGTATAATTCCGGAGATCCTCAATTCCTCGGCAAGGCTGTCAAAGATAGGACATTTTGGAGGACATTGATTCATAGGGTCGCCATGAGTCAGAAGCAACTTGACGCACACACAATTCCTCAGTAGTCATTGTCTTCTTGGTGTTCAGCTGTAATCCTACTTTGACACTTTCTGTTTTAACTTTCATCAGTAGTTGTTTTCAAGTCTTCACTATTTTCTGCCAGTAGTGTGGTGTCATCTGCATATCTCAGATTGTTAATGTTCCTTCCAATTGGAAACCATTCTGTTTCTCCATATTCTGTCCTAACAGAAGCCTCTTGTCCAGAGTACAGGTTGCGCATCAAAACACCCATTTTTTTAAAAAAAAAACAGCCATAGCTTTTCATGAGATGTTGTGGCACACCCTTTAAAAAAAAAAAAAAAAAAAGCAGCCATCGCTTTTATGATCCACACACTCAAAAGCTTTGCTGTAATCCATGAAACACAAGCTGATTTTCTTCCGAAATTCTCTTGCATGCTCCAATAACCAACATAAATTGGCAATATGATCTCTAGTACCTCTTCCTTTTCTCAATCCAGCTTGAACATCTGGCAGTTCTCATTCAATATATGGTAACTTTCTTTGTTGTAAGATTTTGAGCATCACTTTACGTGCAGCAGTTAATGTAATGGTCCGGTAGTTGCTGCAGTGTTTGTCTCCTTTTTTCAGAATTGGAATGTTGATTGAGTGTCTCCAAACTGTGGGCCATTGTTTTGTTTTCCATATTTGTTGGCATATTCTTGTGAAGAGTTTAATGGACTGAGTTTCTGTGGCTTGGAAAAGCTCTATTGATATCCCATCTACTCTTGGTGATTTGTTTTTCCCAATTGCTCTCAGTTCAGCTTTCATTTCACTTTCTAAAATGGTAGGTTCTTCTTCAAAAGATCCTTCTCAGAAGGAATCTGTCATCTTTTCTGTATAGTTCTTCAGTGCATTGTTCCCATCGTTCCTTTATTTTGTCCTGTTCAGTTAATGTATTTCCATGTTGATCTTTCAGTGTGCCTAATCAAGCTTTATACTTCCCCTTGATTTCTTGGATCTTAAAAACCATATCTCTTGTTCTTCCTTTTTTTATTCTTCTATTTCTTTAAACTTGTTTTTTATAATAGTTCTCTTTGTCTGCACGTTTCAATTGCTGGACTGCTGCATTTAGACATCTGATTCTATTTCTATCAACTTCTACTTTTGCTTCTCATCTATCTTTAGCAAATTTAAGCATTTAATCAGTCATCCATTAAGGCTTCTTCATTTCTTTTGGCCACAGAAATAGTCTTTGTGCATTCTTCCTTGATAATTCCTCTAGTTTCAGCCCATAGTTCTTCCAGTTCCCAGTCACTTGAACTTAGTAATGGAAATCTGTTCTTTACATGGTATTTAAACTCTTCAAGAATGTTGTTTAGATTTTATTTTGGAATTATGAATGTTTTGGTGTTTTTCTTCCATTTTATTCTAATTTTCGATATTAACAATTTAAGGTCTGTACTACAGTCAGCTCTTGGTCTTGTTTTACCAGAGTGAATAAAATTTCTCTGTCTTCTGCTTCTGATTATGTAATCTGTTTGATTTCTGTTTTGGCCATCCAGTGATGTCCACTTATACAATTATCTGTTCGATTGCCTGAAACGTTTGTTGTAATAAACCACTTGTGGTCTTCACAGAATTCTATGAGTCGCTCTCCTGCTTCATTTCATGCTCCTAGCCCAAATTTCCCAACAATATTGGATTCTACTTTGTTTCCCACTTTTGTGTTTCAGTCACCTATGATTATCAGCACATCTTGCTTAGCTGTTTGATCTTTTTCCCCCCCTGGACACTTGCATAAAAGCTTTCATTGTCTTCTTCAGCATCTGTAGTTGAGATTTAAACTTGAATGATGAATATTTTGATAGGCTTTCCACAAAATCTGATTGATATTATGGATTATCTCATCATAGGGTTTTCAAGGTATGAGATGATCAGAAGTGGTTTACCATTGCCTTCTTCTGCACAGTACTAACTAGGGCTAGCTGAAGTGTCACTAGTATTGTCTGTGATAGATCCTCCACCAGTGTCACCTTCCATGATTGCTTCTGCCCAATGGTTACCCTTCAAGGATTCCTCTACCCCCATCACCAATGTCCATTTTCTTCTGCTGATGCAGCTGTTGATTCCTGAAGGGGGTGGATGCATCTTAGTCTTGTGTCTCAGCAGTAACCATTCCACCATGAGTGACTCTGCTAGGAGTTAAGCCTCTTGACAGAGTCTAAACTCCTTATGATATTGCTCTCAGCTTTGCTGACACACACAAACCCCCACACCATGTTAAGGTGTTCATCCAAGAGAGGGCTAAGAACTATACTGACAATTTATTTTTTTATTAAAACATTTATATCCTGCCTTTCCTTGTGGTTCAAGGTGGCTTACAATAAAAACACCTTTGGTTAAAACCAAAAATAAAATAGCAACCCCCAAATCTCTCCCCTGACAATTTTATACTCATACATAGAGACAGGCTGGTTCAATTATGTCTGACCCTAATAAGCCTCGGTTCTCTTGGGGGGGGGGTGTTTAGGGAATGGAGCACATGTACATTGTTTCTTCCTTCCCTGCAGCTCCCAAGTTGAATGTCTTGCTTTTCCTCAAGGAAAGGCTTTGGAAACACCCCTAAATGAGTTGACCAGATAATGCCACTATGTCTCCACAGATTATGTTACCAATAGGCAAAATGCCACCATAAGAAGAGAACCAGAATACTCATATATGTTTTCTTTTTGTTTTACTTACTTGCTGTAGAGGGTCTTGCTGTAGAGACCAAGGCTCTCTATGTCAGCTGGGCACATTGTATCTCCCTCACAGAAAATGTGCTTTGAGACCAGTTTCTCTAGGAACCGTCTCTCCCTGTATGAACCTCTGTGCCCTCTTCACTCTTTGCAACTATCTACTTGTTGTCCCTTCTCTTGGAATGATTAGAACAACTTCAGCCAAGTAGAGCCCCCTTCTTATGGAAAGGCCTTCCACTGGAGGTAAGAAGCTTACCTACCTTGCCAGTTTTTAGAAAGACCTTCAAGGCAGTTTTATTCAAGATGGCTTTTGACATCAGATGACAGTGGGACTGACTAGCTTTGTTAAGACATTAGAATCACTTGTAGCGGAAGCCTACCAACCGTACATCTCAAGAGCATCATGTAGTGTGTACTGAAGCAGAAAATATGTGCAGCGCCCTATTCAGAATAAATGGTGACCACACATATTGAGAGGATTGTGAGTAGTGCACACTCTCAATATATGCAGTTGGATAATCCCAAATGTAGCAGCTAGAAAGGGCTTCTGATTGTGTTTATTTGCTGTGGTTTTAACTGTTCTAAAGCTTTTTAATACTGGTCTTTTTGTGGTGATAGGTTAGGTATTTTGGAAGAGAAAGAAGGGTTAGAAATATTGCCATAAAGAGATGAGTATGGTATTTCTTCCTAGAATTGCCAGGGAGCGAAAAAGATCCCAAAAGGCATGGCTGCTCTTACTCTACTTGGGTTGCATAATACAGAAAGCAACAGATTTCCCTCATTCTTCTCCCAGTCCCTCCATCAAGACCATTGTGATCAGGTGTTCTTGTGAGTAATTTACTATATGTCCTTGTTGTCCATCCTCCAGAGTGTTCCAAGTAGTGCTCATAGGGGTCTCCGCTGCTCTTCCATCCAAACGGGGCTCAGAGCCAATGCCGCATAGCTTTGGCTGTACAACCGCATTTTCTGGACTCCAGAAAGGAGTCACTGATGGGAACGGAAAGCAAATATTTGAAGGCAGGGCGTGTGTTTATGTGTTGAGGGAATAGCAGCTTCTCCTCAGCTTCCTTCTGTCACTGCTATTATCGTTTGGGTTCGCCAAGTGGAGACTGCCTGGAGAAGGTGCAGATCTTTGAGGCATCCTGCCAGGAGTGTGCTCAACAGCCACTAAAAAGAAGAAGTTTTTTTTCTTGAAGGAGGTGCTATTTTATATCACCCCTATTTGCCGCTGCTCTGAGTTGCAGTCAGTGGGAGCCTTTCCAATGTCCTTTTTTGTTGTTTGCTTTTGTTCTTGCAATGTAATTAAAAATGTTGGTCAGGAAAGCCCTGCTCCATGCTACTGCTGTGAGAGGATTTAGGAGCTGTTGGTCATGGCAGGACTAATCCAGGCCAGAAGGAAGAAATCAGGAAATGACTTAGAGGCTTGGCTGCCATTCCTGCAGTTCCCAGAAAAAACATAACACAGATACACAGGAAACTGTTAAATTAGAAAATGTCTTTATTAGATAACTGGCAGTTGGAACCTGAAAATCTCATTTTTGTGGATACTTGGCATTACAAAAGTGACAGAAGAGTGCACAAATCGGCCTCACTGCCTACGAATAGCCCTTTTTTGGGGGAAAGCGGGAACCAACAAGAAGACTTACATTGCTGATGATAGTGTTAAATGTTGCCACAGACGTGTGAGCTTTATGTGCTGCTCCCGCTTGAACTGAAAAAAAGCAAAAGGAGGGCTCGTCTACTGGTATAGAGACAGGATTACATGAATGACCACAACCATTTCCCGTCATGGAACAAAGTGCTGTCAGCTCAAAGTGGGAAACAATTCCTCAAGATTTGCCAGAAAAGAGGGGAGTGTTGAGGGAGGGGTGAAAGACAAGATGGGGAAGGGAGAGAGAAAAAAAGAGAGAGAGACTCAGGTGTCTGAAACAGCAAGTGATGGAAACAAAAGCCAACCAGTGACTGGAAAGGAAGTGGGGTGGGCAAAAGAGACATTCATGGAAAGACGAGCCAAATGAGGTCATTACATTAAGGGTGTGTTCTTGGCACATCTGCTGGGTAGATATTAAAAAGGCTGCTGGAGTGATTCACTCTTCCTTGCCAAGAACTAAGATTTCAAGTATATACACACAAAGTGTAGAATTTAGACTCCATATTCATGGCTTGGTGTTGATCTTCTACCCAAACAGACAGGGAAACGGATCCAATTTGATGGGTGCTTTGGGGGCGCTGGTTATATTTCGGTACAAGAAAAGGAATTTCTGATATGTTACAGTTGCTCGAGCATACTTTTGAAAAAGCATTTCAGAAAATGTACCCTGCTCCAGCCAACTTGGCTCTGGACTATCGTGAAGGGCAGACAGACAGATTGTTGTTTTTCAGGCTCCACAGATGATTTTACATGCTGAAGAGGGAAAACACACCAGAGACGTCTGTTCTTAAAGTACAAAATATTCAGAAATATGTACACAATTTTGCGGGGTGGTAATAAGGGCCAAAACTTCACGTGACATTCGAATTCCATGACTGGAATGCCAGACGTGCAGTTTGGTCCTAGAAAACCGCCATAGAGGGCTCTGTTATAGACTTGGGCTGAAGCAATGGGGAAGGTTCATTCTACACACACACACACACACTTTTTAAGATCAAAATGCCCCCCACAGGGCTGCTTTTATCTTTGTACACAAAATATGGGCACTTAACCTTCTCCCCCCCACCACCACCATGGCTTAAATCTGCCCAGAAGTGGGGTGATGTTGCATTTTTCCTCAGAGAAACCAAGCAAAGGGAAGAAAAATTAAGCTCCTGTCTTGCCTGGCCCCAATCAATATTGATCCCTCTCTGGCTGCTTTTTAATGCCAAATTATACATCTGGAGTTCCAGGATCATGTGTACTTTGACTCTGAAGTCACGCTATAAAGGGCACTGACTTGAGGTGAAAGATCTGCCCGATGCCAGTGGATCCAGCAGTGCCTGAAGGGTTGAGATGAAGAGGCAAGCTGCCTGGAGTCGCTGGCCCAAAAAGCTGATGCTGCTCTTGAGGGCTAAGCGTACCTCATTAGATCTTATGATTAACTGTGATTTTTTGGAAAGTGCTGGCTCATAAGAGGCAAAAGGGAGGGCTTGACCCTTTCGATTAGCAGAATAAAATTCCTTCTTTTCCTTACTGCCGTTATCTACTCTCCATTCCACGTTCTATCAGATTTGGTTTATTTCATGAGTGGAGGCTTAGGGTGTCGTTGGTGGTGGACAGGGCGGTCCTGCCACAGCTGACGGTTGCGACCCTGTGGTATTTTTCAAGATGAGAGAGACAGTTTGCCTTTGCCAGCCTCTGCATAACAACCCTGAACTTCCTTGGTGGTCTCTCATCCAAGTAGTAACCAGGGCCAACCCTGCTTAGCTTCCAAGATCTGATGAGATCTGGGTAGCCTGGGCTCTGCAGGCCATTGCAGTGGGGCAGACCTGGGTTGGAATTAACAAGGCCTACTGTTGTCGTGTTTTGTTTTGCCACGTAGTTATACTTACAGCTGTTCTTCCTCCTGATATTTGTATAGGATGTCCAGAAGGTACCTATGGTCCGTACTGTAGGAGAGCATGCATATGCCTGAATGGAGGGCATTGTGATCCTATGACAGGAGCTTGCAGTTGTCCTCCTGGCTTCATTGGAGCTGACTGTGGTAAAAGTAAGTAAGATTCCTTTGGTATCCTGACTACAAATGCTGGCCTTCAGCCCCAGACAGATTTTGTTTATAAGTCCATAAGAACATAAGAAAGGCCATGCTGGATCAGACCAAGGTCCATCAAGTCCAGTAGTCTGTTCACACAGTGGCCAACAAGGAGACTCTATGAAGCCCACAAACAAGATAACTGTGGCAGCATTGTCCTGCCTGTGTTCCACAGCAACTAATATATTAGGCATGCTCCTCTAATCCTGGAGATAATAGGTATGCATCATAATATCCATTTTGACTAGTAGCCATGAATACCCCTCTCCTCCACAAACATGTCCACTCCCCTCTTAAAGCCTTCCAAGTTGGCAGCCATCAACACATCCTGGGGCAGGGAGTTCCACAACTGAACTATGCATTCCACCATTTCCAGCCAAATTCCACCATTTCCAGCCAAATGGTCACATACAGGCTTTTTTAACATGCAAGCTAGTAGTTAATTCTGTTGTTTTTCACCTGCTTTACCCAGGAATAGTGGACTACCTCTAGCAAAGCTTATCTGTAACTAAACATTTGGTCGATGTTAAAGTAGGCAATCAGAGGTGATGGTGGGGAGCCAGTGGGGGGTTCGTGGGGCCTGGAATGGTGGCACTAGATGTACAAAACTCTGGTTTGGACCTTTTCTTGTCACTGAATAGCTTTGAGGAAACCCTTTTTTTAATTATTCACAATAATCTGCCCCTTGGTTTTTTTCAACAAAAGACTATCGCAAATGCTGCTTTTGACTCAGAATTTAAGAAATGATGAATAACTGTGAGGAGTTACGTTCTGTTGCTTAAGTGAGGTTTATTGCTTAACATTCGGGACTCATTTTCTCCATCTAGGCTTTTCACCACATAGACAGGAGTGCATGTAAACAGGGAGTACCGCACCTATTTTTAGCCACATGCCTCCATTTAGAGCAGCAACACAAAATATGGAATGGTAGGCAGATGTGGGACCACTAAAACAGGATTTGAACATGTGCTTATTGGCATAGCAAGGATCGCTATGCAGAGAATAAATGCTCCTAAATCTATCAAAGACATCCAGAGTACAAAACTATATTACAGAATTACAGTGGTTTTAATACCTGTTCCTTGGTAGCCCTGGGAATTGTCCATCTTTTTTGAAAGAGATGGAAGGCTAGGGAGTACCAACAGACTATTTTAGCTCCTTGCTAAACTACAGCTTCCAGTGTTCTTTGGGGGGAGCCATGATAATTAAAGCAATATAAAGCCAATATAAATTTGTAAGGCAGACATTATCTCAGTTTTTGTGCTTGATAGATGTTCAGTTATTAAGAAAAAAATTTTTCTTTGCTGTCAAGTCACAATTGACTTACGGCGACCCCATACGGTTTTCAAGGCAAGAGACATTCAGAAGTAGATTGCCATTGCCTGCCTCTGCATCACAACCCTGGACTTCCTTGGTGGTCTCCCATCCAAATACTAACCAGGGCCAACCCTACTTAGCTTCCAAGACCTGGATAGCCCAAGATTGGTCTATCCTGGGCTATCCAGGTCAGGGCAAGAAAACCACCCTCAACATTAAATAGCTTTCAGTTTCATAACCAAGCTGAATTTTTGTCCGGCAATACATTAAAAAAGAACATTAACAAAAGAGCAGCTAGATTCAAATTTCCACTACCATTTGGTAAGCAATGTCATGCTTTCCTGCAGCTTGTCCAGAGCATCACTATGGGAAGGATTGCACCTCTTTCTGCTCCTGTGCTAAGGGACATTGTGACCCCGTGTCTGGCAAGTGCTATTGTCCTCCTGGCCGAATTGGACCAAGTTGCCTTCAAGGTATGAAACCATCAGCTATTGATGTGTGCTGGCAAAATAACATGTGAAATGTGAACAGATGGTTTGTGCCTGCTCTCTGCAATGTGCCAAAATTTCTACAAGGCTCCGTATACAAAGTTTTACAAATACCATTGACCGCCAAAAGACAAATCAATGGGTTCTAGATAAAATTAAGCCTAGATTCTCCTTAGAAGCTAAAATGACTAAACTCAGGCAATCATTTTTTGGTCACATCATAACAAGACAAGACACACTGTAAAAGACAAGAATGCCTGGAAAAGTTGAAGGCAGCAAGAAAAGAGGAAGACCCAACATGAGATGAATTGACTCAATAAAGGAAGCCATGGCCCTCAGTTTGCAAAACCTGAGCAAGGCTGTCAATGATAGGATGTTTCGGAGGACATTGATTCATAGGGTCACCATAAGTCGGAAGCAACTTGACGGCATATAACACAAGCTGCATACAAATTTTTTATCATGGTCATGTACAGTTGCTCTATCATTGCTACCTCTACCTAACCTTGTTTTTCCATCCTTGTCCAATTATCTCTTTCTCTCACCATTTGTGGTCAACATATTAACAACATCCATTCTTGGCCAACCCATTGGCATCTCTGCACAGAAAGGATCCTTATTAATGATATACAATGACATAGAAATGATATACAATGCACCCTCCTATCATGACCTTTATAAGGAAGGTCATAGTAACATTCTTATCCTATTTTATAAGTATCTTTATAGAAGAGTGTTTTTTGCTCAATGAAATGGGTTGTGTCCTGTGAGCTACAAGCATGGTACAGGACTTTCCCGCCACCTTTCCCATTCCGCTGTGCCCCAAAGAAACTCCTAAAATTCTGTTCCTAGGGGACTGAGGAACCTCATGGTAAGGATGGGAAGTGAAGTTGGGGTCTGCAATAGGAGGGGGAATCAGGAAAATTAGGCCACCTGTCCAGTGTGGTGTAGTGGTTAAGAGCGGTGGACTCTAATCTGGTGGTGAACCGGGTTGGTTTCTTCATTCCTATACATGAAGCCAGCTGGGTGACCTTGGGCTAGTCATAGTTCTCTCCAAACTCTCTCAGCCTCATTTACCTCACAAGGTGTCTGTTGTGGGGAAAGGAAGGAAAAGTGATCGTAAGCCAGTTTGATTCTCCTTTTAAAAAAGGGAGAGAAAGTCAGCATAGAAAAACCAGCTCTTCTTCTTCTTCTACACTGACTAGGGGTGGATTTTAACAGTCTTTTAATGGTTTTGTTAATTTCTTCTTTTTTGGTTTCTGCCAAGGAAGACCATTTAGGTTCAAAATATACTGGGGAATGTGGCTGTCATCCTATCTATAACCCTGACTTGACCAATTCCTTTTGCCACCTCTGCACATTTCTATGGTGCAGTCCCCCTTTTCTTGCTGAAGTAAGCAATGTATTTTGATTGTGTGTGTGGATCAAAATAATACTTTATAGAACACAATATTAGTTATACCACATAGAAAATATCAATTTGAGTGTTGTTGGGGAGTGGGTTGTTTCCCTTTTCTGTTGCATCCATGTTGTTATACTAATTTTTCTTCTTCTTTAAAAAAAAGCTTTGTTAATTTACTATAGTGTGTCCCCAGGGACGATATGGCCCCTACTGTCAGCTAAAATGTCTGTGTAAGAATGGTGGTGTCTGTGATCCTGTGAACGGGACATGTACCTGTGGACTTGGCTGGACAGGAAAATATTGTGAGAAAGGTACCATTCCATTTTTTTATCTTCTTTCACTGGGCAGGTATGGATGTCCATTTCACCATGTACACTAAAATAATCACCACTTGAATAATACAGATGTCCAAGGGTCAAACTAGCCAATCAAAACTGCCTCCTCCCAAGCCACATCATTAACTAGGGTTGCCAACCTCCAGGTGGTGGCTGGAGATCTCCTGCTATTACACCAGATCTCCACGTGACAGAGATCAGTTCCCCTGGAGAAAATGGCCACTTTGGCAATTGGGCTCTATGGAATTGAAGTCCCTCCCGAAACCCTGCCCTCCTCAGTCTCCACCCCCAAAATCTCCAGGTATTTCTCAGCCCGGAGCTGGCAACCCTATTGTGAACCTTGGAAGTGAAAAAGAAGCAATCAAATCTAGTTTGCCCTAATGTTACTTTGGCATGAAAGAGCTCACTTCGAGGTAGTTGATCACCAGTCACTAGAGCTGCAGAGATGTCACAGATAAGATACAAATGCATTCATTTAATATTTAATATTTTATGATGAGATAGCTGTGGTTCCTTTGCTTAACTATTTGAAATCCTCCAGAGTGTTGAAAAAATACTTCTTTAGACCTTCTCGGCTGGATAAAATCTCATTTTTAATATGAAGGAGGACATGTTTCCTAGTGAGTTGCAGAGTAGATATAGGAAATAAATACATTTATAAGGTCTTCCTTTGGTCTTTTGATTTTAGTAGGAGGTGTGTCTTGATCAGTTTTTGTGGTTTAGCCAAGTAAGTGGGTATTCATCTGTTCTTTCTCTCTCTCTCTTACCCCCCCCTCCCAGAATGTACTCCTGGAAAATACGGTTCTGGTTGTCAGCTAGATTGCTCTTGCCAGAATAATGGAACCTGTGACAGGTTTACTGGCTGTTGTCATTGCCCAGAAGGTTATTATGGACATTCCTGTGAACATAGTAAGTAGTCAGCCGAGAGCAGGACCTGATTTTTACATCGTGGATGCTGCATTCCTGCTGGTGTTACAGGCCGAGAGCCAGGGTGAACATTACACATAATGGATAGTGCCCATAATGACACAGAGATGCCACTGAAAACACTTGTCTCCCCTCCCCATCTTGCTGAATTCTCTGCCGTAATGTCTCTGTTCAGACATAATGTAAAACCGTCATTTATTTTTACTGTTCACTCAAGAAACCAGGATTCGGATCTCAGGTGCTTACTCAAATAATGGTTTGCCTCAGCAAATCCTGATTTTATCACCTTTGTGCTTCTATTGCCAAGGAGCCTACAAGGGTGCTGACCAAGCCAGGAAGGCCTTGTTTGTGCATCACATGAAACCATATTTAAGATTAAATCAACGTCATGGTTTCAAAACTCAGTTTGATGAACTCCAACCTAATGAGGGAGCGGTTGTGACTCAGAGGTGGAGCATCTGCTTGGCATGCAGAAAGTCTCAGGTTCAGTCCCTAGCCTCTCTAGTTGGAGGGTCTGATAGTAGGTGATGTGAATTACCTCTGCCTGAGACCCTGGAGAGTTACTGCCCGTCTGAGTAGTCAGTACTGACTGGTTCACTATAAGACAGCTTAATGTGCATTCAGTAGTTCATGATGGCAGTTCAGAAGTAAGGAAGATCCAGCTGAGTTCCCTCTGGAAGCATCATCTTCTTCTTCCTGCAGATGCTTATAGCCTGGGTGGAGCTAGAGGTGCATGCCAAAGGACAAAAGCCAAAGTGTTGTGGCTGTGTTACCCAGACTAATTGACCAGGACCAGCCTCTAATCTGTTTCTGCTTGCTTTTGTTGGTTTATTCCGTTTTACTCTATTTGTGTATTTTTATGAGCAATTTTGGGTCCCTATAGAATATACGGTGGAATATAAATGCCCTTAATAAAATGAAATATGATAATGGAGTGTTCCATGCACTGACGATAATACTAACCTTGGTTAGTTTAATTAAACCACAGTTTTGCATTACATCTGAACCAAGATTTTGGGAATGCTGCCTCATATTTGATGTCATCATGTTATGCATTTACTGATACCACTCTCTCTCCACATGACTGGTGGTGAGGATGGAGAAATCCCCAAAATCATCATGTAGAGTAAGCATTCTTACACGTTACTGGGGAGAAGGCATCCCATTTTAAGCAGCATCCCCATGTTGCCCTGCCATGTAATTTCTCCAAAAGAATCAGGAAAAGCAGAAGCTATGTATTCGTCATGTCTTGTTTGGGTTGGAGTGTGCGGCAGCCTCTTTCTCAAAGTGGTCATACTTGTCACGTGACTTGCTAAGTCGAGTGATAGCTTAAATATGTGGAACAGACTCTACAAATCCAGTAACCACAAACAGAGCTTTATATTGCATTATGTCACCTTAAATATTATGATCATACATTATCCAAAGCAAAAAGATTCTGCATGGGAATACACTTGTGTCTTTCAACCCATGCAGCGTTTAGATTATTGGTGGGTTCCAACAGGTGTCCTCTTCTTAAGACTTTCTAACACCCCAGGTGGCTGGTTTTCAGGCTTCATAGAGGCTGGGGCATTATTATGACACAAAAAGACTAGTTGTGACCTCATAGTGCCCTGGAGGGTCTGTCCAGAGTATAACCCTGTTTCCCGTTCAGCTGTAAAGTACTCTGGGGTCATTTATTCATGGCTGTTTGGTGCGCTTTCGATGCTTTGTTGCTCTGGACCTTATTTTCGATTTTTCACAGCTGCCCCGAGGTAGCCATTAAAATTCACAGCAAACCAGCAGCAACTCAAACCTGTGTTGCTAAGATCTTTCCCTTTGCCTCGCCCATGAAAAACTCCTGGAGTCGGATTTCTTCTCCCTGCCCATCCTGGCAAATGTCTCCTATGTCTCCCCACCCACAGGGGCGGCTATTGGCCAAGCGTTCTTTTTTGTTCCAACCAGAAGCCTGCCCCTTTTTGTGCTCTTTGCGCAGCCACTAGATCTGCGCTTGAGGTCCGTACCAAATCCAAATCTCTACTGCAAGGTTACAAGAGATGTATGGCCTCCCATGCATAAATGGCCCTGGGCGCTTTGGCTGCTGCACTAATGAAGAAAGAAAAAATAAGGGGGAAACAAAGAGGTGAAGGTGAAGAAAAAAAAGGAGCGCAAGCATAAATCATGAGGGGAGAAGTGAAAAGAACTATTCCAAAGGGGGACGAAGCAACAAGTAGGGCATACCATCAAAAGGGGGGGAGAACTAAAAGAGAAACAAAGAAAGCGGACAGAAGCAGAAAAAAGAAGTCAACGGGAAAACGAATCCAAAGCTGAAAGGGAAGGGGGGGGGAACCGTGCCGAGTCAAAGCAGAAAGGGAGACAAGGGCCGTTTACGCAGGGGAGGTTTTGCCTTGGATTTGCCGCTCTCTCTAGATGCATTTTCCCCATCCAAATTCTCAAAACTCTGCATTGGGGGCTTATTGTTGAGGTTTGAGAATTCGGATGGGGGAAATGTGCATCTAGGGAGCGGCAAATCCAAGGCAGAACTCCCCATGCATTCGGTTGCATGAAAGTGGAGTCGAGCGGTTTGGAGGCCGATAGGACTTCTCCTTCCCCCTCTCCTTCGAATGCCTCCTCTCTACGGAGCTGCGATGAGCTCCTCTCTACAGAGTTGTGATGGAGGTGGGGGCGGGCCTCAACAGTGTACTTGTCGGCAGGAGGAGGGCTGAAACGCCAGGGGCCAACACAACCGCTGTCAAATGCTGCGGCCTTTTTCTCATGAGTAATCCAGGCTACATCGGGCTTTATGAATTAGATTCGATTCCATGAATAACCTTTTAAGTTCGGGTTTTTTTTTACTCCGCCTCAAGAGAGCAGCATTTTTTTGAGTGAATAATTGACCTTGGTGATCCTGGCCCCCGTCACTCTCTCGTAGCCTAACTATCCTCATAGGATTGCTTTGAGGATAAAAAGGATGAAGGGGAGGACTTTAGACACCAGGGGTCCACAATCTATTGGCGAAAACGCATGGTCGCTTTAGCCTCCTTTATTCCCTGTTTCAGCCAGGATTCAGCCAGGATCGAACGCATGTGTTTCACCAAACGTGTGTTCGATCCTGGCTGAATCCTGGTTGAAACAGGGAATAAAGGAGGCTAAAGTGACCATGTGTTTTCGCCCTGTGTCTCTAGAGCCAAATGTGATTCAGTACAGCGTCAAATTTGGTTTGGGTGTGTGTGTGTGTGGTTTTTTTAAACCAAATCTTTAAGTTATATTTAAGGAATAGAAAAGGTGTTGGAAGGCAAAGATTTTTATGAGGTTAAATGGCTTCTTAGAGATGTTCTGCAAAAAAGAACATAATGAGGGGTGTACATTTGCTGAGTGCAAACCATGAACAGATATATGCCATTGCACTGAAAAAAATCACACTGGGTACACCTGTTCATATTACATATTGTGAAACTATGTGTGCTGCTCGTCTCTAATGTACGACTCACAAGAACCAGTGTTTGGGCTGCAGAAACTTTGGGGATTATTGAGTAACATGCCTGTTAACGGTAATGTTAAGATGTATAGTTTCAGTTAGGAAAATGGGCTTTCATACACTGAATTTTGACAGATTGTCTCTCAACCATAAACAGTTGCAGATACCCGATATACCCTGTCCTGAACTCCTTGGAGGAATGTTGAGCGGTAAATGTGATAAGTCACCCTGTGAGAATTGTGGCACTTCTGAAATAATGGAATAATTTTGTTTTTTTTAGCCTGCCCTTCTGGATTTTATGGGCTCAAATGCCTATATCCATGCCACTGCAAAAATGGAGGGATTTGTCTTCCAACCACTGGGCAGTGCCTTTGCCTTCCTGGCTTCCAAGGTGTACAGTGTGAAAAAGGTATGAATGTCCTATCATTTCCATAATAGCCTTTTTTGATGACCAAACTTTTTAATCAGCTGAAAATCGTATTTTGCATACAGATCGTTGTCCTTGAAACATCGTGTGGCTACTCAACATAATTTCTTAACATACATTATTTATTTATTTATTTATTTATATCCTGCCCTGTCTTTTTAAAAAGAACACTAACAAATGTAAAACACCCCAAATATAATGCAAACATGAAGTAATTAACCATTAATTAACAAAACAGTAGCAGGCGTCAAGCTCAATTACAGGCAGGCAGCCTGTACAGGCAGGGGTGGGACTAGAGTTGCCACCCTCCAGGTGGTGGCTGGAAATCTCCTGCTATTACAACTGATCTCTAGGTGATAGAAATCCATTCCCCTGGAGAAAATGGCCGCTTTGGCAATTGGACTCTATGGCATTGAAGTCCCTCCCCTCTCCAAACCCCGCCCTCCTCAGACTCCACCCCCAAAATCTCCAGGTATTTCCCAACCCAGAACTGGCAACCCTAGGTAGGACTGTGCAGATAGAAAGCTCAGTCCTGGGTGACAAGTTCTCCCTCATCCCCACTCCCAAGGATATCATAGGTCCTCTCTACAGGCAATGACATAAAAATATTTTAAATAAAATCCATTAATTTCTAATAAATCATCTTCCTTACAGCTTACTTACATTGAACACTGAATTATTTTCCTTACAGTGAACACTGGAACATTATAATATAGAGCAGCTCGATTTAAGTCCAGTAGTACCTTAGAAAGCAACAAGATTTGGGGGGTATCCATTTTTGAGAATCTAAAGCTCCCTTCATCAGATACAAGATTATAATACAGAGGATATATTACATATTAACTTATTCCTGCAGCACCTAACTTACATGATGTAACTTTGCTCCTCTTCTTGTACTGTATATTCCATTCGGTAATATCTTTTCCAATCTGTAATGATAACTGTAATGAAAATCTGAAATGAAGGGTTAAAAAAATTAAATGCCCTCTTTTTCAGGTTGTACCATTGGGTGGTTTGGGGATAAATGTCAACACCGGTGTGACTGTGAAGGATCAGCTCGGTGTGATCCAGTGACTGGGAAATGTCTTTGCCTACCTGGCAGGACTGGGGACAGATGTGAAATTGGTAAGGAAACAGGACATTGATCATATTGTTTTCTGTGTGTTCTCACAATTGCCTGGTATATACGTGCAGTATAGTGACAGGAGATACCATCATTGAATGGTCCTCTGCATAAAAGAAAAATTCCCTTACAAGTAAGGGCTGAGTTAGATGTTACACAGCAGAGATATAACCATCTCCTAATGCTTTTTCAAAGTATTAAAAAACCACAGGAAGCTGTGTGTTTTAGAGGAGAAGCAACAAGGGGAAAGGATTAGAAGTGCCAGAAACCTCATGGAGAACGTGTTTGACAGGTGACCGTACCATTTTTGACAGCCGCGGTCCGACTTAAGCAGCTGCCAAACAGTTTTGTGGCTATGCAGTAGCTGTGGAGGTAGAATTTCATTTACTTCTTCCTTGTGACTGCCTTTACATCTACACAGTAGGTGAAATTGATTCTCCCCCAGAATCATAGATGATGGGATCAGGTAATTAAATTATGTGTGCATGGAGGGGGGTGGGTTATGGGTCCAGCAAGACTATGCTAAAATGTGCATGTGTGACATAACATCGATGACACATGCTTAGACAAACACCAAATTATAAAACTTTTTTAAAAATGCACTGGCTGGCTTACTGACTGGTTTGCTTGCTATTTGAACAACTGCCTGCCAGGTAGCACACAGCAAATGGGAAGGAAAGGAGGACTGCCATTGGTCTCTGTGTGTGCCTGAAATGTTACTGATTACAGTGAACTATTTGAATACGCAGAAAGTAATTCGCTAAACATGCATGAGCTGCTCACAAACAGCCAAACTGCTCAACGAAAAACTGACTCTTAGGAACAGCCAAACTACTCAACGAAAATATTTATTCCCTGGTCATGACCAGAAAGCAGAACATGAGAAGAAGAAGAGCTTGTTTCTATATGCTGAATTTCTCTACCACTTAAGGGAGAATCAAACCAGCTTACAAACACCATCCCTTCCCCTCCCCACAACAGACAACCTGTGACGTAGGTGGGGCTGAGAGAGCTGTGACCAAGGTCACCCAAGGTCACCCAGTTGCCCTTATGTGTAAAGGTAAAGGTCCCCTGTGCAAGCACCGGGTCAATCCTGACCCATAGGGTGACGTCACATCCCGACGTTTCCAAAGCAGACTTTGTTTGCGGGGTAGTTTGCCAGTGCCTTCCCCAATCATCTTCCCTTTACCCCCAGTAAGCTGGGTACTCGTTTCACTGACCTCGGAAGGATGGAAGGCTGAGTCAACCTTGAGCCGGCTACCTGAAACCGACTTCCTTCGGGATCGAACTCAGGTCATGAGTAGAGCTTTTGACTGCAATACTGCAGCTTATCTCTCTGCGCCACAGGGCTCCTGCCCTTATGTGTAGGAGTGGAGAAACCAACCCGGTTCACCAGATTAGCATCCGCTGCTCATGTGGAGGAGTGGAGAATCAAACCCAGTTCTCCAGATTAGAGTCCACTGCTCCAAACCACCGTTCTTGACCACTACACCACACTGGCTCTCAAACTAGTGGGTATGGAAGCATCCTTAGAGGGGATGCTTAGCCTTCTCAGCCAAGGTATCTGTTCAGTTGCTTTTTCACTGGTGGGAAGAAAAACAGGTACGCCCCCTCCCTTGAAGAGCACATTTGATATTTAGCAGAAATATGGCTGGAGGGGACAGGAAGCAGACCATCCATCAGCTCTTACTCAAAGTCTCCCGTGACTGCTTTTCATTCTATAATTAAAAAGTCAGAAAAAATATTATGCATCTCTGCTATGTCATGACTTGGTGGAGGGGGAACTAGCACATCGGAAGAATCCCAGCAGTATCTACTCCCTGCTGTGCTCAGTTTTTATGTTTTACTTGCAGGAAGTTTTCTTCCCCATATGGGAACATTCCAAAACATAGTTTTCCATTAATGCAATCCAATCTAACTATCTCAGCTCTCTGCCAGTCAGGTAGTAGGTGATGTCAAAGACCTCCACCTGAGATCCTGGAGAGCCGCTGCCAGCCTAAGTAGACAATGCTGACTTTGATGGACCAAGTGTCTGATTCAGTATAAAGCAGCTTCATATGTTCAGATGGCAAAGGCACTGGACTGTGTTAGTGACCAAAGATTAGGTTTTTTTTTTCTTTAGAGATATGTGCTGTAGAAGCTGTCTCCCCTCTCCTTATAGTCATAGGGTACATCAGTCATTCTTTAGTTGAGCCTAGTCCTGTATAGACTTGGATGCTTCACCAGTCTCCCCTGGATTGTCTGCCTGGAAAGAGAGTGAATTTGAGCGGGGGGGGGGGGGAGGCAACACACCACTGCATATGACCTCTTCATTCAGAGTCTTTGTAGATGAATAAAACAGAAGTCCAGTGGCAACTTAAAGATGGAAATTTATTCCAGAGTAAGCTTTCATGAGTCATGGCTCACTTCATCAGATATGAAAAGCCAGTGTCCTGAACCTTTTTCAGACTGCAGGCGCCTTTGGTATTCTGGCACAGGGTGGTGGGCGTGATCACAAAATGTCTGTTGAAGGAGGCAGAGCCAACTACAAAATGTCAGAGAGAAAAAAATATGCATAGCTCTCATAGTAGAAGAAGGAGAGTTGGTTTTTGTACCCCTCTTTTCTCTACCTTTAAGGAGCCTCAAAGTGGCATACAATCACAATCCCTGCCTCTCCCCACAACAGCCACCTTGTGAAGTAGGTGGGGCTGAGAAAGCTATGACTGGCACAACGTCACTCAGCAGGTTTCATGTGGAGGAGTGAGAAATCAAACCAAGTTCTCCAGATTAGAGTCGACCACTCTTAACCACTACACCACGCTGGCTCTCAAGTTTTCAACATTTCAGGCAGACACTCTGTTTGAAAGGATACCTTTTAATCTGCTCAGCCAATTAGGACCTCTGCTGGGCAAAAGCCCCACCTAGCCCTACCCACTTTCTGAAAGCACTTGGTGGTCACCAGGAAAAGTGTCAGAGGCTGCCATGGTGCCCATGGGCATCACTTTGGGGAGAGCAGTTACATGTACAGGTTGAGTATCCCCTAACCAGACATCCAAAAACCATAATGACCCGAAAACCGGAAGTGTTGAGCCAACATGCAGCATTACTCACAGGCCCTCAGTAGCACCATTGACATTTCAATGTACACAAAATTATTAAAAAGATTGTTTAAAATTTCATTCAGGCTATGTGTATAAAGTGTACATAAAATGTATATCAAGCATAAATGAATTGTGTGTTTAGACATGGGTCCTATCCTCAAGATATCTCATTGTGTATATGCAAATATTCCAAAATACCGAAAGATCTAAAATATGGAACACTTCTGGTCCAAAGCATTCCAGATAAGGGGTATTCATCCTCTACTTAGTGCTACAAGTAACAGATGGGTAGTGTGAGAGGATTTTACAAAGAGAAGCCATCCAGAGTGAGGTTCACTGTTAACTGTAGAAGGTGGACAGAGTAGGATAAACATAAAATCTACTCAAGGAAGGTACAGTGAGAAACAGTAAGTCTACCTAATTAACTCCTGTAAAGGGGGTGGGTCATGCTGAGCTATTAACATTCATCATGAGTGAGGAAAGCCAAATCTTTTTTTAAACCTGGGGAAAAGATACTTGATGATGACGCGGAAGCCAAGCGGATTAGCAGTCTTGTCCAGGATACCCATCAGAAAGTCCACGGCCACATAGAAAAAGTGTTGTTTATTTGTACAGTGCAGAAATATATACAGATACTCCTTTCACACTCTCCGCTCATAACATCCCGCATAGAACTGCGGTTTCACTTCATTATATACACCTGGTGGACGCAGCCACCAATCACAGTAGATATCCAATTATCCTGGTATTGCTACTGCATTGCATCAGCCACCTGGCTCTAACTGGATCAGGCCAGCTTTCTCTAGCTCCCCAGGTACTTTCCAGGCTGATTACATCATCCTTAGATCTCACTGATCTATCCTGCACCTGTCAAACTATCTGACAGACTTGTAATCTTGACACTCCTTCTCAAGGATTTCAGATTAGTTTGATTAGTTTCATGAATCTATTGCAATCCACAATTTTAGTAAATAGATCTACCACATTACCAGCACTGGCACACTTTACAATACATACCAAGCCTTTGTTCACAGATTCAATTACATTGACATATCTTATTCTTATATGCTTACTTCTGCCTTTAAAGTTTTGCTCAGTCGCAAGTTGTAGCGCTGATTGACTGTCAGTATACACCTTTACTGGTAATTGTACAGACACATTGAGTTCCTTCATGAGATAGACAAACCATTCCACCTGATTTATACATTCACTCACAGCACTATATTCTGCTTCACATGAACTCATGGCTACAAATGACTGTTTTACAGATTTCCAATGTATGGGTGCTTCACCAAAATACAACACATACCCGGTCGTTGATTTCGCGTTCCCCTGATCTGACCATGATGCATCTGCTTACGCAGTCAGTTCCCCATTACATGCATTCAAGCATAACTGTTTGTTCACAGATCCCTTCAGGTATCTGAGTACACGCTTAGCTGCTTTCCAGTCACTCTGCTTTGGTGACATATTTTTCCTGCTCAGGCAATGTACCGCCTGATATATGTCTGGGTGAGTCCAACAAGCAAGATATAACAAACTTCCTATCAGGGACTGATTTGTCACACTCTTCTTGTTCCTGAGACTCTTCACATAAATAACCTGTGACCATTGGGGTTTCAGCTGCATTAGCATCAAGCATGCTAATCCTTTCCAGCAACTGTTTTATTTTTTCTGTTTGAGACAAGTAAAAAACACCTTTACTGTCTCTGTTTATTTTTACCCCTAGAATCACATCCAGGTGCAGCCAATTTACAAACTGCCACCTGTTAGATTAGAGTGAGAAACCTTGAGCTATTGGCATTCTTCCATTTCAGCCTTCCTTGCTCTGAACCACAATAGCTTTTCTCTTTCATTGTCAGCTACTATTCTTCCATAGCTGCCAGGTTCACCATCATCCATACTGTAAACATGATCACAATCTTCAAAACCATATCTTTGTGGAGGTACTCCTTTATTACTTCTTTCTGACCGTCTGACCACCGTGCCACTAGACTCCCCTCCTTCTGGAGTCTCAACCTTTACTGTTTCCCTGCTTGCAACAACTTCAGGAAAAACACTTTCATCTGCCTCTGGCTGTCCATTAGCCGGCAATAAAACTTCTTCAGAAACCTTCTCAGTACCATGTAAGCGTGGCCAATTAAAAGATTCTCCGAAGTTCGCAGATTTGCTAAAAGACACCTGGTTCTGATCATTAGCAAAGCGATAAGATTTTGCTGCATTCTGATATCCCAGAAAAATCAGCGGTTTGGATTTCTTGCCACCTGCTCTGCGGTTCTTTAAAGGTATATTCACCCAAGCCCTTGTACCAAACACTCTTAAATGCTTTAAAGAGGGATTTCTTTTGTACAATGCCTTGTAGGGAATATTGTTAATGCTGGAGGTCCAAAGTCTATTAATCAAATAACAAGCCACCTTGATGCCTTCCCCCCAGAACCTGGGTTTTAGATTATCATCCTCTATCAAAGCTTGCAACATTGACTTTAGATAACCAATCCTCCTCTCAGCCACACCGTTCTCCTGAAGAACACAGGGATTAGCCAATCTGTGCTCAATTCCCTTGCTTTCTAACCACTGGGTAAATGCACTAGAGACAAATTCACCGCCTCTGTCAGATTGTATACTGGATACCTTGAGGTCTAGCTGCCTTTCCACCCTTTTAATCCAATACTTGATGGTTTGACATGCCTCACTTTTCTGCTTCAGCAGATACACCCAGCCATAACGAGTAAAATCATCCACAATGCATAAAGCGTACCGGTTCTTAGACACACTCTCAGGAAATGGACCACAGAGATCTAAATGAGCAATTTGCAGAGGTCTGGTTGCCACCCTTTGGCTTACCTTAGCCACTGGACTACGTCTGCTTTTAACAGATTTGCAGACTGTGCCATCTAGGAAAGAATTACACCCATTCAACTTAATGTCATCCTTCCCTAACACACTCAGGGTCTTCTTTAGAATGGAAAAGGAGGCGTGGCCAAAACGCCTATGTAGAAGGTGTATGCACTCATTATGTGGATTTTTATTCACAGACTCCACTACCATAGAAGTTTCTCCTATCCTTCTATGCACCACATAGACATCCTTTTGCAAGTGCCCTTCTAACATTACAACCTCCCCCTGGCTTATCTGGCAGGTGTTTCCTTCAAACTGCACCTTAAAACCAGTCTTAGCCAGTACAGAAACACTTAGCAAACTATGCTGTAACTCAGGCACACAAAGTACATTTTGAAACTTATGCTTTAACTCTGGGAAAAACACCTCCCCTTCAGAGTGTACCTTTAAGTGTCTCCCATCTGTTAGACTTGCATAAGACTTAGCAGACTGCTTTTGGTTAACTAACATGGAAGCTTTGTTAACAAAACATGTACTTGCCCCACTGTCCAAGAGCCAAATGTCCTCTTTGTCTCCAGCCTCTGCCAGCACAACAGCAGTGTAAGTTCCATTCACTGACTGTCTCTTTGGTTGCTTTTTCCTGGCCAACTGGGGACAATTTTTTTTCAAATGTTGTGAGGACCCACAAAGAAAACACTTTCTGACAAACATCACGTATTCCTCATCTTGCTTGTAGCTCCTACTCTGCCTTCCGTCGCCTCCCCTCTGCTGCTGCCATTGGCTCTGCGCTGAGTAGACCTCTTGCCCGTCTCGGGGTTGTCTAAACAGCTCGGCTGCAGTCCTCGGCGTAGACTCTATCCAGTCTCTCTGCCTGGGATGAAAAACGCGCTGGGGGGCTGAGGTCTCGGCAGATGGGCGATTCGTTGATTTAACCTCGGGGGTGTATCTCAGCTGGGCTGCTGTCTTCTGCTTACGTCCTTCCTCCCGTCGTTCCTCTTCTTCCAGAATTCGTCCAGTCAAGTATTCATAGGTTAATTGCCCTGCTGCCAGGCTCTCCAGCGAGGTTACTAAAACATCAAAGCTCGCATCCAGAGAACTCAAAAGCAAATACACCCGGTCCTCCGCAGATATAACTTTTCCCCTCAACTCCAGCTGTCTAAACAACTCTGCTAGGGTCTTCAAGTGGGCTGCGGCCGGCGTGTGCAGTGATTTATGGCATCTATAAAGACGCCTCATTAGTGCTAGCAACGTGCCAGCTGAGTCCCTGAGATACACTGCTCGCAGACTATCCCATGCCAACTTTGCATGCTCTTTGCCCACAACATAAATAAGCTGGTCATCTCCCACCGTCAAGGTGATATTGGCAAGGGCTTTTATGTCCTTGGCAATCTCGGCTGCTGTAGTAGGGAGTCTTTCCACAGCATCCCATAAATCCTCCCTTTTCAGATACTGCTCCAACCTCACAGACCAAACGTGGTAATTCTCTGAGGTGAGTTTATCCACTGAGATAAAAGATTGTTGTGCCATTATTACTCACACACAGCCATCACTTCTCCAGTAGCCTCTGAAAATCCTGGACTCTGCTTAACTAGCACCACACATAAAACCTGCGCAGTGTAGTAGAAACACTACTGTAACGTAGAGGAGCTGGGCCCAGAGCCCTGACGCGGAAGCCAAGCGGATTAGCAGTCTTGTCCAGGATACCCATCAGAAAGTCCACAGCCACATAGAAAAAGTGTTGTTTATTTGTACAGTGCAGAAATATATACAGATACTCCTTTCACACTCTCCGCTCATAACATCCCGCATAGAACTGCGGTTTCACTTCATTATATACACCTGGTGGACGCAGCCACCAATCACAGTAGATATCCAATTATCCTGGTATTGCTACTGCATTGCATCAGCCACCTGGCTCTAACTGGATCAGGCCAGCTTTCTCTAGCTCCCCAGGTACTTTTCAGGCTGATTACATCATCCTTAGATCTCACTGATCTATCCTGCACCTGTCAAACTATCTGACAGACTTGTAATCTTGACAGATGAATCCTAATTTTACACTGTTGCTTTGGATTCTCCCATTGAAAATCAGCACTGGTAGATGGATCACGTATAGAAATCTGCTCTAGAATATCCTTTTTTTTTCAAAATCTGGGGCTGACTGTATATGTTCTTGTTTGTACTGGTTTGTTAGGAAATGTGTGGGAATGTATTAATGGTAGTACAAGTTTACGTTGAAGAACAAAGCTGATGGAAGTATGAGCTTCCCATCCAGTCTGTTGGCGATGAAGCAGAATTTCCCCCAACTTATTTACATTGGTGGTGGTGGAAAGTGCTGTCAAGTCGCAGCTGACTGATGACGACCCCGTAGGGTTTTCAAGGCAAGGGACGTTCTGAGGTGGTTTGCCATTGCCTGCCTCTGTGTAGGCTGAGAGAACTGTGACTGGCCCAAGGTCACCCAGCAGGCTTCATATGGAGGAGTGGGGAATTGAACCCAGTTCTCCAGATTAGAGTCCGCTGCTCTTAACCACTACACCACGCTGGCTTTGTAAGTTTACATTAGTTGTCTTTTATACACAGGTACATACATAACATGAGTACATACATACACAGTCAGTTTTAAGTGGCTCTTTTGATCAATCTTAGAAGAAAAAAAGAGGGGAATAGAACCCAACCTGGAAAGCGGAAGTTGGGTACCCAAGGCTGGGTGGGATGAAAAGAATATATATAAATAATGAAACTATATAATTTATTAGAAGCACTACATAAGAATTAAAATTATTTAAAAACCATTAAAATAGCACAAAGGCATTTCTTAAGGTTGATGTCTGTCACCACAAGCCAAACGCGTTTCGGCCTAAATGGCCTTCCTCAGTGGTCTAGTTAAATCATATAAAAACATGCACACACATTACAAATATATTTACATGTACAGGCAATATACAACAGGCCAGGCATGTAATAGGTTGTTTATATAACCAATTACACCAACATCTGGTGGTATTGTCTTAGGTTTTTATGCTGGGCTGTATATGTCTCCCGCAGAAGTTGTGTGCAAGTATCAACCTATTCAAACAGTGTGATCTTTTGATCAATCTAACAAAAGAACAGTGGAGTTCCATATTCATTATTCTCGAGAATCTTTTTTTCCAAACAATGCATTAGTCCAAAGGTTATGTTCCACTAATGCTGGAGTCTTCCTTCAGTACACAGAGCCTTCTGTCAGTGGAACGTGCGCCTTCCGCATGAGGAAGATTTCCACCATTAGCAGAATAGAACCTTTGGATTCAACCCTTAACTATAGTTGCAAAATAAAATAAACAATTGAAGGATTACATTGAAGGATAAAATAAACAATTGAGCCCTCATCTTTACCGGCCTTAGAGAGGGTATATAAAACAACTCATTGAGGGTATATAAAACAGCTCATAGAACTGCCTCCACTTATCATTCGCTTCTTGCAAATGAAAACACAACAACCCGGTGTTGAAATGTGGTCCTGAGTCTGAAGGAACGGGAGCAATCTGTTGCTTACGAGCTAGGGATCCACAACTCCAAAGGGAAATGGCAGGAATGGCTTTTAAATGCGGCCAGTGCAAATGAGATGTCCCGGAATGCTGGAAACGCAGAAATTGGTGCAACCCGAAGAGCTGGAAGAAAGGAAATGACTTTCTTCCTCACTGCACCATCCTGTGGTCAAGATTCCAACTTAGCTCAATCTTTCAGCCTTTGTGGTTTGCGTCGGGACCACACAGCCCAAATGAGCAAGTCAGCATGAATTCAGGGGAATATTTTCCCCCAGCTATATATTTCTGTTTAGCCAACTGGGGAACGCAAGGGGGGTATCTCAGCCCGAAAAATAAAAGGGAGGTTTTCTACTCACTGCAAAAGGAGGAGGGGAGAAAAAGTATGTCTCATTTTTTTTATTTTCTTCTAAACAGGCAGTGCAACCCCCCAAAGCAGAAAAGCTGTTATGGGCCTGATTTTATTTGCATTTTTATTTTCAATTAGGCCCAGTTCATCTGTAATATAACCAGGAGCAGCTGTGGCTCGGCACAGGCTATAAAGATAAAAGGCCTGATTTTAATTTGAACTCTGGTAAAGCACCCATTAAACAACCATAATGTTAATTTTTAAAAAAAACCAGGAGAATATATAGCAGGCCTTTATTGGGTTGCGTTTTTTCCCCTCCCTGCTAAATTAACATTGCAGACCTTCAAACAGATGTCTTAAATACACATTGTTATGAACATGAAAATGTGGTTATTACTTAAATTAAAATCAGGCCCAGAGGTGTTTGCAAGAGCCTGTCTCATAACATTTCCTTAATTGAAAGAGCTGAAGGGTCTGAATCGAACTGAAAAAAATTCTCCCACACATGGGAGTTGTGATTCTAAAAACTGCCTGGGGATCATTGTTCATTGTATGACAGCTGGATGGGGAAAAGAAAAGATCTTTTGTGTTCGTGGTGTAATGGTTAAGAGCGGTGGATTGGAGCAGTGGACTCTGATCTGGAGAACTGAGTTTGATTCCCCACTCCTCCACATGAAGCCAGCTGGGTGGCCTTGGGCTAGTCACACTCTCTCAACCCCACCTACCTCACAGGGTGTCTGTTGTGGGGAGGGGAAGGTAAGGTTTGATTCTTCCTTAAGTGGTAGAGAAAGTCAGCCTATTAAAAACTAACTCCTCCTCCTCCTTCGTCACAGTTCAGGTGAGGTAAGGTTTCTAGAACAGGGGGTCCCCAACATTTTTCAGCCTGTGGGCACCTTTGGAATTCCGGTGCGGCGTGGTGGGCGCAGCTGCAAAATGGCTGCCACAGGAGTCAGAGCCAGCCACAAAATGGCTGCCACAGCTTACCTTCATTCACACAGTGAAGATCCTCATGCCATGGTGACGGCGGCTGCCAAGGCAACATTTTTCAAAGTCTGCAAAGCCAATCAAATCCCCAGTGGTCACTCAGAAGCCTTGTGGGGCAGAAACTCCACCTGGCCCTGCCCACTTTCTAAAAACACTTGGTAGGCACCCTTCTCCACACTGCTTTATAGCACTACTCTGAAAAATTGAAAAATGCTAGCCATCGATGAAAAATCTGTGAAATATAAGATATGCTAAATGTGTTTTTCTTTGCCTTGCAGAATGCAGGCCAAACAGATTTGGCCCCAACTGTTCTCAGCAATGTGAGTGTGCCAATAAATCCCAATGTGATATTCGCAATGGGAGATGCACTTGTCTCCACAGGTGGATGGGACCAACTTGCGAAGAAGGTAACACACTAGCCAGCGGAAATGTGTATCTGTTCAGTTCTGGGAGAGAGGGCCACAAAACGCCTGATGTCCACTGTGGGGCTATCCTACCTTGAGGGCCAATTCATTCTTGTAGTACTGGAGGTTTCCTCATCATGTGATCACTGTGAATGTTTGTATAGAGCAACTGTGGAGGTGGGGCAACAACACGGTTCATTCCCACATGAATATCATTCTCCCATCCTATTGGGCAACAAACATGAGGAAGCACCAATCTTATTGGCTTCTCTTGCCTACATGCATTTTTGGGCATTATAGAATTGCTACAGGTAAGGATGAATTAGCTTTGATTGCTACTTAGATCAATAATATGCAAGTGTTCACTAGTAGAATATCTAGCTGAGGGGAAAATGTCCTCCTCAGAATATTTCTTGTGTAGCAGTTCTAGTAACTACTGAGGTGAATGGCAAATGAACGCAAGCAATACGGCCATCCCATGAAGGCTACTTGAACATTTAAATCCTTCTTTCGCCTGCTCCAGTCTATCTGCTTCTGCTCCTCCCCCTTGGCAGTGCCATTAAACAATGGCATAACTAGTGTTACATAATAGTGTCAGAAAGCCCAGTTCATTTCTTACGCTGGCATGAAAAAGCTGGAGCCCAGCAAACACAGAGTGACAACAGATCTATCAATAGCAATTGTGAGCAATTTTGGACAACAGATCTATCAATAGCAATTATCAATAGCAATGATCAAAGCAATTATTTGTTCACAATATTTTTATACTGAAATTCCAAAGTAGTGAATGAAACCATACATTAGTGTACAGTGTTTCTATAAAACCGAACAGTGAGCGGGCAAGTGTTTGGGCCTCCGTGAACAGTCAGGAACAGCAATTATGGTCCAAGCTTATCTGCTATAGTGGTCTGGCTGGCACTGTTGGTAAAAGGGTACTGAAGCTTTGGCTCTCGAAAGCTTATACTCTGAAAATCTTGTTGGTCTTTAAGATGCTACTGGACTCGAATGTAGCAGTTCTACTGCAGACTAGGGCTGTGTACCGGTTTTTTTTTTTTTTTTTTTTTTTGGTGTTTTTCAGGTGTGGGTTTAATAGACCCGGAAATTTTTGAAAAAGCTGAAAAAAGCTGAATTGCCATATTGTTTTTCCCGGATTTTTGAAAATGTTCAAATTTATTAAACCCGAACCCAAAAAATATGCGACACGGAGCTGAAGGCTGGCCTCAGAGCAAGCCCAGCCTTCAGTCCTGTGTCGCTGCTTGTGAAGAACCGGTGGCTGTGCTTGCATCCCCGCCAGCTCCTAAATCCACATGGATTTTGGAGCCAGTGGTGGACTCAGCCAGCAGGTAAGAGAGGGAGAGAGGGGGTCAAAAATGGCAGTGGGACAAAGTGGCCCCGAATAATGCTGAATAAATTCGGCATTATTCAGGGATCCGCTTTTCGGCTCCCTTTAATTGCTGCCAGTTTTTTTTTTCAGTGCAAAAAAACCACTGAAAAATACCAGTTCGGCTTTATCCGATGCACACCCCTACTGCAGACCAACATGGCTTACCCTCTGTATTCAGTAGCTAAAGTGCAAATTGTGTAATCTTTGTAAATGGGATTTGCATTACAGCCTTTTCAATGTATTTTTCGGTAATTCTCTAGGTGGCCCTCCAAAGCTTCCTTTTTATGAAGAACAAACTCAGGGATGAGGGAATGCTTTTTCAAGATTGCAACAACAGGAACACTTGGACTAATGAATGAACTGTTTTATATGCACAGACGGTATTTAACTTTGGGAATGAGAGCTGCTATTCATTTCAGCTTGAACTGTACTGAAAAATTCACACTTCTTCTCGCAAGGCTACAGTATCCGTTAAGTAGCTGGATCCCACTTAAAACTTTTAAATTCTGTTCCGTTTGTTTATTCTTGATCTCCTGCTTCCTTCTGATTAATCCATTCTCGGTATCCTTTCCAAGTGTCAGTGCCATATTACTATAACCAGAAACTTCAGCAGTTTTCTCAATCTTTGTCAGCAGCCAGTATACAGAGAAATCTAAAGACCAAAAGCAACTGCACCAAGAGGGATCTGATTTGTTTCTGTTTTCTAGTTGGTTGTGTTTGTTATCTTTCTGTCATCCCAAACTATTGAAATTGTGCTTTAGGGAGCAGAATATTTTCAGGGCAAAAATTTTTTGCAATTGATTCTGTGGCATATTTGTCAGGAGTAAAATATGTATGCCCTAATCCAGCAAGGGAGATGTGCATGCTGCAGCAGGCTTTCACAAATGTATCCAGACACTATTGAATTGACTGGCTGAAAGTCTTAAAACAGATGAGGTGACCGTTCACAGCTCTGAGTTGTTGTGTGAAAATTATGGTGTGTGATTAGAGTTGGGCCAGGGTCGTCTTGTTAGTTAAAAATGAAAAAAAAAATGGAAATGATCCATTCTGTAAGAGAGGATTTATGAAAGAATATGACGTGGTTGTAGGGTTGCTAGGTCCCTCTTCGCCACCGGCGGGAGGTTTTTGGGGCGGAGCCTAAGAAGGGCGGGGTTTGGCGAGGGGAGGGACTTCAATGCCATTGAGTCCAATTGCCAAAGTGGCCATTTTCTCCAGGGGAACTGATCTCTATCGACTGGAGATCAGTTGTTATAGCGGGAGATCTTCTGCCATCACCTGGAGGTTTGCAACCCTACATGGTTGACACATGCGGCAAAATGAGGGGTAGAATTCTGAGGGGATAGAAGAGCTTGTATCTCATTGGGCTGTTGGGGAAGGGGTCATACTTTCAGTGCTTCTCCCTGAAAGGAAGAACTCCCAATCGGTAAATAATTAACATATCAGGGGCCTAGCCCTTTTCATGTTGTGCTAGTTCTTCACTTATTTCCAATTGTTAATTATGGCAAAGCTTGAAAAATGTCATCCCTCTCCTGCAGTCTGAGGTAATGCAGTCCATTTTACCACCTCAGCACTTTGCCAGCTTGGGACCACATCATTCTGCTACCTGCATAGCCCAGGCCATCTTCTACTCTGGATTTGCTGAAGTACTCCAAAACACCCAACCATACTTATTTCACACAGGAACATCTACTTCTGCCTTATCCTGAGCCTGATCCATGGTCTGTCCAACCTATTCTAGGTCTTTCCCAGCACCTGCAACATAAAATCCTTTGGCTGGAAATGCCAGTGAATGAATCTGTGGTCTTCAGCATGCAAAGTACATGCTATGGCCTAGAGCCACAATCCAGCACTAGATCTCTCTCGACTTGTTGTTCCAAAAATGTAAGAGCTTGTCGATCATTATCAGCTGTAACTCCTCCAGTCAATCCCATCTGAAGAAAAAGCTGCTTAACATTAATTAGTACTGCATATCTAGTAATTTCTACCTGAAGAAGAGGAAGAGTTGGTTTTTATACCCTGCTTTTCTCTATTGAAAGGAGTTTCAAAGTGGCTTACAATCACAACCCATTCCTCTCCCCATAGCAGGTATCTTGTGAGGTAGGTGGAGCTGAGAGAGTTTTGAGAGAACTGTGACTGGCCCAAGGTTACCCAGCAAACTTCATGTGAAGGTGTGGGGAATCAAACCCTGATCTCGAGATTAGAGTCTGCTGCTCTTAACCACTACACCATGCTGGCTCCACATTCAGAGGCAGTAAACCTTGAATACCAGTGCCAGGAGGCAACATCAGGGAAAAGCCTCGGCCTTTATGGCCTGTTGCTGGCTCTCTAGAGCAACTGGTTGGTCACTGTGTGAGACAGGGTGCTGGACTAAAGTGGACCACTGGTCTGATCCAGCAGGGCTCTTGTGTTCATCACTATTTCTCTTGTCAAAGGCTTTAGGGATCCAGATGCGAGGGTTAGGGTTTTTCTGGTATGTGTTCTCTCAGCAGTACACTTCACTCAGTAATTCAAGAGGCCTCCCCCCCCACAAGGCCTTGGTTTTGTTTACAAACCACTCTGCCTCACAATAATGAGTACAGTAAACGGGATGCCCAGCCTGAAGCCGGATTCTCACGGTACTAACTAAGATATTAAACTCACTTGTGAGGTAATTTCACCACCTTCATTTCAGTAGGGGGTTGCATTGCTTTGAACAAATTCCTGTGGAGCCAGCACCACAACAGAGTGAACCACTGAAACCAGATCATTCTTTTGGTGTAGTAAAGTACCCGATTGCACCACATTAGGGCACATTGCGAAAACATAGTTAAAGTGTATGGTTGACATGTTGAAATCACCTTGTGGTAGGTATGTGTGTGTGTGTGTTAAGTGCCGTCAAGTTGCTTCCGACTCATGGCGACCCTATGAATGAAAGTCCTCCAGAATGTCCTATCTTTAACAGCCTTGCTCAGGTCTTGCAAACTGAGGGCTGTGGATTCCTTTATAGAGCCAATCCACCTCTTGTTGGATCTTCCTCTTTTCCTGCTGCCTTCAACTTTTCATAGCATAATTGTCTTTTCCAGTGACTCTTGTCCAAAGTATGACAGCCTCAGTTTAGTAATTTTAGCTTCTAGGATCAGTTCAGGCTTGATTTGATCTATAACCCACTGATTTGTTTTTTTGTTTTTTTGGCAGACCACAGTATTAGTAACACTCTCCTCCAACACCACATTTCAAAGGAGTCTACTTTCTTCCTGTCAGCTTTCTTCATTGTCCAGCTTTCACACCCATACATAGTAATAGGGAATACGATGGCATGAATTAACTTGATGTTGGTGGCCAGTGACACATCCTTACACTTCAGAATCTTTTCTAGCTCCTTCATGGCTGCCCTTCCCAGTCTCAGTCTCCTTCTGATATCTTGGCTGCAATCTCCCTTTTGGTTAGGTGGGTAGGTATAGCAGATGAAATTGTATATGTAAAAGGGGATGTACAACATGTCCCTTTCTGTTTTTATAGTTTCCCACTGAGATTTAACAAATGCATAGCCCACCGCTTCCCCTTCCCACCTTTATGACTTAGTGGGATTCTCAGCTTCTGTAGGCATTTTTTTCCATTTTGTCCAGCACCTGGCACACAGTCGGTGCCCCATTCCATTCATTTGCCACAGTCCAAAGAACATTATTCTCTTTCCCCATTGAAATATGTTCAGCTGCACAATTATTTATCTTTGGATTGGGGTCAATGCCATTTTCTCCCTCTTTGGTGACAAGAAAAAGGATTCCCTAAAGGGAGGACTCATCTTGAATTGACATGATTGATCTTCTGTTTCACTCAGGTAATTTCTAGTGTGGCCTTCAAACAGGTCAAATGCAGGTGTCTTTCAATAGGTCACTGGGCCGATTTAGGGTTTGAGATCAGATAGTGATCTCCCAAAAGAAATGCAGACTTGGTTATCACTGGTCCCTCCAGGGCAGAACTAAAAGTGATGTACCCTTTGGGTTTGCCACCAAAAACCCTGCACCGATTTCCTCTTCTTCCAGTTTCTGGTAGTAAAGGAAATACATGATTGTGTTATGCATTTCCACTCCACATTATTGGCTGTTACTACTTGGGGGTGGGGAAATGCACAACACAAGGACATGGCATTGCTTGTTTCCCTTGCTGAATATTTCAGGAAGAAAAGGAACAGCTGGGTGTGAGTTGCTGTTGGTCATGACGGCCTCATGATGAGCATTGCCTTTGGTCTGCCTTAACAGACACTGTGGGTTGAATCCCACAGATCTGTTCTGCTAATGGCGGCACTTTCTTCCAGCACACGGTGCCTTCCTCTGATAGAAGTCTTCTGCACGAGCAGAAAGTTGCTAGTGAGAAGGTTCTGTCTTTCAAAGACAGAAAGTGCTGTCTTTGGCGGAAGAGAGAGCCAGCATGATGCAGTGGTCAAGAGCGGTGGACTCTAATCTGGGAACAGGGTTTTATTCCCCACTCACATGAACACATGAAGCTGCCTTATACTGAATCAGACCCTTGGTTCATCAAAGTCAGTATTGTCTACTCAGACTGGCAGTGGCTCTCCAGGGTCTCAGGCAGAGGTCTTTCACATCACCTACTTGCCCAGTCCCTTTAACTGGAGTTGCCGGGGATTGAACCTGGGACCTTCTGCATGCCAAGCAGATGCTCTGTCATGGAGCCACCGCCCCTCCCCTCCTCCACAGGAAGGGCGGACTCTAATCTGGTGAACTGAGTTGGTTTCCCCACTTCTCCACATGAAGCCAGCTGGGTGACCTTGGCCTAGTCACAGTTCCCTCAGAACTCTCTCAGCCACACCTACCTCACAAGGTGTCTGTTGTGGGGAGAGGAAGGGAAGGTGACTGTAAGCTGCTTTGAGATTCCTTAAAGGTAGAGAAAAGTGGGGTATAAAAGCCAAGCCTTCTTCTTCTATAGAATCCTACCTTTCATGACATTTTCATTTGATTCTTATTCCAAACATGTTAAGAAATGACAGAATGCAGTATTTTTGCATAGTTGAAATACTGATCAAAAATCTGATTTCATATGCAAAATAAAAATGGTTTACTCTGTGGTGGAGGGATGCAGGACAAGATTGTGTGCATACTGTTGTGCAGTGGATCTTATTTTAATTTTTTTCCATACATACACTTCATGTCATGACATTTCTGAAGATCACCGGAAAAAGTTATGAATTTTCACTGTAAGACAGTTGTGGCCAATCTTTTATATGCTTTCTTCTGAATTTTAGATTGTAAATATGTACTGTAAACAAGATAAATAATTTTGAATTTATAGTCTTGAGACATAAAGGAGGGAAGAATATTGTGTCAATATTGGTTTCTACAGACCAGAAATGAAATATACAAAAAACTGTTCAGGAAATGGTACATTTTCACAAAAGTCTAGAAATACCTTGGCTTCATCTGTTTCTTCAGGGGTTTTCATCCATATTGGTTAAAATAAAATACCAAAGAAGGGGAGTATTCGTTCATAAAATTATTGTTTAAAATTTTTACATAGAAACCCAGAGGAATCTAACCAAGTAGCGGTTAGGCATATTTTGTTTGCATGGGATATATATAATGTATATTTTATATTTCATACACGTGCCATAAATGTTAACAGACTTGTTTATACTCTGTTTTATAGGACTACAGTGAGAGTTCTCAACTAACACAGTCTCAGCTTAGTGCCAGCAATGAAATCAGTAAAATACATTTCAAATATGCCTGGATAAAATCATTTTGCTTACTGATTAGTTCTGAAAGTCTCTTGAAATCAAATGAATTACTCTTGAAATCAAATGAAGGACTGCAGTGTCTCATGTAAAACACAAATCAGACTGGAGCGCTGGAGCATTACGTTTCAGAACTGCAAAATACAAAGGAACAAACTCATACTGGTTGGACAGATGAGAAAAAATTTCCACAGGTTTGGAATTTTACATTCAATAGTAGTCTTTCAAAGGGAAACAAGCCTGAAAATGAACCCGCTTTTCTTGAAACCCCAAACCTCTCATTAATGAGCTTTGTCATCCTTTCTCCAACCAGTATGCTTTTACCACTTACTGCAAACTATCATTTCTGTCATGTTCTCACCATAAAATCTTGTGAGATAAGGGAGAGGTGAAATCTGGGAACTAGGAGTCTGTGTCACTGCTCGACACATTTCCTGTCAAACTCTTCCCTTCCTTGCAAGAGTTCACGGTCGACATCGCAGTGATTTGTTTCAATATTGCTTGCCGCGACAACTGTACATTTCATAATTCTCTGCCTTTTCCTTGTGGGATTCCACTGGCATATTGCAGGATGGCATACTGCATTTAATTGGTAGAATGGAATGGGATAAGAGACACCCCCAAACACATTCACAGAAAATGGGGAGAGGTGTTGACAAATGCATGCCAGTGCCCTTCACCTATCCCAAAATGAAATGACCCTTTCATCCCACCCTTCAGGGATAAGATGTTGCTTATAACAGAACTGCCACATTTACAGTGCCAACCCAAGTAGAGTTATGCCCGCTTAAATCTATTGTTTGGAGCGCACTTAGAAGAGTGTCACCCGAGTCAGGATTGCACGGTTGGTGATTGAAAGTGCCATCAAGTCGCAGCTGAGTTATGGTGACCTCTTATGGGGTTTTCAAGGCAAGAGAGTAACAGAGGTGGTTTGCCATTGCCTGCCTCTGTATAGCAACCCTGGACTTCCTTGGTGGTCTCCCATCCAAATACTAACCAGGACCGACCCTGCTTAGCTTCTGAGACCTCGCACGATCAGGCTAGCCTGGACCATCAAGGTCAGGACCACTGAACTGTTAGGGGATTCCATTTCTAGGACAATAAGTGGTCATCAGTGTGTTTGATCAAATATGTTTCATTGTCTACTTTCATTGGTGTAAATGCAGAATTGCCTTTTTGAAATCAGTGGGGTAATTTCAGATCTAGGCTCTAGAGACATCATGAAAAATTGTACTCATTCATGATGAGCAGAACCCTAGTTTGTCATCAAGCTCATGCATTATCCACCTCCAATTTGTTGTGTCATCTGAATGCTTCAACAAATTGGAATAAGTTCCTTTCCCAATAGCCAGGATTCAAATCATGTAGAAAGAAACAGCCACCAGTTTCTTAAGGTGTCAGCATGTGATCATCAAAATTGGAGTTAAGACTTCTGAAAGCAGTAAGTCTTTAGTAGCACTTTACATGAAGGAAGGAGGAAGGGAAAGTGCCAGGCAAACCAATTTTATGCTCCTTCATGCATTGATACCTAAATGCAACCTTACAGTGGTGGTGGTGGGGAAATATTTATTTATTTATTCACATCAATTATACCCCACCTTTATCCTTAATGGGGACCCAAAGTGGCTTACATTGTTCTCCTCTCCTCTATTTTATCCTTGCAACAACCCTGTGAGGTTGGTCTGGGTGAGGGTGTGTGACTGGCCCCAGGTGACGCAGCAAGCTTCCATGATACAGTGGGGATTCGAACCAGAACTTAGTATGACACTAACCACCATACTACACTGGCTCTCAGATCATTTTGATCAATGTAACCGAGATGCAGCCTGCGACTTTCATGAGCACCACCGTAACTCTGTCCACAGTGGACAGGAAGCTCCTCTGCTCTGGTAGATTCACCTCCATTACAAAGCCCGTATTAAATGATGTCTGTAGCAAAGGGGTCACAGACACCCTTCCCTTGGTGCTTCCTGAAGACGCATGAAGCCACACTGCTCCACACGGGCTAAGTCTAGTTCTTGCAGCATTTTAGCTGTGATGTGCCTGCACAAGGATAACATCAGAGGGGGAAGAAGAAAGGACTGGATGAAGTAGCTGAGTAGGACAACCCCTGCCAGTAGTCAGGAGGTTGAAGAGTACCAAACTGAGGAGGTAGAAAAGACTAAGTCCAAGCCCTTTCTCTGTGGGCTGAGGCCCTTGAAAGAGCTCAAACCTCCCCTCTCCCATCCCCTTGTTATGTCAAACATATTTAGTCCAGCGACAGGAAGGGTCTGTGGAGAATAGAGCAGACACCTGGAGAAGTTACATGGAAGTCAAAATCCAGCCTACTTATGTTTACACGGAGCTCGACACAACGATGCTGCGTCTTTTAGGTTAGACTTCAGTAATTATAATGTGAACCTCATAGGGAAACAATCAGAATTTTAAATATTCCTTGCTCCTCCCTGCCAGAAATTATTATTCTGTTTTTATCCTTTTTGTGTGTGTGTTGCGGAACCAGAGCTATTAAACTTTGCCCAGCTCTCCTGCCAAGCATATTATTTTGATTGGCTGCAGGTTTTCTGTTTGCCTAAGTAATAACCAACACAGTGTTAGAAGTTGCCAGCAGTACAAACATGGAAATTATACCTTCTTATTCCTTCCGTAACAGCCAAAGAGACATTTTAGAAGCACTGGTGGTTATAATGTTGTTAGTCTATCCCAAAGGAAATATAATCCAGGCAAAGTCCACCAGGGTGCTGTCCCAGGTGCTCAGGGAGGTGCACAAGATCTCGTGCGGCCGCTGGCCTTGCCATATTTAAGTATCTCCTGTTGCCAGACACACACACACAACTTGGTCCAAACATCATGCAAAACCATAGTTTAATTACACTATGGATGACCAAACACAGGTCACACCACCAACTCCTGATAATTGTGTTATATCAAATTGGGATTTGAAACCATGGCTTAGAGCCAGTTTAGAAATTTCCACTTGTACTAGAGCTCTTGCGCAAGCAAAAGCACAAAGGAAATGGCCATGGTAGCTGTGCGCACCAGGCGAGACTGAATGTTGCATTATTTATTTATATTTGCATGTATAGCCCGCCCTCTCCCCCAGTCAAACCAGGCTCAGAGCGGGTAACAACCTCCAAAATCAACAAAAAACCCCATAAAACATTAAAATAATAACTAAAACACAATAAATTAAAACAAGATTGCATTGAGATAATAGCAATTGCTGTGGACTGGACATCAGGATCACCCCCACAGTTGACAAGGGGAGGGGAAAGGGATGGGGAAGCCAGTACGATAGATAACTTAGGGTTGCTAGCGGCTGCCCTTGTAGGCTTGGTGGAATAGCTCTGTTCTGCAGGTTCTGCAGAACTCTTTCAGGTCCTGCAGGGCCCTGATGTTACTAGGGAGGCTATTCCACCAGGCAGGGGCCACAGCCGGAAATCTTTTGCTTGCACAAGATCTTGGGCAACCAATTTCTGGGTGCTTTAATACAAAAGACGGGAAGAGCTGGGTATTGCACAAGACCTTGCACACCCGGAACTATGCTAAGTCTGTTTATGCTTCCAGTTACACTGGATCCAGGCCACTGGGTGGAGGCCGATTAGTTTACTAGCCACAGTTAGCATTCATTGTGATTTTACATGATGTATGTACATGGATCACCTGGCTTGTTCCCTAGTGCTATCGTCATGACAATTAATTTTGGGATACCAGCCAGGGCTTTGTGGGGGAGATGGGAGAAAGAGCAAAGGCAATGGTCCCTGATCACAAGGAAAGTGGGCATATCAATATTTTGAAGAAAATATGAAATCTGCAGTCAAAATAAAGCAGGATTTGAGAGATCATCTGTGAGCCAATCCCTGGTTTTACAACTACCCATTGTTAAGGTGAGTCCTGGTTTCTCGTTATGAACCAAGCCTAAGTAAAAGTTAAGTCTCCAGCCCCTTTCGTTGAGGAGATATGCCTATCCGCATCTTCCAATGTTCTGCATGCAATATCATGCAAAAAATAAATGTCCATCAGCAGTTTTTGTTGAGCAGGCAGGCTGTGTTTGAGAAAAAGGTTAAATAGATATGCATCCATTGTGAAGAACAAAAATTCCCCAAAGTGTCTGCAGTCATTTCAGCAGAAGCCACGGATTAGCCATCCTCAAAGAACTGTATCAGCTACACGTTTGGAATACAAAAGTATTGGCACAGGAATTAATTTAGAAATTTGCCTTTTTAAATTGAGGCCTAAACAGGGGTTGTGGTTTCTTCACACACTATAAAAGGTAATGTTGTGTTTGTACCTTTGACTTCCCTGTGTATAACCCTTATTACTGTAATTCATCTCCCTTTCATAAACATTCCCCTACTTATCGCAGCTCACACTCTAGTTAGCATCTGATGCAGTAGATAACAACCTAACAAAATTCACACTTTCTGAATGAAAAAAGAAATCCCATTTCTCACAAAGGGCAAAAACGCATGGTTGCTTTAGCCTCCTTTATTTCCTGTTTCAGCCAGGATCGAACGCATGCGTTTCGCTGAACGTGCTTTCGATCCTGGCTGAATCCTGGCTGAAACAGGGAATAAAGGAGGCTAAAGCGACCATGCGTTTCGCCCTAACAGGTGCAAATGAATTTAGTCAAAGATCCTGGTTTGCCCAATGTGCCTTGAGCAACCCGTAAGGTCCTTATGTTAGGGCTTGTTTTGTTTTCTGCTTTGGCTTCTGTGGTTTGCTTTTGCTAATCGGTATTCGGAAATGTGGACTCTGTATGACTGTCTAACCATCAAGACCAAAGTTTCAATGCAGTGGTAATCCTGTGTCTCAGACTGTTCATGAGAGGTCACAAACAGAAAACTTGATGTCAAGGAGAATGATAGCTCAACCCTTTTGTTAACGGATATTTTTGTAGTAATTAGCGAGTGATACAGCTCAGACCAAGGTTCTAGTTCTTCATCGAGAACTTGATCCTTGTCAAAGAGTTTGTCAAAAATGTACCGTTTTTTCTGTTGTGTATACAGAATCATGCCAAAATTGGTGCTAATTTTTAAAATAATACATTCATGGGTTTTCTAGGCACTTCTTAACTATCAAATGTGATTTGAACCTAGAGGAAAACAGAAATAAAATATGTTCTTAGTTCCCCAGTCTAATCCTAATGCATGTTCTAAGCACAGAGACATGTTCTCCACTCAAAACCCAAGCAGACTGGGGAATCTCAAGTTGCATTCATTTCAGTGAAAAAGATTTTAGCACACTCTCATTCATGTCAATAAGTTTAACTTTGGTTGGATCTTCAATTAAGCATAGTGGATGGATAGACTTGCCTTTATTTTAGGCAGACTTTATTTTAGGCAGGCTGGGGGAATCCACATGGGATTGGCAAACCTGGAAACTTCTGCATGCCAAGCAGATGCTCCACCACTGAGCCACAGCCCCTCCCCGATAAAGTGCAATAGATTTGAGAGGGCTCTACTAATTCAGCACATATTTTATGGCATCCAGAATGGTGTACAACTTAGTTGTCAAACTAGGATATGCGAGAGACTGGTTAGAATTTCCATTCTGCTCATTGGGTTAATTTGGGCCAGTCACTACACACTTCATGGAAAAGTTGCTGCGAGGGTCACGTGCTGGAGGAAATGATGCTGTTTTAAGAAGAAAAGCAGGGTATAAATATCTAAATGAAAAAACTTATTCACTTAAGGTGTGTCCTCAACAAAGTCCTTGAGGCAGCTTACAACAGTTCCATAAAAATATAAAAGAACCAACACAATCAACAATAGTAAAAGTTGAGCGGTGTTAAAATTCAAACATCCTTTCACCAGCAGCTGAGGGATTTAAAACATTTACAGTTAGTGACATTTTCTGTCCAGATGAAGCCAGTGTTTATAATTCTCAGAAAACTGCAGCTTTTGGCAGAATCCATGTCCACTCATGATGAGAAGACATCTCATCCTCCTCCCGCAACCCGATGCCAAAGTAAACCACTACCATCAACCTCTCATTTTCCCAAGCACTAAAATACTTCTGCATCCACACGCCCCAACCGAAAAACCGTCCAGGAAAATAGGAAGCAATTTAGAAAGTATCATCTTTAAAGCTGTGCAGGCAGGCTTTTAGCTACCAATTCATTTTTCTTCTTGGTCAAATTTTGGTAATAAAAGTGGACAACACAGCTTGATTGCTCAATGTTTTATGTATGAGCAAATGTTTTGCCAGCGACCATCTTTGCAATCGAACTGCAATGGAATGGAGCAGCATCTACCGTCTCAGTGAAGATCTATTATTTTCGAATCCAGACAGGCCAGTATGGATTTTGGTTCTTTTAAGGACCGAACCACAGTTCTCTGATTATTTTATTGAACCTTTATATTGACATTATATTAGCTATTGGGTCTGAAAAGTAAAATGCAGACACACAACAGACAGTTTGCTAGTAGACATGCAAATATTGAGAGCTGATTTGCAGTGATGTATCACAACAGTTTTCATTGTGAAAGCCAGCGTGGTGTAGTGGATAAGAGCGGTGGACATTACTGTGGAGAACCGGTTTTGTTTCCCTGCTCCTCCATAGGAGCAGCAGACTCTAATCTGGTGAATCGTGTTGGTTTTCCCACTCCTACACATGCACCCTGCTGGGTGACCTTGGGCTATTCACACTTCTCTCCGAACTCTCTCAGCCCCACCTACCTCACAAGGTGTCTGTTGTAGGGGGGGGGGGGGAGGGAAGGCTTTTGTAAGCTACTTTGGGAATCCTTTTGGTAGAGAAAAGCGGGTTATGAAAACCAACTCTTCTGCTTCTTCCAAATGTTTTGCCTTCAGGAAAGACTTTCTGCAGGGATCTTTACCAAGAAATATCCACATGTCTGCTACAGAACCTCAGCACGTTGCACACAATTCTGGATAATGTTCTAGGATGCTCTTTCAGTTAAAATAGGGCAGTTTTGGACCTTGCCATTCTGCCTTGAGGAGAGAGTATGCATTCAAACAGGCTGTACACTCAAAGGAAACTCAGTAGGGGCAGGCGACTGAGTTTCTTTACCTTCTGCAATGAAAAAGACAAAGAACCCAGGTTTCCTCAAGAGGAAAGTTGGACAACCCTTGATGTATCATATTTTTTAGTATGTCCTGTTTATCTGCCTTCTCTTAGCTTCTCCATTCCCCATCTTACTATCTGCCAGCCCTTCCCCATTCCAACTTGGCCAGGGACTTCTTCCCTCGCTTCCATTCCCGTTTATCCTCCTGCATCTTTCCATCCCAATTTGAACAACCCCTCAGCTAAGTCTCCTTTCTGTGGGTTGGTTTGCTCTGGATTATCCAAGTGGGAGGAACGTAATTTGAAGTAAATGTAACACTAATGGGCTTTTTTTTAGTTTAAAATAATAAAACCACACACTAATATTGTGCAAAGAGAATGACTTGTATTGGTTTTCAAAATATAATTGCTTACTCTATTGATTTTCCATACTGATGCCTCATTTCCTAGTCCGTGTAAGATAATTCCTGGTTAAGTACTTGTCTCCCTTCTGTCTCTGCTTTATCTGAGACATATTGTGCCAAAATGGGAGTCGTGTATACAACAGACTGAAAGATTAGTTTTTGTTCCTGGGTTTATTTATTTGTTTAGATTTTTTTTACCCTGCCCTCAATCTCCGGCCAAGGCCATTCTCAGGGTGGCTAACAACAGGTAGTAATACAATAAAACACAATTTAAACATAGAATAAATCAGTAAAAACACGTAAAAACTATCCCAATAGCACAGACAGATGGTGCTTAGAACCTAATAGATACTGTGGGGTACAGCAAGATGGTCAGGGGCCCCCATATACTAGTTGGTAACAACAGAGAAAGAAAGGGAGAGAAGGGGGTAGCGGGGTTGTGTCTTGGCCATACTTGTGTAGGGGATTCTCTTGCCTGACAGACCTAGCGCAGGGACTGATTTGAGAAACAACGTCCTGTTTTCTACAGTAGCCAAACAGATATCCCCCAGGAGCCCCACAAGTAGAAGTACACATGCAAAGCCCCCCCTCAGTCGTTATCCTCCCACCATTGCAGCTGCACATGAAGATAATGAATTTTCCACTGAATGAGGGGCTGGTATTTGAAAGGACCCAGAAAATACATTTGCAAAGGGGGTTAATACAAAACAAACAGGAGTGCCGCAGCTTTCATCTGATCTTTCTCACACACACCCCAGCGCTGTACAAGTGTCCTGATGATAGTGATGTCTTAGTTGAAACGGAGAGGCTGTTTTCAGGTTGTGTTCCCAGACTTCATCAAAATATCTGACCAGAATTGTCTTTGCCAGAAACTGGAAACTTTCAACAATACCCAAAATATCAGAGTGGAAGCACAAACTTTATGCATTTGCTTTAATGGCCAAGCTTACAAATCATGAAGCCTTGTGATTTATTCCAAGAGAGATGGATGCTGTTCTATCAATATTAATGATTTCATTATGTTTATCTTAAAATGATATTAGAGCGTATAGTAATAGATAGATAGATAGATAGATAGATAGATAGATAGATAGAAAGTCATATCTTAAATCATATTGTAAATATCCACTTGCAACTTTACATAGATAGATATGTCTCACTGTGTTTATCACAATCTAATTTGGTTCATAACTGAGTTTGTGTAATAAGAGAAGAAAAGACAGGACAAGAAATGTTGAAAACATCTGATATTATTTTTAACAGGCAGTTTTTAATGTATTAGTGAGTTTATTACAATATATTCTGGGTGCCAAGGAAGAAAACAACAACAACAAAAAGAAGAAGAAATGTTGAATGTATTGTATATAATTCTTTTTTATCTTTTCCTAATTTTTCCCCTTCCTTTCTTTTTTTCTTTTCAAATTATCTTTTTCAAAAATAAAAAATAAATTATTTAAAAAACAAAAAAAATCTGACCAAGGGAACAAAGAGAAGACCATTTCAAGCTGCCTTTGAGCTCATTTAGGAGCTGAGGATGAAAGGTACCTGGGGCATAAGCTGGTTCATCTGCCTTTGGCAGACCGATTGCCTTTCAGTTCTCAGTTTAGACATCAATTGCGCAGATGGCTGGTTATATATCTTGCCAGGTTGATGACTTCCTGTCTAAGGCTGCACTTCATAAAAACAAGTTCTGCACAGGAGACAGTTACCAGCTGCCCCACCTCTCTCCTGAGGCTTTCTGCCACGCTTTAGAAAATTGAACTCATGTTGGACTTGAAGCCAAAGCACAATGCCTTCACATAGGGCACGATTTCCCCCACCCCCTGCTCACAGCATCCAGCCAACTAAGAACATAAGCAAATGGTCTATCCTCACCACAAGCTACAGAAACGTTGCTAGCTATCCAAGATTCTTGTGGTCTGTTTAGACTTGCAGGCAACATTTCTCATTGTTGATTAGCAATGATGATCTTGTTCTTGCTATGTGCATGTTGTTTTCTTAAATGCTGTCTGTCGGGGGTTGAGTCAAAGATTTCGAGACAACGTTTCAACAAGAGTTCCATAGATCAAACTTGGCATTGCAAATAGCCAGGCATGTATTCTTGACAGCAAGACAAGTCCCACAGGTAAGGAGGGTGAGGTTCTGCCATGGACTTTGTGTTTACATCTTGGCAGAATGTGGAAATACGGTAATAAGTGAGAGTATCTAAAATGTATTCATTGTTTGGTTCTCTCCTGCCTCTCGCCCATGGGCTTTCTAGCCTGCCTTCTTTTTTTCTTACAAAGGTCCCATGATACCACAAGCATCAGTAGGATTTTTGCATTACTAGTCTATCTAGTAATGGTTTGAAGTGGTGGAGTCTGATCTAGAGAACTGAGTTTGATTCCCCACTCCTCCACTTGATCGGCGGAGGCTAATCCGGTGAACTGGATTTGTTTCCTTGCTCCTACACATGAAGCCAGCTGGGTGACCTTGGGCTACTCACAGTTCTATTATGAGCTCTCCCAGCCTCACCTACCTCACAGGGTGTCTGTTGTGGGGAGGGGAAGGTAAGGTGATTGTAAGCAGGTTTGAGTCTCCCTTAAGTCATAGAGAAAGTCAGCATATGAAAAACAACTCTTCTTCTTTTTCTTCTCCTCCTCCTCCATATTATCTCCTAGTTGTGACACTTCTGGGGTCATCAAGCGACTCCTGATTCATGTCATTACTATCTGTATCCACTACTGGTATTCATCTATCTGTTTCTTTTTTGGTTTGTTGGTTTGGAAAATTTCTATGCCACCTCTCCAGGGAACCTGCCCAAGGCAGCTTACAAAATAAAGCATAATAAAAATATAAATAAAATATAAAAGTTATTAAAATCTTACATTCAAAAACATAACCAGAACATAAAATGACATAAAACACAAAACAGCTTCCATTGGGATATTTCTCAGGCTAAAAACCAGACTGTAATTTTTTTTTAATCATCTTCTTAGCTAAAAGCCTGGGAAAACTGAAATGTTTGGATCTGTCACCTAAAAGAAAGTAGTGTGGACACCAAGTGAGCCTCGAGAGAGCCAGCGTGGTGTAATGGTTAAGAGCAGTGGTTTGGAATGGTGGACTCTGATCTAGAGAACCGGTTTTGATTCCCCACTCCTCCACATGAGCGGCGGATGCTAATCTGGTGAACTGGATTTGTTTCTCCACTCCTCCACATGAAGCCAGCTGGGTGACCTTGGGCAAGTCACAGTTCTCTTAGAGCTGTCTCAGCCCCACCTACTTCACAGGGTGTCCGTTGAGGGGAGGGGGAAGATGATTGTAAGCCAGTTTGAGTCTCCCTTAAGTGGCAGAGAAAGTCGGCATATAAAAACCAACTCTGGACAGGGAGAAGCTTTTCTCCCTCATAATACTAGAACGTGGGGTCATCTGCTGAAGCTGGAGGGTGAGAGATTCAAAACAGATAAAAGGAAGTATTTCTTCACAACACATAGTTAAATTGTGGAACTCCCTGCCCCAGGTTGTGGTGATGGCTGCCAACTGGGAAGGCTTTAAGAGGGGAGTGGACACGTTCATGGAGGAAAGGGCTATCCATGGATACTAGTCAAAATGGATACTAGTCATGATGCATACCTGTTCTCTCCAGTATCAGATGAGCATGCCTATTATATTAGGTGCTGTGGAACATGGGCAGAATAATGCTGCAGTGGTCTTGTTTGGGGGCTTCCTAGAGGCCCCTGGTTGGCCACTATGTGAACAGACTGCTGGACTTGATGAGCCTTGGTCTGATCCAGCATGGCTTTTCTTATGTTTTTAAGTCCCCCAGCACTGGATAAGTCAAGGAAGAGCAGAACCACCATAGCCCAGTGCCCCTCCTCCCAAATCAACCAGCCCTCCAGAAGGATAGTGTAATCCACTGTATTGAAAGCCACTAAAAAGTCCCAGAGAATCAAGAGAGACACATTCTGTCAATCTCCTGGCAAAGATAATATGTCAGGGTGAGCAAGGCTGTTTCTGCCACAAACTTAGTCCTGAATCTAGATTGAAAAAGGTCTAGATATTCCACCTCCTCCAATACTGCCTGAAGCTGCTCAGCTGGAAGCCACTTTAAGCACCTTGCCTTAAAAAATGCTGGCCACCATGAGGTAAGTGTTTAGGTCAAAGAAAAAGTACTCCCCTGTACAAGCAAAGGGGTCATTACTGACCCATGGGGTGACAATACATCATGACGTTTACTATGTTTACAGGCTGGTTTGTCATTGCCTTTCACAGTTGTCTACACTTTACCCTCAGCAAGTTGTTGAGGTCATTGTTATTATAGTCATTTAGGTCAGGTTATTACAACTCTTACAATATGATTAGTTCATTGTCATGTGAAATGTTAAGGGTCTTAGCGCTCCTAACAAACACATGCAAGTGCTTTGACATCTCAGATGGCTGAAATCTGACCTATTGTTTCTTCCAGAAACATATCTACACACCTGTGATGGAAAGCAGAAAAATTGGGCGGGACAGGCTTTTTTAAAAGGAATTTGACCAAGCAGTAACTATATTCCTACACATTCACACACACCTGCACCACAAATGCAGTCTAGAAAGTGATTGTGGTAGTTATTCTCAAAATCCAAATTGATTCTGGAAATTACCACTTCATCAATGTCTGCGGGACACAGATGATCCCAACTTCTTCCAATTTCTCCATGCCAATGTCCTACAATTCAACAATGGCAGTTACATATTTCAATGATATTACAGGCTTCAGTGAGATAAACATGAACACACATGAAGCTGCCTTATACTGAACCAGACCCTTGGTCCATCAAGGTCAGTATTGTCTACTCAGATTGGCAGCAGTGCTCCAGGGTCTCAGGCTGAGGTCTTTCACACCACCTGCTACCAGATCCCTTTAACTGGAGAGGCCAGGGATTGAACCTAGGACCATCTATATGCCTAGCAGATGCTCTACCACTGAGCCACAGCCCCTTTCCAAGATAAAAATGCTCTATTGCATAACCTAGGCTAACACACTCACCATTGCTACATGTGTTTACATTAGATACATAGCTCCATGATAAATGGAGAATGGAATGTCCTTCCAGGGGAGTATACTTGTCTGTCCAAATACCTGGCAGTTGCCTGCATCTCAACGACTTCAGTACCCCATTCTTTATCTTGTGTGCATCTATCCTAATCTTATAGTTGTATTAGATGACACACCAGTATTAGAAGAAGAAGAAGAAGAAGAAGAAGAAGAAGAAGAAGAAGAAGAAGAAGAAGAAGAAGAAGAAGAAGAAGAAGAAGAAGAAGGAGGAGGAGGAGGAGGAGGAGCTGGTTTTTATCTGCCGACTTTCTCTACCACTTAAGGCAGAATCAAACCGGCTTTCAATCACCTTCCCTTCCCCTCCTCACAACAGACACCCTGTGAGGTAGGTGAGGCTGAGAGAGCATGGCCAGCCCAAGGTCACCCAGCTGGCTTCGTATGTAGGAGTGGGGAAACAAATCCAGTTCACCAGATTAGCCTCCGCCGCACTTATGGAGGAGTGGGGAATCAAACCCGGTTCTCCAGATCAGACTCCACCACTCCAAACCACCGCTCTTAACCCCTACACCACGCTGGCTCTTCTAGACCTGCTATTGTTCTCTCACATAACCATATCAGCACAATAGCCCTATTTAGTATCTTTTTATCCTGCCCTCTAAGGAGCTCATGGCAGTATACATGCTTCTCACCTCCTCTGTTTTATCTTTACAACACTCATAAGGTAGACTAAGTTGAAAGAGAGTGCCTGGACCAGAGGCATCAAGCAAATTTCATACTTTGGGGATCTGAATCCAGATGTCACTGAGACCCAGCCACATGACCTGACCTTTACATAATCTCTATGAATCTACATTAAAGATTTTCTGGAAACCCCTGATAATGTCAACGTCAGCGTTTCTGTATTGTGATGCATGCTCAAAGCCTATGTCAGGTGCCATATTCGAGCACATCTCCTTCAGAAAGAAAACCAGACTTCAAGGAATTGGCAGAGCTTGAGTCAGAACCGCACACCTGTTTTACAGCCTGTGCACGGCATCCATCACCAGCCCCATATTGAAGACTGAGAAAGGTAAAATATGAAATTAACAAGATCTTCTTGTGAGACACCATTTTATTTAAACCTGCCTCAAACAATCATTCTGGGAGACAGGAGGAAAGGCTGGACAACTTTTAGATTTGTTACCGGAGCAAGTACAAAACAATATCATCTCCAGTATTACTAGAATGGTAACATTACCTGTAAGGAAACACAACATTGCATGATTTACTCCATTTATTCCATATTAGATTGTAACATAGATCTTACACATATATTGGAGGGGACTTAAGTCTGCAACATGGCCTGCAGCTGCAGGCTTCTCTGTGGCTTGCAGTCCTTAAAGAAAATAAGCAATATGTGCCATCCTATGTGCCCTGTGAAGCCTGGGCAGATTTTACAGACTTCAGGGTAGGGGCCGTGGCTCAATGGTAGAGCATCTACACTTTGCATGCACAAGGTCCCGGGTTCAGTCCCCAGCATCTCCAGTTGAAAGGATCAGGTGGTAGGTGATGTGAAAAACCTCTGCCTGAGACTCTGAAGAGACACTGCCAGTCTGAGTAGACAATACTGACCTTGATGGACCAAGGGTCTGTTTCCGTATAAGGCAGCTTCACCTTTTCATGCGCATAGAACTGGGAATAGCAGTCCAAGCACTGGCTGGAGATGCAAAATGCTTAATAGTTTAAGAGAGCAATATTAAGTGGGTTTACTCAGAATCCTACTCAGGTCTACTCCATGGGGGTTTATTCCCAGTAAAGTATCCTCAGGGACTGCACTGTAAGTCATGCCCTGTGACTGCACCATTTTGGATAGAATGGGATGGCCAGCAGCTCAACTTTGCTTTGGGAACAGCTCTGTGTTTTTCAGTTCTCTCCTTGTTACTGAGCTTTCAGTCTGTGTTATAAGAATTTACTTCCAGATCAAAGCACTGGATCTTAAGGAGCTTCTTTAGACTGAGTCAGACCTTTGGGTCTATCAAGGTCAGTATTGTCTATTCTGATTGGCAGCAGCTCTTGAAGATCTTAGGTGGAGGACTTTCAAACTGTGCTAGCTGATGGTTTTAGCTGGAGATGTGGGATTGAATCTGGGACCATCTGCACGCAACACACATGCGCTGCTGCTAAGCCACAGGTTCCTGCCCAGGCATGCTGCTAATGTCTTTAATATAAGAGCTAGAAAGCTGCTGTCCTTGTCCCACTCCATCTGATAAAGCATGAACAGAGGTCAGAACCCTGTGAGGAGGAGGAGGAGGAGAAGAGTTGGTTTTTATACACCGATTTTCCCTACCTTTTAAGAAGACTCAAACTAGTTTACAATTGCCTTCCATTCCTCTCCCCACAACAGACACCCTGTGAGGTAGGTGAGGCCGAGAGAGTTCTGAGAGAACTGTGACCAGTCCAGGATCATCCAGCTGGCTTCATGTGTAGGAGTGGGAAAATAAACCCAGGTCACCAGATTAGCCTCCTCCGCTCATGTGGAGGAGTGGGAAATCAAACCCAATTCTCCAGATCAGAGTCCACTGTTCCAAACCACCCCTCTTAACCACTCCACCACGCTGGCTCTCACCAGATTAGCCTTCGCCGCTCACGTGGAGGAGTGGGGAAACCAATCCGGTTCACCAGATTAGAGACCACCACTTGTGGAGCAGCAGGGAATCAAACCCAGTTCTCCAGATTAGAGTGCACTGCTCTTCATCACTACACCACGCTGGCTCTCTAAAAGAATGTGAGGTAGGTTAGGTTGAGAGAGAATGGCCGAAGAACACCAAGTGACCTTCATACTGAATTCAGCACTTTTGTTTCCTTTAACAGGCGAGGAGAGAGATTTGAGCATAGCTGAACTACATTTCTTACCTCTTTTGGGATCTGAGGCACCCCGAGCAATAATTTCAGCATGTCATTGGATGAACAATGTGCATTCAGGTGGACTCTCTTTTTCCACTTCCTCCCCAGCTGTCTTCCTTCTGTCTTTTTCTGTATTCACTTTATGCTACCACATTTGCAGGGGGACGATGGTTTCTCGCTGCTTGTGTTCTTTGGTATAAATAAAGAACAAACTTGCAATAAAACTCAAAAGAAAAGAGCAGTGGAAAATTCAGTACCTCAATATGGAACTCATTCCACAGGGAAGCTCAGCAGGTTGGCTCTGTTTTTACTTACAGGAAGTTGATAAACATTCCAGCAGGCATCTGAGGGGCGATGCTAATTTTAATCTGTTTGATTTACATTAGTAAATTTTGCTATAAAAATGTTTTAATGATATGTTGTGAGTCACCCGGAGGCTTCTGTGGAAACACATGTTGGAATAAACGTTTCAGAAACAAATAGCCTTGAGCGCGAAAATTCGTGGGCACCTGGCTCAGGACTGAACTACATGGGAAGAGGCAAATGTGGTCATTCCAACCCTCATCTTTGCTTCACAATGTGTGAGTGTAGGGGTGTGTGTAATTTGTTGGGCAGAGTTGGTGAGTTAGAGGTAGTGCTTAACCCTTCTGCCCACTAGCTTGTACCTATAAACATATCCCAGGATGGTTTTGACCCATTTTCCCCAAATGAGAGATGATATCAGAAATAAGGCCAACTGTCTGGGAGATATTCAATGGGTGCTAGGGTTAAATCCCCCCCCCCACTGCCTTCCAGCTGTCCCCTACCAATGCCCTTGTGTCCACACACATTATCTCAGCAATGTGTAATGTGATGAGGGACTGTGGCTCAGTGGTAGAGTGGTGCTTGGCATGCAGAAAGTCCCAGGTTCAATCCCTGGCATCTCCAGTTAAAGGGACTAGGCAAGTAGGTGATGTGAAAGACCTCTGTCTGAGACCCTGGAGAGCTGCTGCTGGTCTAAGTAGCCAATACTGACTTTGATGGACCAAGGGTCTGATTCAGTAGAAGGCAGCTTCATGTGTTCATGTGAGGCAATGAGTATCTCCACTTCTGCTCTGTCAGTGCACTGGCAAGAGCTGCTGCTTCTGTGCACTTCCTTCAAAAGCATAAGCAGCAGCTCTCTCCAGCACACTGACAGAGCTGAAGGTGGAGATCCTCAATGTTTTTTGCTTTCTTCTGGGCATAGAACAGAGGTCACTGGGGGGAGTGGGTGGGGGAGTTGTGAATTTCCTGCTAGGGATGCCAGCCTGTAGGTGGGACCTGGAGATCCCCCAGAATTACAGCTCATCTCCAGACTATAGAGATCAGTTCCTCTAGAGGAAATGGATACTTTGGAGGGTGGACCTTATGGCATTGTACCCCATTGAGGTCCCTGTCCTCCCCCGCACCATCCCCAAATTTCTAGGAGTTTCCCAAGCTGGATCTGGCAACCCTATCACCCCACGCCCCGCCAGTAACCAGGGGAAACCTGGCAACCCTATCTGTGTTGTGCAGAGGGTTGGACTAGATGAGCCTTGAGATCCCATCCAGCTCTGTGTTTCTATGAACAAGTTTTGTGCACACGAGACAGTCTCTGCCACACAGCTTTCTGCCTTCTGCACTAACCCTTCTATTTGCACAAGATCAATTGTTTTCAATGAGCCCTTGCACAAACAGAAATGCTTGCACAAGAGGAAGTGTTTTCTGCGGTACAGACTATCTGGCATGCAAGGGACTCATTCTTAGCAGCACCCAAACCTGTATTCTTGTATTTTCTGTATTATAATACAGTATTATAATACAGAATATTAATTATAATATAATAATAATTCTGTATTTTCAAAATTATATGTTCAGCTTTGAAAGGCACCCTTGAGGGGCTGATTCTGACTCATTCATGTGGTAACAGTGGCCTATTTTCCATCCCTTCTTATGCAGATCCTTTTATATAAATGTTGTGATGCAAATACCAGCCATGGCGAAGTTCAGGAGGAAAGGAGGACAGCAATACAGGAGCATGAAAGCAAAATGGAGCTAATCTGTCAACACTTGAACAATCTATTACTAAGTCCAAATAAGAAAACGGGTTATGGAAACCACAGTTGAAGACAAACGTTTCCAGTCATGGAGTCTCTATTCATTAAGTGCTCGAATGGTTCCAGAAACAGCAGAACACAATGCGATAGTTTAATGACAAGCACCAGAAAGGCAATATGGATGTTCCCTTGAATCTCACTTGTGGCAATCTAAGATTTTTTTTCCATGTTTACCTGGTTCTGAATTGTAGTGTTGGGCTCTCTTACTGAAGGCTGGTGGCTTTTCTTTGATCAAACTGCCACCTCTTTTAGCAGTTACAAAAGGGGGGGGGATTCGGTTTAGCATCCTCTCAAAGACTAAATCCAACATTCAGGGTCCCTTGCTAAAGAAACACAATTTTTTGGCATGTCTGAAGCTCCATTTTGTATGTTATTCACAGCAGTGGCTGCTGTTCCATGCTCGCTCCCACCAATCTATCAGATGGATCTTGGATCCTGAGAATATTCCCATGAGAGTAATGTGACCTGCCCCTATTTTACTAGCTGAAATGTACTTAAGCCTTTGTCCTTTGCCTTTTTTGGAAATAAATAAATAAGTACATGAAATAGGGTTGCCAGGTCCCTCTTCGCCACGAGTGGGAGGTTATTGGGGCGGAGCCTGAGGAAGACAGGGTTTGGGGAGGGGAGGGACTTCAATGCCATAGAATCCAATTGCCAAAGTGGCCATTTTCTCCAGGTGAACTGATCTCTATTGGCTGGAGATCAGTTGTAAAAGCAGGAGATCTCCAGCTAGTACATGGAAGTTGGCAACCCTAATGTGAAATGAGGAGGCCAATGAGAACATGGTAAATACATGACTTGATGAGTATCCCTTGCTGTTATTTCTTATTAAAATTATTTACTTGTCCCAATATGTGGATCCAAGGTGGGTTACAACGGAATTAAAATGCACACACACCCAAGAAACCAAATGAAAGACAATGGATAGGATCCTGCCAGCTTTCTAACTTGATTTGACTCAGTTCCCCTCCTTCCTACATTCTGCACCCCCCCACACACACACACACACTTGACTTTTGGGAACACAACGTGCATGATACTCAGTTTAATCGGTCTCTCCCAACCCTAGCTCCATAAGCAGCTTGGCCAGGACAATAAGGTGAGATGTAATAGAAGAAGAAGAAGAAGAAGAAGAAGAAGAAGAAGAAGAAGAAGAAGTAGAAGAAGAAGAAGAAGAAGAAGAAGAGTTGGTTTTTATATGCCAACTTTCTCTGCCACTTAAGGGAGAATCTAACTAGCTTACAATCCCCTTCCCCTCCCCATAATAGACACCCTATGATGTAGGTGAGGCTGACTAGCCCAAGGTCACCCAGCTGGCTTCATGTGTAGGAGTGGGGAAACAAATCCAGTTCACCAGATTAGCCTCCACCACTCATGTGGAGGAGTGGGGAATCAAACCCGGTTCTCCAGATCAGACTGTACCATTCCAAACCACCGCTCTTAACCACTACACCATGCTGGCTCTAATAGGTCCTGCTGTTCCCATCCAGCCTTGTCCAGTGACAGCTTCATCTTTCCCCAGCAGCTGAACTCCCAAACCCAGTACAGCCTATATCCGATATCCAAGTATCCTTGCCCAGACAAGCATGAGCTCAAAAAAACAAAACAAAACAAAAAGTGACTTTTTGCAAGACTAATGTGACCCTTCTCCATCCCAGGATGGTTTCTATCCATTGAAAAATAAATGACACGGTCTTTGGTCTGCCTGAAGGGCAGTCGGAAGGAATTCCACCTCATTCAACTCTACTTAATCCTGTTAGGCTTGCCACCACCAGGTGGGGCCTGGAGTTCTCCCCGAATTACAACTGATCTCCAGAATTCAGATGTAAGGTCGACTGGAGGAAATGGTGGCATCAGAGCATGGGCTCTATGGCATCACATCTCTGCCAAGCTCACTACCCTTATCCAAACTCCACCCACAAATCTCCAGGAATCTCTCTCTCTCTCTCTCTCTCTCTCTCTCTCTCTCTCTCTCACACACACACACACACACACACACACACACACACACAGAGAGAGAGAGAGAGAGAGAGACAGACATTAAGTGATACAGTTCAGGGAAGACTCTTACCATAGCTTAAATCTGTATGTTTTAATGGGTCCTAGATTCTGCAGTAAGAAATAATGACCCCCAGTTTTCATAATGCCAAGTCAAATGCCGTCCATTGAACTGCACTGTTGGCAGTTTCATGATAAATGTTAAAATAACTGGTTTCGATGTATCTGGGACATTTATTATTACAGCTATGGAAATGTCTTTTTGTGATGCTTTATTATTGTATCACTCAAAACGTATCCATCTTTGGTTCATAAGCTGAAGTCACCTTTGGGATCCTGTAAAATTTAGTGTGGTGGCTCTGTTTGTAGAACATCTGCTTGGCATGCAGATGGTCCCAGGTTCAATCCCCGCCATCTCTAGTTAAAGGGACTAGGCAAGTAGGTGATGTGAAAGACTTCTACCTGAGACCCTGGAGAGCCGCTGCTGGTCTGAGTAGTCAATATTGACTTTGATGGACCAAGGGTCTGATTCAGAATAAGGCAGCTTAATGTATAATAACAGAATGGATCCTTTCTTTTTTTAGTGAAGGGGGACTGGGGTGAGGTTGAAGACTGCCTTCTTTGGCTATCACACCCTCCATGTCAGCTTGGAAACATGGACACCATATGTGAAGTTTTAGCTAGTAAAACAAAATGCCAAAATCTTGCCGCTAAATGTTGCACCCAGCATGTAATTGCACATCGGCTCATTCACTTGGTTATAATCAAAACTTTCTTTTGTTTTTTAAAAAAAGCCTTGATACTGTGTCTAGGTGTAAGTATCGGATCGGGCTATTTTATTAACTTATTTTATGTGGAAAGAATGTATTGGTGCAGTGTTTTTCTAGTGATAATACGAAAAGAAAACGGCATGCACAGAGAGCGACAGACAGCACTAATTGATAGACTTCCAGACAAACACCAGCAAAGGGCTCCGGGCCCATTAGTTTATGTGCTGAAATGTATACAGCTGCCTATCCTGTAGGTTCATGGCACTGTATTATATTAAAAATAACAATATGAACATATGGCTAAATATAACCACACTTTTATTCCTAGCTACTAGCAAGCTGGCCAAAGAGCAATGCCTTCCAAATGCTTTCTGCTCCGCTCTTGGGGGAAGGAAAAAAAAACCTCCAAAAGGAGGAAATTCCAGACCCAGAGAGCAGTCACCTAAAATACCTCTGTAGGTGCCCATGCTAGTCACATCCTCACTGGGGTTAATGCAATCAGGAGTCAGCCTTTGAATGAGCATAAGGACATAAGAAGAGCCCTGGTGGGTAAGACCAGTGGTGCACCTAGTACAGCATCCTCTTTCACATAGTGGCTATTCACAAACCAGGCACAAAAGCCAAGGCTTCCTCCACATGTTGTCTCAGCACTGGTATTCAAAGGTTTCCTGCCCCTGGATGTGGACTTCCCCTATAGTCACCATGGTTGAGAGCCGTTGGTGGACCTATTATATTAGATGCTTTGGAACACAGGAAGGATAATGCTTCAGTCACCTTGCTTGTGGGCTTCCGAGAGGCACCTGGTTGTCCACTGTGTGAACAGACTTCTGGACTTGATGAGCCTTGGTCTGACACAGCATGGCTTTTCTTATATTCTTATGGTTAATAATTGGAGGGAAACTGCATATCCCTGATGGGGAGCATGCCTATTTTATTCGGTGCTATGGAACAATGGCTGGATAATGCTGCTGCAGTTGTCTTGCTTGTGGGCTTCCTAGAGGCACCTGGTTGGCCACTGTGTGAACAGACTGCTGGATTTGATGGGCCTTGGTCTGATCCAGCATGGCTTCTCTTATGTTCTTATGTTTTCATGGTTAATAATCGGAGAGAAACTGCCTGGTGTAGTGGTTAAGAGTGGTGGTTTGGAGCGGTGGACTCTGATCTGGAGAACTGGGTTTGATTCCCCACTCCTCCACATGAGTGGTGGAGGCTAAACTGGTGAACTGGATTTGTTTCCCCACTCCTACACATGAAGCCATTTGGGTGACCTTGGGCTAGTCACACTCTCTCAGCCTCACCAACCTCACAGGGTGTCTGTTGTGGGGAGGGGAAGGTCACTGTAAGCTGGTTTGATTCTTCCTTATTTGGAAGAAAAAGTCGGCATATAAAAACCAGCTCTTCTTCTTCTTCTTCTTCTTCATCATCATCATCATCATCATCTACCTGATGGGGAGCATGCCTATTATATTAGGGGCCGTGGAACACAAGCGGGATAACGCTGCTGCCGTTGTCTTGTTTGTAAGCTTCCTAGAGGCACCTGGTTGGCCACCATGTGAACAGACTGCTGGACTTGATGGGCCTTGGTCTGATCCAGCATGGCTTTTCTTATGTTCTTATGACCTCTCCTCCATGAATCTGTCTAACCCACTTTCAAAGCCACCTATGCTAGTTGCTATGACTGCATCCACAATATAATTACTTGTTGAGTATAGAAGTACAGAAATCACTGTGGAGTAGAAGCCACGAGCCAGTTGTGCCCAAGACTTAAACTCTGATCCTGTGAGGCAATGCACAATGAGTAATGTAGTTCATTCCAGAGTCCCTGTGCCAGCATGCATGGTTACTTACTGAGTTGAAACCCTTATTTCCCCACCACCACCACCACCTCTCCCTATTTGTGAGGCAGGGTATAACAATAAAAGTTATCGCAATAATAAAACAATAACTCAACAAGCTAAAAGGATAAAAACGGCATCAAAGAAAGAGACAGAGAGATGCTGTGGGGGAGGGAATTAAAACAGCATCAGATAAATACAGAAAAGGTCTGTCAAAAGAACCACAGGATAAAATCAGGATAATCTGATAAAGCAATTAATAAAACACAGAAAGGAGCATCTAAAATGCTCGGGAGAATGGAACGGGTATTCACCTGGCACCCAAACACTTCTACATGTTGTGCCAATGAGCTTCTGTCAGAGCTTGAGTGTCGCTATAGAAAATGCGGTCGATCCAGCCACCTTCTAACCTAAGGAGACTTTCTCCAACTTAAGTGTCTCTTCCACACTTCTGTTAAAAGAAGAGCCACGTCAAAGTTGGAAAGAGGCTCCTTAGGCTGGAGGAAGGCTTCTTGGAGGAAGAGTCACATAAGTTGGATGAATTTTCCTTAGACTAGAAGAAAGCTTCAAACTCCCAATACAGTCCTGCTCCCAGGTTATAGATATCAGGCATATATGGGGAGAAATGGTTGGATCCCAGCGATTTCTGCTAACAGAAAGCAAAATCCACATAACTAAGGAATAGGTATGTATAATTTATGTAGCACAAGACTTGTTTTAGCTTCCCATGCATCTTTATTCAGTAAATAAAGAACCAGGAAATAGCGACAAAGCAGTGCAGCAACGCATGAAGAGGGGCTGTGGCTCAGTGGTAGAGCATCTGCTTGGCATCCAGAAGGTCTCAGGATCAATCCCCAGCATCTACCGTTGAAAGGATCAGGTAGTAGGTGATATGATGAAAGACCTGAGGCCCTGGTAGGGTTGCCAACCTCCAGGTGGGGCCTGGAGATCTCCTGGTATTTTCCCACCCAGAGCTGGACACCTTAGGCCCTGGAGAGCCATTGCTGGTCTGAGTAGATAACACTGACCTTGATGGCCTGATAGTTTAATTCTGTATAAGCAGGGTTGCCAGCTCCAGGTTGAGAAATACCTGGAGATTTTGTGGGTGGAGCCTGAGGAGGGCGGGGTTTGGAGAGGGGACAGACTTCAATGCCATAGAGTCCAGTTGCCAAAGTGGCCATTTTCTCCAGGTTCTCTATCGGCTGGAGATCAGTTGTAATAGAGAGAAATCTCCAGCCACCACCTGGAGGTTGGTATAAGGCAGCATCATGCACAGTGGCTTGGATAATGCATTTTGTTTGTTCACATCCCTATAAAGCTGCAAAGAGGAACTAATCTCTGAATGGACCCATCTCTAGTCACAAATGCTACTTCCTGGCATGAAAGGATAATATGCATGTTCATTCATATCACTGTGTGGGAGCAGCAGCCTAACCAGGGACAAAGTCAGACAGTACTTTCTTCACATGGCTCTGTTGTCAACACCTAAACACAATTCACATACAGGAAGTGGCCATCGTCTTTGGTAACCTCGTGAATCTCCCTTTCGGCCCCACCACCTGTTCACAATCTCGCCTTACATCTGCTGTATGGTTACAAAAGCAAAATGAACTCCTGGGAGAGAAGACTTCTTTCGATCCACTCCAGAATCAATGTTGGCTCCGTGAAGGTATCTGAAAAGCTTGAATACCATAGTCTCCACATGTCCCGGCAGAGTGAAGCTGGTTCAAAAACAATAAGCGGAGAGTACTGTGAAACAAAGAGTTTACGTATTTCCGAAGCAAACATCCAATATTATAGGAACTACTTTTTTTCCCTTTCTTTTTTTTAAAGAGAGACAAGCATGCCATAGCTAATAACTGGAAAAAAAACTTCAGGGACGGGCACTTTCAGGCACTTGGCAAGTGGAAAAGCCAGTTTTTATTTAGTCCACTTTAAGTGTTAGAGGGGCTGCGAGTCCCAACTGTTTCACATCAGAGAAAGAAAACAACTCCAGCTCCGCCAAGACCACATTGGGGACTGCCAGCCTCTTTATGTGCCAAACTTAAAAGCAACAAGTCCAAATGCTTTGATCCTCTCATTTTTTGGATTTGGTCCAGAATGAAGAGGGGGGAGGCCCAAACCCAGCCAAGCAAGCCCACACCCCTCCTTATGTTAGGACAACATACATTATAACTGGAAATCAATCAATAGTGCTGCGACCTTCAAACACAGTGAACGTTTGGAGTTAGTTTCTGGGCATGTAATCTAAATTGGGAATTGAAAAGTTGGAAAGAATCCTAACGCAACAGAAAGGCAATGCACAGAGCTTCTATTTTTACATAAATCTGAAGTCTCGAGGAAGAAGCAAATAATGGTATAAAGGTTTTTTTAAAAAACCACTGGACGATGGATTGTGTTCCAGCGAGACAGGCTGAGATATTAGGGGAGCGCAGATACAATACAGATTCAGCCTTTCACCTTAAGCTACAATCTTACATTATATTGTGGCTGTCGCAATAAAACTTTGTAATAAATATAATGTGTGTCAGAGATAGGGCTAAGCTCCCCAACCTCCAGGTACTAGCTGGAGATCTCATAGAATAGAATCATAGGATCATAGAGTTGGAAGGGACCACCAGGGTAATCAGGTCCAACCCCCTGCAAATGCAAGAAATTCACAACTACCTCCCTCACACACACCCCAGTGATCCCTACTCCATGCCCAGAAGATGGCCAAGATGTCCTTCCTCTCATGATCTGCCTAAGGTCATAGAATCAGCATTGCTGACAGATGGTCATCTAGCCTCTGCTTAAAAACCTCCAGGGAAGGAGAGCTTACCACCTCCCGAGGAAGCCTGTTCCACTGAGGAACCGCTCTAACTGTTAGAAAATTCTTCCTAATGTCTAGACAGAAACTCTTTTTGATTTAATTTCAACCCGTTGGTTCTGGTCTGACCTTCTGGGACAACAGAAAACAACTCAGCGTCATCCTCCATATGACAGCCCTTCAAGTACTTGAAGATGGTTATCATATCCCCTCTCAGCCTTCTCCTCTTCAGGCTAAACATACCTAGCTCTTTCAACCTTGCTATTACAACTGATCTCCAGCTGATAGAGATCAGTTCAGCTGGAGAAAATGGCCATTTTGGCAATTGGACCCTATGGCATTGAAGTCCCTCCATTCCCCAAACCCCACCCTCCTCAGTCTCTGCCCCCAAAATCTCCAGATATTTCCCAACCCTGAGCTGGCAACCCTAGATAGGGCTCCCAACCTTCCTCAGCCAGTTGGCAGGCCAAAGAGGGACAGGTTCAGGGGAAGGTGAGCGACACATGTGCATAACTCATGTGCCACGCCGATGTCACTTCTGGGTTTACCTGGAAGTGACGAGGATGCTCTAATATGATGTGGGCATGGCATGTGGGTCGCATGCACACACATCATGCCCCCCCACACAAAGCTCTTGCTGGTGGAGCAGAGGGATCTGGCATCCCTTCTCCCTAAAGACATGACATGGTGTCAGAAGCTGGCACACGTTTATAGGCACCATAGACACAGCACAATGAGTACTCAACAAGATGAAGTGAGGCAGCAGCTACATCAAGAAAGAGGGAGGGGCAAGCAGGTGGAAGGGGAGGAAAGAGTTAAGGACAGGATCTTTGGAAAAAGTGGGATCTGAAGCAGGAAGGAGGAGGAAACAATGGGGCTGGGTGAGAATAAGATGGGCTACACAGAGAGAAGACATCATTCCATTTTATGTTAATTGTGGAGAGATGTAACATGAATCAGTACTTAGCTAAGTCATGATCTGCAGGCTTCCAGATAGAATTTGGAGAGAACTAGAGGGGGCAGAGTGGTAAGCTGCAGTACTGCAGTCCCAAGCTCTGCTCACGACCTGAGTTTGATCCCAACGGAAGTCAGTTTCAGGTAGCCGGCTCAAGGTTGACTCAGCCTTCCATTCTTCCGAGGTCGGTAAAATGAGTACCCAGCTTGCTGGGGGTAAAGGGAAGATGACTGGGGAAGGCACTGGCAAACCACCCCGTAAACAAAGTCTGCCTAGAAAATGTCAGGATGTGACATCACCCCATAGGTCAAGAATGACCAGGTGCTTGCACAGGGGACCTTTACCTTTACCTTTAGAGAGGGCAGGTTCTGAATTTCTCTTCCTGCTCTGAGGTGGTAAGTGGGCCAGTTTTACAGGTCAAATACTGAGTGCTTGGGACAGTGCCATGATACACAGGTGCCAGTCAATTTCACTGCTCTGGACAAGAAACAGATGCAATTTATTATATTAGCTGAATCAATTTCTGTAGATATATTAGCCACCTGTTCCAGCAAAATCTTTTGCCTTCACAGGATGGAGTGATTCAGGTCAGAACAAGTACATAAACTATTGTTGCCAACCTCCAGGTGGTAGCTAGAGATCTACTGGATTACAACAGATCTCTAATTGACAGAGATCAGTTCATCTGGAGAAAACGGCAACTTTGGAAGGTAGACTCTATGGCATTATATCCCTTTGAAGTCCCTCGTCTCCCCAGGCTCAACCCCCAAAGCCTCCAGGAATTTCTCAGCCCAGAGATGGCAACCCTATAAACTACCTATGTATGAATACCTGCTACTGGGGCCAAACACCAAGGAATGGCCATCCTATTCATGCTTTACTTGTTTCCAAAAGCACCTGGTTGGCCTGCCTGTTGTGACCAGAACACAGAGCTATGTGGACCTCGGTCTGTGATGGCCAGATTCTTAAGTCCTGTTGGAACAGTGTCACATCTCCCAGTCCCAGTTTGGCTCTTGAGTGTGTAACTGGGAGGTATACCCCAGAAATTCTCATGGAGGATTGCTCTGCTGTGGTCCTGAACTATTTATTTTTATTGTACATATTTAAAACTTGATTAGCCCCCTTTCTTCTATATGGAGCTCAAAGCAGTTTACAATATAAATAAAATACATAAAATCCATTTTAAAAAAACCCAAAATAGATGGTGGTCTGTGTGAGTTGATTCTCTCTGTGAAACTCTACAATGGAGGCTGCTAATGCTAAAATGATCTACTCACTCTCATATTGGTATGTCCTGAGTAGGATTGTGCAAAAAAACCCAAACAAATCAGTAAATTTCGGGTTCGGGTTTAATGGACCCAATTTTTTTTGGTAAACCCGGAATAAGCTGAATACCCATACTGGTAAATTTGTATTTTAGGTTTATATCCAGGTTTACCACAAAATTCAGGTCCGTTATGGGTCTATGGGTATTTTTTTGAATCTCCTGTGGGGGCATTTTGAAAGGTAGAGTTCCCAAATTTTCAGGGGAGCTTCAAGGGACTCTCCTTGAATGAACGCAAAAAGGTTTGGTGAAGATTGGGTCGAGGGGTCCGATTTTATGGGATCTGGAAGAGGTCACTTGGTAAAGTTTACAATGTTTTTCTATGGGGAATGGGATCTACCCCTTCCTGACCCCATAAAATCAGACCTCCTATCCAAAACTTTACTACAAATAAAAACAGGCTTTACCGTTTGGTGTTTAAGCTTTTAAAAATTATTATTACTGGTTGTTTTTATTCATTCTTTATTAAAACTGGTGGTAGAGCTCAGCAGGGTGGTGGTGAAAGATTGTGTGTGGGGGGGTAATGCACTGCAAATGCATGGAAAGTAACCTGCTGAAGCAGTTCATGTTGCTCATGAGCACCCCAAACTGCCCAATGAACAAATGACTCCCTGCTCATGGGTTCTGCTCACTGAAAGCCAGATAGCTGCTCTACCAGCGGAGTGGAATGAAACTTCTACTGTGCCCTGACACTGTTCAAAAAGTCCCTCAGCACCTAGAATTTGGGGGGACTCAGTGGACTGCAGTAGGAAGTTAGGAAGTCCTGCTCCGGGGCTTCCAAGAGCCACCATGACCCCCCGGACAAAGATTCCACCCCCTGCATATGTCTGATCCAAACCAAATATCATAACAAAATAAATCACTTTTCTTGCTGTTATTATGAATCTATAGTAATACAAGAACCAGCCTGTCTGTCCATCTGTCTATTTATGGCAGGCACAACCCATCAGAAAATAATGCTACATGCCTGAAAACTGGCCACCAACCCCAGAGTGACAATAGAGGTTGCAGTGCCAAAAATGAAGGGAATTAGAACACCCTGAACCAGATTATCTTTACAATAGGCAACATGTAACAAGAGAGCTTTTAGCAACCAGTCATGTGTCTTTAATATTCAGATCTCCAATCTGCCATAGAAGGTTGCCAGGAGTCAACCTTGAGCTGGCTACCTGAAACTGACTCCCGTCGGGATCGAACTCAGATCATGAGCAGAGCTTGGACTGCAGGACTGCAGCTTACAACTCTGCACCACGGGGCTCCTGGTATGCATATATCTAAATATAAAAGAAACAAAGGCACTTGTACTGGGTTTCTGAATCAACTGATGGCCATGAATGAAGGGTAATCTACAACTAGGGTTGCCAGGTCCCTCCGGGACATCGGTAGGATAGGCGGCAGGGTAACCTGATCAAGGCTGGGAAACTCCTGGAGATTTGGGGATGGAGCCTGGGGAGGACAAAGACTTCCATGGGGTACAATGCCATAAAGTCCACCCTCCAAGACATCAGTTTTCTCCAGGAGAACTGAGCTCTGTAGTCTGGAGATGAGCTGTAATTCTGAGAGATCCCCAGATCCCACCTGGAGGCTGGCATCCCTATCTACAACTGTGTTTCGTCCTTCTTGTTCTTTACAATACACATGCGATTCCTGGGCTTTCCTGCCAATGCATGCCTCCCTAAGGAATGGGACAAACAGAATTAGGAGCCTCAATTTAGTGAACAGTGCAGTTCTGATGCAGAACCCTCTGTGCTTTATGGGTGAAGAGTGGCATAATCCCAGGGAATGTCTACAAGAAGATGCTCTGTCTCCTCCTTCCATGGAAACCAATGGCCTTTACCCAAAATGCAAACCTTTTCCCCAAGACTGGAGATAATGTGCTGAGGATGTCTGTCCAGAGACACTGGCAGAAGTAGATGTGGTCGCCGGCAAAAGAACACGATTGGATTCAAAAACAAATCTGTTAGTGATTCATTCCTTCTTCAGCTGTGTGCCTTTTCCAGCTCCTTGGAGAAGCTGTTGTTTATATTAAGGATACTTCTGATGTTTAGAGAAAGGAAAGCATTTTGTAAATGATGCTGAAGAACTGTTAGTATCTCCAAACTTTTGACAGGAAGGCTCTTTGAGAGAACATTTGGTATGCATTGTTTGTTTTAACTTATTTGGTCAATATTTTTTTAAAGCATGATGGTGGTTTTGATCAGCTTTTGCTGGTGGGACTCCATCAATACATCATCTTCTTTCTTTTTGTAAAAGATAAGCAGACAGCGTGGTAGTTGAGCATCAATTGGGACCAGTGTTTGTATATTTTTAGCCTTTTATCCTTGTGTCTAATTGAGGGTGACATGCAATCATAAGGTTTTATTTCAGAGGGCCGTCTCTTCCCTCTCCCTTATTAAGTGGTGGAGCCGATTTTGGCTGCTGTCCATAGACCACTTATGCAACAATACTTGGACATGCCAATTGAGTCCTATTGATTTAAGCATAAGCAAACCAGTGTGTAAATTGTCTGTTGACTGTATGTCATCAGCAGTTGGGTGGAACGAAAATATTCTAGGGCACGTCCTTACAAGGGTTTTGATGAGGTTCTGCTACACGGATCCAACAAGGTGGCATCTGATCCAGTGAGGTCCAATTCAACTGCAGGGCAAAGCAAGGGAATCAGATGATTGGCATGGGTGTCTTTATTGACATTGCTGAGAGCTATGTGAAATCCCACTAACAGAACACATCCTTTTAAAGAGTCCTGCTAAAGCCCCAAATCAGTGGAAGAAAGCTCTTCTTGAAATTATCCCAAGGCAACAAGATCTTGCTTTTTACAAGAATTTAGACCTGGCATTTCAGTGTAACAGGGCTGTGCCTAAAAATTATTTACTTCTTTATATTATTTATAGTCTGCCTTTCCCACATGGACTCAAGGTGAACAGTCAACAAAATGGGATCTTCAATAACTAATGCATTTGGATATTAGAAGTCCGGAACCACCGGAAAGAAGTGAAGCATAGCATATATATTAACATGACACATTAGGGGCACAGAAATTACATAATAGGATCCTTTAAAATGTCCACAACCATAATACGTTCCCTGTAGTAATTATAATTTTGGATCAGCTTCTAGGGATGCAACCTCTTAACCTGCCAACTTGACCAGCCATTCACTGTGAAGTTGGAGCAAAACAGCTAAGGTATCAGATGGGTTTCTTGTAACTAAATGTAATTATGCATATCTAGGACATCTGCAGTGCAATTCTGAGAGCACTTTTCTGGGAGTGGGCCCTGTTGAATAAAGATGGCGTTACTTATGATTACACCTGCTTAGAATTGTACCCTTGTTCTATTGTATTGATTAAATACACAGCTGGAAATAAGGGTTGGATCAAACAGTCCACAAGTGCAACACAGTTTGTGGAATGGAACTTTCCCCTCTTCTCACCACCTGCTTCAGCCCATTTTCCCTCAAAAATTCCTTCTGCAAGGAATTCCACAATTTAATTACTCATTGAGTAAGGAAGTATTTTCTTCTTTCCATCCTGGAACTATGGTCCATTAGCTTCACTGGGTACCTAGGAGTATTATGGGAAAAGGAGAAAAAGCTCCCTCTGTCCACTTTGTTCATAGGGTTGCCTCTTCCCTGCCGGCGGGAGGTTTTTGGGGCAGAGCTTGATGAGGGCGGTGTTTGGGTAGGGACATCAATGCCATAGAGTCCAATTGCCAAAGCAGTAGGGTTGCCAGGTCCCTCTTCGCTACCGGCAGGAGGTTTTTGGGGTGGAGCCTGAGGAGAGTATGGTCTGGGGAAGGGAGGGACTTCAATGCCATAGAGTCCAATTGCCAAAGCGGCCATTTTCTCCATGTGAATGGATCTCTATTGGCTGGAGATCAGTTGTAATAGCAGGAGATCTCCAGCTAGTACCAGGGGGTTGGCAACCCAATTTATTCACCTCATGCATACTTTTATAAACCTCCATCAGGTCCCCCTTTCTCACCTTTTTTTCTAAACAGAAAAGTTTAATAGGAAGAGCTGAGAGAATTGTGCCTCAAGTGCTTGAAACGCTTCACCTCTTAGCTATAGGGAGTTGGAACTACTGTTGAGTGTTGAGCCAGAGGCCAGTGGATGAGTAGACCTCTGCTGCCAGCTCCACTCTGATTCAAATGTTACAAATGTGTGGTTGCCCTCTGTAGCTGTAATGTCTACTGTCAGCCCTGAGTGAATTCTATGGTTTGTGAGGTAACTATCCTAGTCACTTCCCCCGACTGATGCAGTTTTCATAAGATATACATCCAACCACTCATTTCTATAGAGAATTCTGGCTTGGTTGCTTGCCACTCTTATATCTAAAAGGAAATGCTTTGAGGCTGCACCTTGAAATGCACAATATGTACTAGCTTTTACAGGAAACTTAAAGGAAAATACTTTTTAAAGTTAGTTTTCTACCAAAGTTGCTGAGAGAGGAAGGAGCCATTATTTCTGGTTCTGGACTTCTTAAATAGTGGGGTTCGCTCTCAGTCCATCATTTGGTTGTAGGATGTCATGGGGACTAGGTTTTTAATCTCTAAAATAGTTTAATTGATCAGATGAACAGCTTGGAACCTTACTTAGTACTTGTTTCACAAATTAATATAATGTCTTTGATTTATTTTGCTCACTGTCTGTTGGATTTAAAAACAGAAAAACAGCAGGGGTTAAGAATGTCTTACGGGTTTTAGAATCTGAACTGGCATCTCTTTACAGCAGGGAGTGAGGTATACTGTCCCCTGGTGGACCTGAACAGATTTTACAAATTATTATGGGGGGGGGGGGGAACAAGCAACTTAGCTGACTCATTTAGCAAAACTGAGGCTAAAGTTTGAGGTGTAAAACATGCTGACCAAATACATTATTTTGACAGATGATTTATAGGGTTGCCACCTTCTTAACTAGCAGAAACTTCTTCTGATTTGGAGACGGTGGTGGAAAAAATGCCACTTGCTAAATTTGGGTATCCGAGACCTCTGCTAGACCTTACAAGCTGCATGAGTACTCCGTGAGGCCTCACAGCTGTACTTAGGGTTGCCAACCTCCAGGTAGTAGCTGGAGATTTCATGCTACTAGAACTGATCTCCAGCCGATAGAAATCAGTTCACCTGGAGAAAATGGCCGCTTTGGCTGTTAGAGTCTATGGCACTGAGGTCCCTCCCCTCCCCAAACCCTGCCCTCCTCAAGCTCCGTCCCAAAAACCTCCCGCCGGTGGCAAAGAGGGACCTGGCAACCCTAAAGGGCACCCTAAGATATAGTTTGCTTTGCTTGTTGTTTATTGGGATATTTGTGGAGCGTGTTTTCTTTTATAAGCCACTTTGAGGAGAAAAGCAGGGTACAAAACCTGGCCCCCAACCAAGAAAAAAGGCGCCACCTCTTGTGGATAGGTGTGTTTGTTACACTATAGATTAGCTTTTGAACCAGTGTTATAGGTTTAGATTGAGAATCTTTAAAAAATCAAGAAAATTGCTTGCATCAATAGGGCAACTGTTTCATAATGGGTTTTTATGGGGCCCAAATGTTAGTTGACAAAAGAAAAAGAAGCATTAGTGGGCTGACTACGGGAACCTCCGGACTTTAATCAACCGCAAGCCCTGCCAGGATTCCGAATAATTTCTGAACAATGAATCAACCTGCAGACAACGAATCACACAGTGCCGAAGAATGCCAATGAAAACAAACCATCGTGTATAACTCGTGTCCAACAACGACGGAAAGGACTTTGATTTGCTCTGCCAAAGCAGCAACAGTAACGAAAGTATAGAAAGAAACGGAGCACATGAATCTCCACCACATCTGGGAGTGGTATGTGGCAACACTGGAGCCTGACAAAGATGGAAAAAAAAACGAGACAAAGCAAGATGCTCCAAGGAAGGAGACACCAGATTTCTGGAAGAAAACAACCTTCCTCTCAAGTCCTGTTTGAGTATTAGTCACAATTTCTCAGAGGAGAAAAAAATGAAACACGGATGGCCAAAAATGAGATTCTGCTTTAAACAACGATTACTGAACTTAAATCAGTTTCAGGCTAGGAAAATAATTCCTCACTGATAAAATCCTGCAGTCGCTGCTGATTTTTCTTATCCCTTTACAGAAGTATCTTTATTTATCAGAAATCAGTGAAGGAATGCTCCCCAAATTGGTTTTGTTCTTGGAATCACACTGGTCAGTTGAGGCTGTTGGGTGTTGCAGTTGCGTATGTCCAAATGTCCTACTTTATTCCAAAGAAGAGATACAATCTAGAGAAAGTTTCATAGGGTAGCCATTTTTGGTATGCAGTAGAACAGCTAGATTTGAGTCCAGTAGCACTTTAGAGACAAAAAAAAAGATTTTTGGGGTATGAGCTTCCAAGAGCTTGGACTCTCAAAAGCTCATACTCCCAAAAACATTTTGGTCTCTAAGATGCTAGTGGACTAAAATCTACCAATCCGGAGAAAGGACAAGGAGGGTGGGTTAGCCATTGCTAGTGGTGACAGTTTTTTAAAAAATTATTTATTGCTAGGTTTCCACCAACCAAGTGTAGTTTTAATTGCGATTTTTATTTTTCAGTGTTACTTGGAGCCTCTTGGGACTGAAGTGGAGGATGAACTAAATAAACGGGTATCCTAATTAAAGCAGCTAATTATCAGAAGTAGTAACCTTACTCATTCGGTACACTTAACTGGGACAATTGTTCATGCCATTTAGGGTCACAGTTCTTTTTAAGATAGCATATTGCTCATGCGGCTCTTTACCTCATCTGCTGCTTTCCTGAATGAATGTTTTCCCTCACTCGCGAACTGGGAATATATGTAGTTCTTCAAAGTGACCACAAGAGAGCAATAGGCAACAGAAGCTGAGGAGAAGCAGCTGAAGTCCCCTTTGAGTATTGACAGGGGAATCCTCTGAGGAGAAAAAAAAGCAAAAACACTGACAAGTTGGCAAGAAAGGACATCCTGCTTTAAACAGGGATGTCTTGCCTTAAATCAAATCCAGCTAGGAAAAACAGTCCTTCACTGATAAAATCCTGCAGTCACTTGGGATTCTGGTTTTCCCATTACACGAGTATCTTTATTTCTGCTTGTTTTTAGTAATTATTTTCCGATGGAGGAGAGACGGAGGGAGTGATTAATTGCACAAATAATGGCCGGCTCTGTTTGTTAACAGGCATAAAATACTGCCCTGTTGAGCAAAAAGGGGGGACGTTGTTCAAGACCTTCGACTTCATGTCAAAGGCTGTTTAGTGAGAGTTGGCGGAGGAAATGACTGGGGGGTGCCGCAATACCAGTTCTGCCCCTGAGGGGAAAAGCACACCATGAGAACGGGGCAGTCATGAAAACTCCATGCCTCCTCGAATTTGTACGCAGTACTCCCTGCCGCCGCCTCAAGATGCCTTACTACCTGAGGCAGCAGTGCCGGTAGATGCCCTCCTACCTCCTCACTCCTTCTCCCTTGCTATCTTACTAGGGTTGCCAGGTGCCAGCTGGGGCGGGCAAACCCCCGGCAATTTACCCCTCTGCCCGCCAACCACCTGAGGGTCGGCGGGCAAACGTGCACGCTCTCGGAAGTGCCGCCTCACGAGAGTCTTCAATCACTCAAACTCTTAGTTTGAGTGGTAAAGCAGCCATTTACCACTCAAACTCTTAGGGCTGCTTTACCACTCAAACTAAGAGGTATAAGGCCCCTTGCGAGGCAGCACTTCCAGTTCTAAACTGGAAGTGACGCACGTGCATTGGCACCCACATTCCAGAAATCAGCAGAATGGACTCCCACCAGAGGAGAGGGGAGACCTGGTAACCCTATATCTTACCCCTGCCCATATACTAGGGGGGATAGTCCTCTGTACTCCTCTGGTGCCCCAGAAGGCTTTAAAAATAGCACAGCAAACACACATGGCCATCTAGAACTTCCTAAACCCTTTCTAGATTACTTCCTCTCCTAGAGTTCAGCCGCCATTTTGGATGCCATGGCAATAACATAAGGGGGGGCAAATTCTCAGAAGAAGACGGAATCTCGTCGGAGTTTGGAAACTGGCATAAGAGATACGCTGTGGTAATTTTAAAGAGAGCTGGGGGTACAAGGAGGCATGGAGGCAATGGTTGGATGAACATCTGCAGGCAGTGAGTATATGTTGGTAGCAGGTGAGATGGCCGGGTCAGCACATTTTTTACCTGAGGAGATCACCTCAGGTGACTGTCATGATATAGCTGATCTTGATACTCTCTATGCATTCCTTGTCATGCCATGGAAATGGCTATATGCTACCACTGCCTCTCGCTTCTGGGTAACTTCCAGTTGACCTTTACTGTGCATTTAGGCCTACTTTATTATTTATTTATTTAATTATTTATTTATTTTATGTAAAACATTTCTGTTTCCCTTCCACCCAGAGTCCCCAGGGTGGTGAACATTAAAAAATTCAATAAAAACATGCACATGCACAGAGCACCAATAACAGGGAGGAGGGCCCGTAACAGTTATTGGGGGTATGCCAAACCAAAAAAAAAGTGTCCGCCAGTGGTGGAAGACAACAATAGAGGGAGACAGTGGGACTGGGTATGATCTAAGTAAAAGAGACCACAATGTTGTAAGACGTTCAGAAGGATAAGAACAGAAACTTAGGGGTGAAATAGAAGGGACATTCCTGGCATGAGCTCCTTGGTACATACAGGGCACACAAAAGGGATTTCCCAGGATTTAAGTTGCTTTTGACAATGAATAAATGTTTATCAGGATGGACAGCAATAAATACATATATCCTAGCAACAACCCAGTAGGTTATGTAAAGGTTTTGCACATTGTAGACTGAGGTTGGGAGTGAGTGATCTCCCCAAAACAATCAATTGTCCAAATCAACAGGAAATTTTGATTGCCCCAACCTGGGTGCCAATGGTAACTTTGATTTTCTCTTGCACTCATCGGCCAGTGTCACATATTGACTAATGATAAAGTTTTGGGGGCACTTGTGTCTGTTTTTGCTAGGCCAACAGATGGACCAGACCAAGTCACTGGTTAGAGATCTTTTGAATGAAAGTCATTCCTTTGCAAGTTCAGTAGTTCAGCTGTGCCTTTCCCCTTCAGAAACAGTCTCAGACAGGGCTAATGATTATAGAAACCAGCTCCTAAAGGACAGGTCACTCACTGAAAATACACATTCAAAAGCAGGCGTTTGCTTATGTGGTCCACAGCTTTCATATTTTACCAATCATGTAAAAACAAAAGTCTGGCCAGATGTGGGGAGGAGGATGGAAAAGTACACATTCCTGACAAGCAACCTTCTCCAAGAAAGATGCCCCGGGCACTTTTCTTAAAACGCCCTTTTGAGTTTCAGATGGGCCTTTTTGGTCAGATCCATCCAGTTTCTTCTTATATTCTTATTGAGATTGGCTCAGTTGCTTGCATTACTCAAGCTTAGCAATAGCAAAGAGAACTAGTTCCTTGTACGCCCTGGAATGCAAGGCAGGTACCAGCAAAAAGCACAGCCACATAATCAAGGGCGGCTAATAAACAACATGGGAGGAGCATTGCCTTCGTTTATTTATTTGAAATGTTCATAACTCTGCTTTCTTGGCTCAAAGGCTGCTGTGGTAGAGACTGAAAATGATTTTTTTACGTGATAGGATCAAACAGCAGCAAACAGCAGCATACAAAGAGCAGCCATAAGCCGGCAGGAGGACCCAAACCAATAAAATCCATTGTAAAATCAGCAGCAGCCATAAAATGTTCAACCACATCAACAAAGTCAAACAATATCAACAAAGAGATTTAGATATTTATACCCTGCTTTTCTTCTCAATGAGGGTCAAAAGCAGCTACTAACAGCACTCTGTCCTCCTCCCTTTTATCCTCACAACATTAACTCCATGAGGTAAATTGGGGTGAACTGGCTAAGGTCACCTAGCAAGTGTCTATAGCAGAGTGGGGACTCAAACCTGGTCTCCCAGATCCTAGTCTGACACTCTAACCACTACACCATGCTTACCCAAGAACTTAGGACAAGAACGTAGGACAAGAATTTAGGACAATCTGAATGTTTCAACCTGGTACCTCTTTGGTGGAGGGGAGGGATTTCCAAAGCCAAGGTCTGTGCTTGGCCTGTCTGCGCTAGCCATCCACCTTACCTCTGCTGGTGAGGGAGCATACACAGAGCAGTACTTCTGCAGAAGGTCTTAGTCCATATGGCAGTAGATAGTCCCTGGTCCCAGGCTGTTTGGGCCTTCGAAGGTGAGAAACAGCACTTAATTTAAAATGTTCAATTCAAATGTTTAAAATCTGAATTGTTTCTGGAATCGACTTGGTAGCTAGTGCATATTTTTCAAAATGGGATGTGATAGACACCCTATACACACACCCTATAGCTCAGTAAAGCTCTTAGTCAGATGGATGCATTTTGAACCAGCTGATTTTTCCATACAGCCTTCCAATCCAGTGACTTAACCTGCATAGGTTCTTGTGGTTATCCGGGCTGTGTAACCGTGGTCTTGGTATTTTCTTTCCTGACGTTTCGCCAGCAGCTGTGGCAGGCATCTTCAGAGGAGTAACACTGAAGGACAGTGTCTCTCAGTGTCAAGTGTGTAGGAAGAGTAATATATACTCAGAAAGGGGTTGGGTTTGAGCTGTATCATTGTCCTGCAAAAAGTATCAAAGGTAATGTGCTAATCATTGTCCTGTAAATATCAAGATAATGTGCTAATGAGGGTGTGGTATGTTAATATGGAACCATTGTATCCTGAAGTGATCTGTTAATGCGTGCAATCCAAAGCTAAGCTGCATGGCTATTGTTGACTGTAGTCTTTGTTAGTCTGGATGTTTTCAGGACAGGAAGCCAAGCCTGGAGGTTTTCAGGACAGGAAGCCAAGCCTTATTCAAGCCTCTGAAGATGCCTGCCACAGCTGCTGGCGAAATGTCAGGAAAGAAAATACCAAGACTACGGTTACACAGCCCGGATAACCCACAAGAACCAATGAACTCTGACCGTGAAAGCCTTCGACAATATTTTTAACCTGCATAGTTCATACCTTGTTTGGGAGCACCTTGAGGCATCTCCCTTGGTGATGGTTCAAAAGAAAATACTAGCCTATTTGGACCTTAGTCTAACCAACCAGGCACTGCTTATCTACTTATAAGCTCTACATGCTTATTACTTGAGTGAACCTGTGCTTGCGATAACAAGAAGAGAGTTCAAGTCTCATCTAAAAGCAATACTTAAACAAATGGGTTTTATTTACTGATGCCCAAATGCCAATGAATGGATATATATATGCCTGCATCCTTCCCAGCCTCAGTTTCAGTGTGGCAGCATCCAGTAAATGCAAAAATGTCTTGATATATGTGAAAACATGATAACGGGCCATTCTTGCAGCTTGAAGATACTTAGTATTAGTAGGGTTGCCAGGTCCCTCTTTGCCACTGGCAGGAAGTTTTGGGGGCGGAGCTTGAGGAGAGTGGAGTTTGGGGAGGGGAAGGACTTCAGTGCCATAGAGTCCAATGGCCAAAGCGGCCATTTTCTCCAGGTGATCTGATCTCTATCTGTGGGAGATGAGTTGTAATAGCAGGAGATCTCCAGCTACTACCTGGAGGTTAGAAAGAGTCTCCAATTACAAAAGTAGCAAACAATTCTTAATAGTGCTTATACATAGATGACAACAACAGAACAGAGTGAAAATTACACACAAGAACTCATGAAGAGTCATGAAGTGACTCTTTTGGGATAGTACCTGTTATTGGACTCATTGAAGATAGACAAACGCATTCTTGGAAGAACATGGCAGTTGGTGCATAGAGATTGCACTTAAACTTCAGTTGTATACAATGTATATATCTTCATGAGTTCTTGTGTGTAATTTTCACTCTGTTCTGTTGTTGTCATCTATGTATAAGCACTATTAAGAATTGTTTGCTACTTTTGTAATTGGAGACTCCGCTGCAGTTTTTCTAACCATTTGGTATTGGCACGGAGGTGCCTATCTTGGATTGTAACTACCTGGAGGTTGGCAACCCTCTAATCAATCGTTCACTCACTCAATCAATCAATCTTTATTTATTAAAATCAATCAATATTTATTAAAAACGGTCATAGACCAGCACAGATCTTCACAATTTACCATTAAAACCCTTAGTGTTGGCAACCCTAAGTATTAGCTATATTGAGTCCTGGATTTAGTTTGTTGGGACTTTTTTTTTTTTAAACTCTATGACCTCTACAAATATATTTGCAGAATTTTGTATATCTTGTACAATCAGTTGTACGATCACTAGTCATAGGGAGAGGCAAAGAGTTATGCAGCTATTGAAGCCCTACCCTGCAAACCTGCATAAATCACTGTTCTGTTTCCACAAGCATTGAAAGCACACATTGAAGCTTATCTTCAGCTGGTTAAAATCTAGTATCTTTTGTTCAAAAAATGAAGACTGGGATTCTCAAGAGGCAAGAGCCAGAGCCTAATATCAATTATTTGCTGATATGGCAATAGTTAGGAGGGAAGGCCGCATGGTATAGCCTGATCTTGTCAGATCTCAGAAGCTAAGCAGGGTCAGTATTTGGAAGGGAGACCATCAAGGAAGACTGTGTAGAGACAGGCAATGGCCAACCACCTCTGCTTCTCACTTGCTTTGAACACCCCTTGCTAGGATTGCCATAAAGTAGTTGTGACTTGACTACACTTTACACACACATGGCAATAGTCTTTAACCCGTGGGTTGAGCCCCTTCTGCTGGGTAATATGCCAATACAGAAATCCCTTTTTCTGCCTGTTTGAAGGGTCGGCTATTTAGACAGCAAGAGTCTCATGATTGCTGCTTCTCTTTGTGTATATGCTGAGAAGATCGGGAAGCCAGCAAGATTTGGTCATTCAGTGATGGAGAGGATTGCTGCATGGCTCTGACCCTTAGCTATTTGAAGAAGAAAAGGTTTTTATATCTCACTTTTCTCTGCCTTAAGGAGTATCAAAGTGGTTTACAATCACATTCCCTTCCCCTCCCCACAACGGGCACCTTATGAGGTAGGTGGGGCTTAAGAATAGTTCTGAGAGAATTGTGACTGGCCCAAGGTTACCTGGCAGACTTCATGTAGTGGAGTGGGGAATCAAACCTGGTTCTCCAGATTAGATTACGCCGCTCTTAACCACAACACTACACTGGCTCTCAACTACACCATGTTGGCTCTCAAGCCTCACTATGATGCCCTTCCTAGTGTTGGGTTAGGGTTTCCTGTCCTTTGTTCTGTTTGGTCTCTTGCCTACAATATTGGTCTTTATACTGGTGAGGTCATAATCCTAGGACTCTCTCTTCCTGTCACATGACTGATACCACATTACTTCCTGTCTCATACTTCCGGCTCAGTGGGTTCCTTTTTTCAATGGTACAGCTCCTAGCCAATAGGCTGTGAGCTAACCACACTGAACTGCTGGGTAGAATTTTAAAAATGATTTTATTTTATATAATTTATTTAATTGTATATATGTTCTTTAAATTCTCCTTGTGTCTCTTAAATTCAAATAAACCAAAATAAATTTCACTACTGGAACGATAGGGTTGCCAGTTCCCTCTTCGCCACTGGTGGGAGGTTTTTGGGTGGAGCCTGAGGAGGGTGGGGTTTGGGGAGGGGAGAGACATCAATGCCATAGAGTCCAATGGCCAAAGCGGGCATTTTCTCCAGGTGATCTGATCTCTGTCGGCTGGGGATTAGTTGTAATACCAGGAGATCTCCAGCTAGTACCTGGAGGTGGGCAACCCTATGGAACTGTGATAGCTGGATCACAACCACTCAAGCAGAAATTATAATTTACTAGTTATAGGCATGTCTAGATCAGAAATTAATGGATTGATCCACTGTGTTCTTAAGAGCGTATATCTTCTACAATAAAATAAGACATGCTCCATGGGATTGATAGAACCAGTTCCACATCCACATAGATGCTTGGAGCAGGGCTTTTTAGTCTAGCGCCCACTCAAAACGGCTGTGGGTAATACATTAAATCTTGCGAAAAAGAAAGCTAATCTGTAAACTGGGATGGTTAAGAAATCAATATACAGACAACAAGAATTTGAATACGTAAACCCTAAAAAAGCAAGAGAGCGCGCAGGGCAGGCACAGAGAGCAGTACTGTTTAGGTCCTGCAGTGGGTTCCACGCTTGGTGGGTCTGGGTCAGAAAAAGTTGAAGACCACTCATTGCATGGTGTGATCAGTGCCAGATTTATCTATAGGCTTGGTAAGCTGAAGTCTAGGGCCTCAAAATTTAGGGAGCCTCCAGCCAAAGTGTATAATATAGATTTTTCAATGATTACGGTATTTAACAGTAACATCTTATGTCCTTTAGAGGAGGAACTGTGAATTGTGGAATTTTAAACACCCATCATCATCCTTGGCTTCACGGAATTTTGTTTAAAACACTCTTCCATCTTCCTCTAGTACTGAGGGTGGGGGATTGGGAGGGGCCTCACAAGTGGAATAGGGCCTCTCCTCATCTAAATCCAGCACTGGGTGTGATCCCCAAATTGCTAAATCTGCACAGCTCTGATTTTTCCATCCAACCAACTGGCACAGTCCCAGATGTGGATGGAACCGAAGAGACCGCTTGCGAGAAAACTATGTGGGCGATCAGTTTTCATGTCACTTGTTTCTCACACACCGAGCCTCAGGAGTCAAGGCCAGAAGTTCTCACACCTCCTAGAATTTTGTCACCGGCCATCAGATAAGACAGCACATGATGCATATAGAAGTAGATGGTTTTCTTTAACCAGAAGCAGAACCCCAAGAATAGTGGTGGAGGGAGGTGATAGCTGTTGAATCAGAAACTGTGCCCCTTATTCCCACTGACCTTCAACGAGACGTAGCTATTGAAACCCCCTCTGCAGCTTAATTTTTTCCCTTAGCCATCAGTTTCTAAGGTCTGTCAATTCCCAGCCTTTCCAATGCAATAAAAATCATTTTAGAAACAACAAACAAATTAAACACCCCGATGGCCCCCAGCGCTTTTGTTTTAGGCGCTCGGCTGCTTAGACGCGCCGGCTCCAGGAATTTGAGCAGTTTCCTATTATTTGACTCCGAGATGAAACACAACGACCCCAACATTTGCTTGGCCCAAATCAAGAGGTGATTGTAAGGACTGAAAGTGAAATGAGCACAGCCTTGATAACCAGGAGGTCTGGTATTTCTAATTGCACGGTGCATGGGGGCGGGGGTTGGTTGGTTGGGCTTTGTTTTCCTTTGCAAAGAAATAAAAAAACTGAATTTGCTAACCCAGATATATGTTTTGTCTGAAATCGTTGGACAGCCATTGCTCTTTCTACAGATGTGCAGCCCAAATGTTCTCACAGAGCAGACACAATGTGAAATTATTTGGAACTATTCAGACCCAATTGATGCAGTTATAACAATAATCCATCCGCTGTATTGTTCACCTATGCAACTTTTTTTGCCCCTTACATGAAAGGAAGGGAATTCCAGGAAGAGACACCTGTGGGGTTTCCTGTTTGATAGATCCATTGAAATCTTGGATGATCGCTCACATTCAAAGGATGAAGGGTGCGAGGGGATGTCCAGCTGCCATTCCTCATCCCAAGGAGCATTATTACAGGGTAAACAGTTGGCCTTCCTATAGCCAGAATTCAGAGTTGCAGATGATTTATTAATAGTTGCCACCAGCTAATCTTAATTATCGACTGTGAATTGCATACCATGACCCAGCTGTGTGAAACATTTGGTTAGGGTTTGAGACATCCCTGTCTAAAATCTGGATTCCACCTGAACAGTCTAGCATAGAGTCCAATTGCCAAAGCGGCCATTTTCTCCAGGTGAACTGATCTCTATCGACTGGAGATCAGTTGTAATAGCAGGAGAGCTCCAGCTAGTATCTGGAGGTTGGCAACCCTACAGCTGGGTTGATAGCATACGGGCCACCTAAAAATCCTGGACTGGACCTGGCAACCCGCTCGGCAGGCACTCGACTACTGTTCTGGCCACACGCCCGCCCCAAAACGCTACGGGACGGTCGCTGAGCGCTCCGTTGTAACGCACTCGGCCGCTCCTGCAAGCGCTGTGCAGCTAGCAACTAGGAAGCAGATGCAGGGGCAGCCTCCTGTGAACCTGAGAGAAGCCATGTTCCTGTACAACCACTGTTCCAGCCGCAGCCATGCCATGGAAAGCAGACAGTCACATAGTCAGTGCCAAACACCCCCCCTCTTGCAACATCCACAGCTTAATGGGCCATCAACAGCGATCCTGATATCAAGATGAGTCGTTCCTCCAGCTCTGCAGCAGTGATCCCAGGACGTTTGCACAGATCGCACCCATTGTTCCAGAATGTTAATCTTGTCAGCAGAGAGTTTCCAGTTCCTCCCGGGTTGCAAAAGCCATCGGAATCAGAATAGATTTCCAAATTCTCACTACCCCACCCCGGTAGCCATAGCTTAATCCTTTTGTCACCTGGGAACCTAGGAGGGGTAAACCCCCTCTCCCCGCCCCCAGAAAAACAGTATATTTGGGGTGCCCCCAGCCCATTATAGAGAACCTTAGGTCTTTCCTGGTACCTTTGCAGTTACTCTGTCGGTTTTGGTTTTGCGCAGCCCGACCACGCTCCCTCCCGCCTTGCTGGTCAAGGCTACGGGAATCCCTGTCCCCATCTTGGTTTTAACTTTCAATCTGTCTTAGTCTACGTGAACTTGGACAACACCGCATCTGAAGGTAGTTATTATCCCTCCTATTTGTGCTTGAACTCCTCTCTTTAAACTTCCTAGAATTCTCTGTATGTGTGTTTGCCTCATTGAACTGAATGAAAAAGACATAAACACTTTTGATTGGAAATCTATTGCTTCTGTCTTTATTTAAAGGTCACAGTTACGGGCTCTGGTAGGCAAAGGTTGCGATACCGCTATAAAATAAATATTGTAATTTGCCATCTTGCCTGCTAATTCCCCAAGTTAAAGGGCAATTTGGCCAACAGGGTGACCTTGGGCTAGTCACACTGTCTCAGCCCCACCTACTTCACAGAGTGTCTGTTGTGGGGAGGGGGAAGGGAAGGTGATTGTAAGCCGATTTGATTCTTCCTTAAATTGTGGAGAAAGTTGGCATATGAAAACCAACTCTTCTTTGTCTGCTTGGATGTTGGCCAAATGCCCATGAATCTGGATGTAACCTTTAATTTAAAATTCAAAGTTGATCTTTTCAAAATCCTCATGTTCTTCTGATTTTAATATTCCTACTTGCCCCCATTTAGGAAGGCAAAGCTCAGTTCCCTGCCTGGGCCAGAAAGAGGCTGCCTGTACAGACTGTTCAATAGGAATCAAGCCTGAACCTCTAATAAAGAGAATGAAAATTGAGGAAGAGGTACAATTGGAGGCCCCTAGATACCCTGGATCAGAGTTACAAAACTGGAAATATACATAATTCTTTAGAATCCCCTTGCATTGGTCTCAGTGGACTTCATTCCAGTTTGGCTCTTACTTTTTTATTCAAATTACACTTTGAGCAAGACCAGTTATTTTGCCTGTACCTTTTTATTATACAAGCCAAAGGACAAGGGGGGGGGGGAATCTAGATTTTTTTAATGTGCGGCAAATATGTAAATGTATTCAGCTGGCAGAGCTCAAATGTTACGATCTACACCAGATGCCAAAAAAATAAGGTGCTTTGAAGGACTTTGAAAGAGTCAAGTGATTGGGGAGGGGGTAGATTCCAAAGCAAATGGCTTTTCTACTTTGGAGTTCCTGCATAATAGGGGCTCTATTTCTTAAAACATGCCTCAGTTTATTGGAGCATACTAACGATTGCAATGTCCCAATGCCCAAGAGAGAACAAAGTTGATCGCCTGACAGTTGTGTCAAACCTCCCCCCCAAAAAAAATTATTAGTACATTCCATGTGTTTGATCAAATTTAAGTGTTTTCAGAAGTCGAAACTTTCCTCTTCTGATGTTCCTCTGTACTTGCAATGCTGTGTTTATATCCGTTGTAAACAGATCTTTGGCAAATCTATAAAATTAATGCCTCGGCACAGCCAAACAAAAATAATCATTGCAAATAGTATTTGCAGTGAAACCCAGATAGGATTGCAAGGTCTATATTTGGGGGGTGGCAGCTGACAATCAGGCCACGCAAAACACCTTCTGGATCTGTTTTAAAAAGCGCATATTAGCCCCTGCAATAATAAACAATGAGATTATGAGCCTGTAATAAAACAGCAGTATTTCATTTCGTATCGTGACACATTAATTTTACTCTCCGTAGTTGATTCTGTAACACAATTCAACATTTAATTCATAGCTAATGATTTTTCGACATCTTTTGCTTACAATAGATTAAAAAAAAACCCAGTCTCTTACAACCCAAAAAAGAAAGTTTCAGTGTGTTCTTTAATCTCCGCAGAGCACTTGTGTGCATTTTTGGAAAGAGATACGAAATAACAGAAACTGAAGCACAATTAAAGCTAGTCCAGCTCCAGTAACTGTTATTTTTTAAGTAGTAGCCTAACTATTTGCAGAAATAGGGTCTAAAAGTAGAGACCTGACATATACAAACCAGGATAGCTACCCTTACTGGCAATCTTTTACGCTAATATTTTAACTGCTCACAAAATACAAATTTGCACATTTGGGTTCTCTGGGGCAGTTTACATATGAATAGTTTTGTACTTGTACAATCACCGCACTGCAAAATTTCCCAAATAAATTGCAAGTGAGGAAATAGCACTGATTACCCAACCTGTCAGCACCATGAGCCTCCTGTAAGATTTGTTAGTAAAGGCATATCCTTTATGTCCATCACTAATGAAGAAAAGAGGAACAAACAAATAGATACAGCAACAGAAGCATGAAGTAGCTTTCATCATAAAAACCAATAACATTGGATATAATAAAAGTGACATGAAATGAACGTTAATGTATAGGCTGCTGGGACTTCCGGTGGTGCCGCTGGGGGTGAGTGCCACGTTTCCCCAGGCTGTCCTGGGAGAAATCCAAGTTTGCGTTAATCCTGGGATGCTATATGCATCCCAACCCGATCCTTGCAAGTGGGTCGGATAGCAGGAACTCCCTGCAGCCCGCAAAAGCAGTTTGACCTCCCAAATACTCTGAGGGAGCTTCTTTAAGTCCCTCGGAGTTTTGGACGCCGGTCCTGCGAGGGCACCTAGGGAAGAAATCGCCAAAACGCAACTTCGGCATAAGACTCTACCCTCCACCACCTTATAACCACCATAAGGACTACTTTAAGATAAGAACCTCACCTCTAGACGCTCAAGTGAATACGCAAGAACCCTTCTTCTTTTACTGATGTTACTGAATAACTGGGGGGTAGATGAAGACATTCCCAGCATCCTTGTCCCTCCCTTAATCGAACTGGATAAGTTTGACCTATAAAATCCATCAGGATTAGAGGCAGGAGCCTTATCAAGTTGATCAGCTTAAACTAAAACAAAGAGCTAGAAAGACGCCTATAAGATGGACTAAAATTTCCACCAATGAGAAGTACTTTTGAGGGAAGGGGAGGGTGAACTTCTTTCTTCCGGTGGAAGAAGAAAAGGAAAAAAAAGGGGTCCTCCAGCCATGTTTGCAGCAAGGAACTCCTTAATCCGGAAGACCCTCTATATCACCCTCTCTATCATCTGGCTTACAACAACAGGAAGCAACTCATAGGACCGGATGCACGTCGCACTCGAGTAACATAGAAATAGTTCCTGAAGGGAACAACCATCGAGAAGAGGCGGTAGAAGGTCCAAGGTGAAATCAACTTCCGGAATACTTCCTGATTGACCCGACCTAGAGCGGCCGGCAAAACTCGCTGGTATTTCAAAACTTTAAAAAGCTGTTTTAAAGTGAAATAGTGGTCTTTTTAAAGCGAAAAAATCATTGAAACATTTTCTATCAACAACTAATCAGAGGGTCCTGATTGAGGACATGTATTTTACCAGCCTTACTTCAATGTAAATGTCTGCATCCCGACCCCGTTCTGGCTCATTACATAGCCCTGCCTATACAAAACTGAAAGAAGCGACACAAATCTTAACCATGGAAAAGAAATTGCAAGACATGTTAGCCAAGCAAACAGAGGCAACAACTAAACAGTTTGAACAGATGTCTACACAAATGACACAGCTGACTGCTATGATGACAAATCTTGGCCAAGCATCTCAAGCTATTAACCAAAAGCTAGATGTGGTTACAGAAGACCTTAAAGTTGTAAAGACCCAAATGAATACTATGAAGACGGACATGCAAGCAATGGATTCATCAGTTAAGAAAGTGATGGAAGAACACAAGGATACAAAGAAAAAATTAGCAAGCCAAGAGAAGAAGATTGAAACAATACAAACTAATCAGACAGCTGTTAAAGATCAGATAGCAATGATGGAGATGAGAGTTAGAGAAACCAACCTTTGTCTGTGCAATTTTCCAGACATGATGGGAGACAACAAAGAAACTGTAGTCCCAAATCTGGCTTATTTATTTAAAATAGAAGAACAAGAATTGAACCAAGCCATCAACAGAGTTTACAGAATACCATTACCTGCTAGAATGAAAAGATCTAAACCAAGAGATCTCATGATTGTTTTTTATGACACTAGGATCAAGGACAGGATCATGAAGATCCACTATGACAGTCCGGTTTCAGCAGGAGATATTCCTCTAATATTATTAAAGGACATACCAAGACATTTACTCTCACAGAGGAATAATTACAAAGAATTTGTGTCTGTTTTGAAAGCTAATGGTATCAAATATCGTTGGATTATGCCACAAGGCTTGGCTTTTACCTACAAAGAAATGAAAATGACAATCTTATCTCCATCGGATGTGGGAAAATTTCTGAGGAAATACAAGACAGAGCTTAAAGGACTAACCCTGGAACAAAAGGAAGAGGAAGAAGAAGAAGAAGAAGAACCACAGGGAGCAGAAGGAGGCACTGTGTTATAGACTGAATATTTTGCTTCAATAATTACTACATCGTGGCAAAAGTAATTTCTTGGAATGTGAATGGTTTGAATGAAAAAACCAAACGGGCTAGAATTTTTAAATATCTAAAGAAATACAAATACTCCCTAATTTGTCTGCAAGTGACTCATATAGCAACAAAACACAAAAAATACCTGGATAGGCAAATGCTTGGACAAGCATTTGTTGCATCGGCTAAAGCAAAAACAAAGGGAGTTGTGATATATGCTCATTCTAGCCTTAGTCCTGAACTACTGTACAAAGACAATGAAGGCAGAATTGTAATTATCAAGACCAAAATATTGGGGCAAAAGACGATTGTAGTAGGAATATATGCACCTAACGAAGGAAAAGCTAAATTTTATGGACAACTACATGAACTGATTTCTCAGTATGCAAAGGATCAGATTCTTTTGATGGGCAATTTCAATGGTGTTACTCTCCCAATTTTGGATAAAAAATCAAAAGCAAAAGACGAAAACGAAGGATGTTTACCTAAAACTTTCTTCACCATGGCTTCAGAATTGGAAATACAAGACATCTGGAGAACAATGAATACAACGGCTAAAGAATATACTTTTTATTCAGCGAGACACGACTCACACTCCAGAATAGACATGATATGGGCTAGTAAATCTATTTTCACGCAACTACGTAAAATCCAAATTGTACCAAGAACTTTTTCTGATCATAATCCAGTTACATTTGAATGGAACAATAAACAAGCATTTAGATGGCGACTAAATGATAAACTTTTAAAGGATAACAAGATTCAAAAAGAACTACAGGACTTAATTAAAGATTTCTTTGAAATTAACCTTAATGGGGAAACTTCGTTGAATACAGTTTGGGATGCATTTAAAGCTGTTCTAAGAGGATTTATGATACAGAAACACACGGCCTGGAAGAAAACTCAACTACAATTTACCAATAATATTCTTTGGGAGCTACAAAATTTGGAGCAAAAACTGGTTATGGCCTTACATGAAGAAGAGAAAAATGACATACAAATGAAGATTTCTGTATCTAAACACCAACTAAATTTGATAATAATGGAGGAAATGAACAAAAATTTAAAATCCGCTAAACAAAAATACTTTGAACATGCTAATAAACCTGGAAAATTTTTGGCGACCCAACTGAAAGACTCATTTCAAAAGAAGATTATAACAAAAATTCAATCCGCTAAAGGACCAGTTTATACAACTACGGATATACAAAAAGAATTTGTTTCATTCTATACTAAGTTATATCAGAAAGAAAATATCTCAAAAAAGAAAATAGACAAGTTTTTAAATTCAATACAGATGAATGTCCTTTCAAAGCCCCAACAAGAATGGATAGATGCACCAATTACAAAGGATGAAATACAAGAAGCAATAATGAAACAAAAAACGGACAAGACACCAGGACCAGATGGAATTACTGCACTATTTTATAAAACATTTAGTGACAATTTAGTGAACTTTTTTGTATTACTTTGTAATACAATTTTGGATAAGGGAGCATCCCCAGAGACTTGGTCACATGCATTTATATCGTTGATACCTAAGGAAGGAAGAGATCCAGAAAAAACTTCAAATTATAGACCTATCTCGCTGTTAAATGTGGATTATAAGATTTATGCTTCGGTCTTATCGAATAGGATAAAGCATTTTATTAAGGACCTTGTACATGACGACCAAGCAGGTTTTGTTCCAGGAAGGCAAATTAAAGATAATATAATAGTTTTATTAGATTCATTGGAATATTATGACCAGAATATTCAACAAACGGCGGCCTTTGTATTTTTGGATGCAGAGAAAGCCTTTGATATGGTCTCATGGGACTTTATGAAAAAGATATTGGAAAAATTAAATTTTGGAGACCGTTTCTTGAGAGGTATATCGGCCATATATACATCCCAACAGGCAAAAATTCTGGTGAATGAATCGATGTCCGACAACTGCGCAATCAAGAAAGGAACCAGACAAGGATGTCCTCTGTCTCCATTATTATTTTTGTTGGTGTTGGAATCACTATGCTGTAAGCTAAGGAGTATGGAGGACATTCGCGGATTAAAAATTAAAAACATGAATTCAAATTGAGAGCATTCACGGATGATCTTCTGTTAATCTTGGAGAATCCAACACAATCAATGAAGATACTGTTGGAAACTTTGGACGATTTTGGAAATGTATCGGGATTTAAAGTTAACCAAGAAAAAACAAAGACAATATTTAAGAATTTATCAGAAACAGAACAACAGGAATTTATATCATACACAGGTTGGGAGAAGGCTAATAAGATCAAATATTTGGGAATCTGGATCTCTGCAAAGAATAAAGACTTGATAACCAATAACTATCTTAAACTATGGGACAAAATAAAAACTGATATGATCATTTGGTCAAATAAAAAATTGTCACTTTTGGGACGTATATCAACAATCCAAATGAACATTTTACCAAGGATGCTTTTCTTATTCCAAAATTTGCCTATAATATCACATGTTAAATACTTTGATACCTGGAGGAAAGACGTATCAAATTTCATCTGGCAAGGGAAAAAACCGAGGATTGCTTATAAACATCTGATGGACTCTAAAGTTAGAGGAGGTTTAGCACTACCTAACTTTCAACTTTATGCTGAAGCGGCCGCTTTAGTATGGCTAACGGACTGGATGAACTTATCCAATTCGCGTTTGTTAGATCTTGAAGGTTTTAACAATATAAGTGGATGGCATGGCTATTTATGGTATGGTAAAATTAAGATACAAGCATCATTTCGTAACCATATAATCAGGTCCTCCTTATTTCATATATGGATGAGATATAAACATATTCTTGAACCAGTAACACCGATGTGGATATCACCTCAAGAAATGTTGACATTACGCCCACTTAGATTGGACAAATTTATCACCTACCAAGAGTTAATTAACTGGGAAGGAAAGAAAAGCTCACTAAAAGACTTCCAGTTACTTAAAGACGATTTACAATGGCTTCAATATCATCAAATTAAACCAGTATTTACACAAGATATGAAGAATGGATTCTCTAAAGAAAAATCATCTTTTCACAGGATGCTATTAGATAATAATACTCAACTGATTTCTAAAATGTATAATCTTCTTTTAACAATTTATTGTGAGCAGGAAATAATCAAACCAACAATGATTAATTGGGCTCAAACTGCGGGACATGATATTGCCCTAAACAAATGGGAAAGACTATGGGCGAAAGACCTGAAAGGAATAAATGCACGGTCAATTCAAGAAAATATTTATAAAATGATGTATAGATGGCATTTAACGCCTAAGAAGATTGCAAAGATCAACAAAGTGACATCCCCTAAATGTTGGAAATGTAATAAAGAAGTTGGTTCTTTTTATCATATGTGGTGGACTTGTGACAAAGCTAAGGATTTTTGGGATATAATTTATAACGAATTAAGACTAATAGTACAAAAAAACATACCCAAAACACCAGAAATGATGCCATTAAGTATGATACCTGATGATTTGTTAAAACACAGGACTTTTTTGATTTACGCGACTACAGCTGCAAGACTGCTTTTTGCAGCAAAATGGAAAGGGGCAGACATTCCTGGGAAAAAAGACTGGACTATGAAAATGTTTGAACTGGTGGAAATGGCAAAACTTACAGCTATTTTAAATCAAAAAGACAATGTTCAATTTATGTGGGAATGGGAGGCGTGGATGAAATATTGTGAATATGAACTAGGACTGGGGAAAATGGAAGAATACCTTTTAATCTGATCTAGATGACATTGTTAACATAAAGAAACGTAATCAATTATATTGATAGTATAATGTGATTGAAACCTAATTGAGATATAAGAATAATTAAGATCAGACCATATCACGATGGGATAGAATACTTTATTAAGAGGCGGACGGAGGTGATGGGGAAGTCAATAAATTTTCCTTTATTTTTTATTTTTATTTAGTACTTAAACAATTATAACAACATTACCTATGATTTAGTTTTTAATACTACGTATATTGTTGTTTGTTAACATGGAAAATTTATATTATAAAAACCAAAAAAAAATGTATAGGCTGCTGTGTTGTTGCTTTTTGAAGCTTGTTAGCCCCCCTCCCCTCCCCAAATCAAGCTTTTCAGTTTCCTTAGCCCCCCCCCAACATCTGGAGGAGAAAGGAATTTCTAGCTGATGTATGAATGGAATATTTAAAGAATGAGATGCTCAAAATATTGTCGAAGGCTTTCACGGTCAGAGTTCATTGGTTCTTGTAGGTTATCCGGGCTGTGTAACCGTGGTCTTGGAATTTTCTTTCCTGACGTTTCGCCAGCAACTGTGGCAGGCATCTTCAGAGTAGTAACACTACTCTGTCCTTCAGTGTTACTACTCTGAAGATGCCTGCCACAGTTGCTGGCGAAACGTCAGGAAAGAAAATTCCAAGACCACGGTTACACAGCCCGGATAACCTACAAGAACCAATGAGATGCTCAGTTCCTCCTATACCATAGAGGCAAAATAGGACAAGGTATAGGGTAGCCAACCTCCAGGTTCTAGCTGGAGATCTCCTGCTCTTACAACTGATCTCCAGCCTATAGATATCAGTTCACATGGAGAAAATGGCCGCTTTGGCAATTGGACTCTATGGCATTGAAGTCCCCAAACCCTGCCCCCCTTAGGCTCCGCCCCAAAATCCTCCCTCCAGTGGCAAAGAGGGACCTGGCAACCCTAACAAGATATAGAGTATTAGTAAATCTATTTTCCAACCCAACAGTTGGCATCCAGTTAAACCTTAATGTAGAAAAGGCTCTCTTTAGAAGCTAGGAACCAACATAATATTCCAGTGAATGTTTGTATTTAAATACAGTATTCATTTATTTACAAAATTTATATCCCACCGTTCTGTCTTCACAGGGGCCACGAGAGTGGCTAACAAATTATTACATAATAAAACCGCATTTTCAAACCATTAAAAAAAACACACACACAAACACACATCATTAAAACAATTAAAAACAAAGCTAAAATACAAAGACATAAAAACATGGAGCTACCCACTATGGCCTGTAGATTCATACTCTGACTTGGTCACATCTACCTTCAAAGTTAGGAAACAGGTCTGGGAAAATCCATGCTGTTCCAGCATATAGAGTTGTTGCCAGGATTAAACAAGACAGTAGTCCTCAGGATATCTTGGAAAGGAAGAAGAATGAAATGGCAGATTGAGATAGCAGGGTTTAAGAGGTACAATCTGATGACTCACTAATACCCTCCAAATCTAGGATTGTGGACATTCTGGACTGAACATTCTGTCTCTGGAAGGTGAATGTCAATGTTAAGAGGCCTCATAGCAGTACCCCCTGTAATAGTTTAGTACTTTTTTTTGTCTGTAGAGGCCAATCATAACCTGAGGCCCTATCCTGTAGTTTACTTAGCTTGTGCATTAACCAAATCCTTTCCACTTCTGAGCTCCCATGTTCTCCTGGAGATCCTTTTGGCTATGCTGTTTTCCTCACATCCCAACTCTAGAAGGGCATGATCATAGAATCATATCATCATATCATAGAATCATAGAGTTGGAAGGGACCACCCGGGTCATCTAGTCCAGTCCCCTGCACAATACAGGAAATTCACAACTACCTCCCCCCCACACACACCTCCAGTGACCCCTACTCCATGCCCAGAAAATGGCCAAGATGCCCTCCTTCTCAGCATTGACTGCTGACCAAGTCTAGGGAGGAAAGGATAAAAGCAGGAGGAGCAGATGATAACGAAGACATTTAGATAACGATTAGGAGAATAAGCAAGCAATGAGAGACCCAACAACCCAACTTCCTTAGGGTGTCATAGACTGGAGCAGTGCACCACAAGGTCATTCATTGTGTGTAATGGGCCCTCGGAATGATATTCTGATTCTCAAAACCACAAACGCATGAATTCCCCTTTTGACATTTATATGCTTTTACAATGCACCAAAGGACAGCAGCTACCATCACTTCTAAATCTTCTGTAAAGTTTGCCTGCAACCTAAAGTTTTGAGGTCCTGCTTGAACAATGTATCTGTAGGAACCTTAAGGGCAATTAAAAGTGTTTCAATAAGATTTGTGAAAATAGGTTGATTCCCGTAACTATTTTGAACCACGTGTTAATTTTCCCCCCGTCCTAAGATCTCATTTCCCATAACATGTACCAGCACTCAGCCGGTATAGATTTTTGAAGGGTCTACCAATTGTTGACTAACAATATGCGGTTTATTTTTTCAAAAATCAGCATTGAGAAACAAATTGTTTGTGCTGAGATATATTTAGAGTGCATTCTTATTGTTCAGGGTCTTAAGGAACATTTTGGAACAATAATCAGAAGCGTGTCATTGGGGTATTGTTAGCGGAGCCCTTTTCTATTGAATTTTCAAGATGTTGTAAAATGAGATTATGTGAGTAGCTGAGTAGCACCTCTGGACACTTTTTCCCATCATTGTGTTGGTATCAATCGCCTACTTCCACTGTTTCTCCTGGTATTAAATAGAAATGTTGTTTCCCACTGCTCTGATTGGATCATTTATAATGCATGACATTGCTGATAACCCTTAGGAGACTGGGCATTGTAGGGCTCTCTGAGAAATCTGGATAACCGACGGAGGGAGGGGACATTTGGCCTGAGAGGCCCCGCTTGAGAGGATTTATTGAAATAAATCTTTCTGTTCAAAAGTCACGAAGCGTGCCGAAATGATCTTATTTATGAATCTTGGGTTGGGTCCTGGGCAGAAAGGTGGTGGTTGGGGGGGAAACGCTATCTCAATTTTTTTGCTATGAGGAAATTGGGTTGATTATACTTTCTCAGCCAACAAGGTTTGCTTGGTTTGTTTCCTATAGTCCTGTCCTTTTGGCAGAGCTCGTTTAAAGCTGGATCTCTTTCTGTTCATACCGGAGATATTTCCTAGTGATAGACTGGAGGTGAAACATGAAGTGTCCAGAAAGTAACAGTGATGTTAAGTGGCCAGAACTTGGTCCAATACAGGCAATGCACACAATGGCCATTTTTCTAAAGCTGTTTCCCCGGGGTCACCCCTGCCGACTGCTTAGGGGCTTCCTTATGATTTATGCATGCCTTTCCCGACCATCAGAGGCCGCCTCGCTCTCCACGTGCGTCCCTGCAGGTTTTGCCTGCGTTTTCCTCGTTCTCGCTAAAACAGCATCCGGAAAACACAGGCAAAACGCGTGGAAACATGTGGGGAGAGCGAGGTGACCTCTGATGGTCGAGAAAGGCATGCATAATCAAAATGAAGCACCGGAGCAGTCGGCAGGGGTGACCAAGAGGGAAACAGCCCTGCATAAATGGCCAATGTGTGATCTGAATAGGGTTGCCAGGTCCCTCTTCACCACTGGCAGTAGGTTTTTGGGGTAGACCCTGAGGACGGCAGGGTTTGGGGAGGGACTTAAATACCAGAGAGTCCAATTGCCAAAGCGGCCATTCTCTTCAGGGGAACTGATCTCTATCGGCTGGAGATCAGCTGTAATAGTAGGAGATCCCCTGCCACCACCTGGAAGTTGGCAACCCTAGATCTGAAACAACAGAGTCTGGGGGGCGGGGGGTGAAGGCCCACGTGTGTCTTATGCTGCCTGTAGGAGGGAGAATGAATTTTCTTGTTCTCAAAGCAGTTGGTACAACATAGGGGGAAAAATCTGTAGGCACTTTGTCAATAAATATACATTCAATTGTCCTGCTGCCATCCAGTCATCTGGACGTATCTTTCTTGAGGGTAGCTGTGTTAATATTTGCACCAAAAATAAATAGAAGACTTTAAGGTGCCGCAAGACTCCTGGTTATTTTTGCTGGCCTTATTCCATGTGTGTGTGTGTGTGTGTGTGTGTGTGCCCAATGGAAAGCAGGACTCCCCAAAGTTAGAGTAAACCCTTCCCCTGTCTATGTTTCCAGTTATGGACTGTGATTCAGCTGGTGGTCAAGAATGAGAGCCAGCATGGTGTCGTGGTTAAGAGCGACAGACTCTAATCTGGAGAGCCGGGTTCAATTCCCCACTCCTCCACAACAATTCTGCTGAGTGACCGTGGGCCAATTACAGTTTTCTCACAACTCTCTCAACCCACACGGAGGCAAGTAATGGCAAACCACCTCTAAATATCTTTTGCCTTGAAACCCCTACAGGGTTGCCATAAGTTAGCTGTGACTTGACGGAAGGGTTGCCAGGTCCCTTTTCAAAATGAAAGTGAGCGGGGCCAGGTAGGGCTTTTGCCCAGCAAACTGAAGATTTGATGGGCTGTGCAGATTTGTTAAAAGGTTGCTTTGGCAGCAGCAGTTACCACCATGGCACAAGGATCTGCACTGTGTTAAGGTATGGACATCATTTTGTGGCTGGCTCCACCTCCTATGGCAGCCATTTTGTTGCTGCTATGCCCACCATGCAGTGTCAGCATTTCAAATGTGCCCACAGGCTCAATAAGGTTGGGGACCCCTGACCTAGAACATTCCGCTCTGGTAATGGCAACATGGAGCAGGCTATGAGCCGAACTGGTGAGAGGTTGAGCATTCTTGCTTAAGAATGCTACTGCAGTGCCTACTTCTGACAGCCTAACAGGTTTCCTCCCTGCCCCTGTCCAGTTCCTTGGCAGATCATCTACAGACCAGACCTCCTTTAAGGAGCCAAGTGGAAGAAACCCATCCCTTGTCATTCACTACCCCCACACTTAAAGCAAAACATTTTGCCAAAAGATCTTAGGAGCTGGAAGTGTGCCCTGATCCTTCCCCTCAAACAAAGGCAGGCACTTGGTCTCTTGCATGCAAACCTTTACAAGGGGTACAGTTTTGCTAAATGGCTGTATTATGCTGCTACATGCCTCCCAACAATTAGCGTACCTTTCTATGGAGTCAAATTGGGTCTGACATAACGCCTGTTTGAAGAAGTACCCCAGGAATTAAAGAGCTACTTCCATCAGTTGACTTGGCTGGCCATAGGAAACTTGACACGATGTTGAGAATTTTCTGCACTTAACCATGAAACGAATCTGCCACAGGTATCAAGTGGGCTTTTGTTTTTTGGGAGGTTTTTTTGGTGCTGTAATCAGATTACAAATTGAACATTTCCATATGTTCATGCTGGCAGGTCTGTCGCCTGCTATCTAATCTTTGGCGGCCCTCGAGCACTGGTGGTGTTTTGTTTTTTGAAAAACATGGATAAAGGAGATGTGAATACAGTTTCCACGCTGTTTGAACATATGTTAATGGACAAAGGGCTGCAGCTCCAAAGACGCAGCTGTGAAGAATTTTTCGGCAATCATAGAAAATCAGTTTCTTAATTACTGATAATTTAGCGAAATGGCCATTCTTGGCCATTCCCTAAATGCACCTTCCTTTCCGAGCATGGATATGGGAGAAAACATTGAGATCTAACGCAGATAACTCCATGCAGACAACTCAGAAGCTGACTGACGGGGGAGCTAGGTGACGGCTCTTTAAGTATTCTGCAGGCAGTCCTGAGTGAAACACTTAGGTCCACAGTTCGACGGTGGGCCTGCCTCCCAGAGACCTGGGTCCAGATGGCCCATTTGAACTGCTGGGCAGGCCGGGGAGAGGAATGGCAGGGTGGGAAACTTACCACCAGGACTAACAATGCTGCTGTTCCCTCTCCAGCCTCCCTGCCAGTCGCCATTTTAGTGTGGCAGCCGGCCCCGATAAGCCTCAGGGCTCCCAAAATATCCACTGCCTAGCCTGATGAGCCTCGCTGAGGAGTTGTTGTTGTTGTTGTTGTTGTTGTTTATATGCCGATTTTCTATACCACTTAAGGAAGAATCAAACTGGTTTACAGTCACTTTCCCTTCTCCTCCCCCCAACAGACATCCTGTGAGGTAGGTTGGGCAGAGAGAGCTCTAAGGGAGCTGTGACTAGCCCAAGGTCACCCAGCTGGCTTCATGCAGACGAGTAGGGAAACCAACCTGGTTCACCAGATTTGTGTCCATCGCTCATGTGGAGGAGTGGGGAATCAAACTCGGTTCTCCTGATTAGAGTCCACCGCTCCAAACCACTGCTCTTAACCACTACATCACACTGGCTCTACTACTACACCACTACACCATGCTGGATGGATGGATGGATGGATGGACAGGCTGATGGATGGACAGACTGACACAGATACAGATATAAATGTAGTTGATCCTGGAAGAGCCATAGGAATATAGCCGGTTTTAAGCTGTCTGTCTGGCGGTCTGGCAGGAGAACATGATGCTCACCCTTTTAGGATGGTTCAGCTTTTGTTGTTGTTGTAGGTGTGTGTGTGTGTGCTGTGTCACTTTTATTATTCCTTGTAAACTCCCTCCCCCCAAAAAAGGAAAGTGACACCACCCTTAGTGAGGTACATCTGGCCTATAGAACCACTCCTATCAGCATTCAACTTGGTTCCTGTGAAAGGCTCCATGCCTTTGGCAGGCTTTTCATGTATGAACAGTGGTAACTGACAAGCCAGTTTGCAGTTCAAGACATACTTGAACGAAGTGGCCAAACATGAACTCCCATTTCCTCAGCACATTAGATCCCCACAGCTGTCTCAAGCATTCCTTAAAAAAAAAAAAAAAGCTTTCCTGCTGCTTGACAACCACGGCCCTTTTAATACATCAAATACACTTGGTAAAGGAAGCCATTGATTACATGCCCTGTCTTCCTAAGCCATCTGGCATGGTCTTCAGTTGATGTATTGGATGGTAATAGGCAAGTCTTTATTTCTGATTTTTTTTATATCACTCTGCTTACTCGTTGCCGCATAAAAAATCCTTTACAGCATACATTAAAAGTCATTTGAAAGCACACTTTGTCTTGGTAACCGACAGGTAGGAGAAAGGGTATGCAGAGAATCCCTTTGTTTTCTGGGGATGTGCCCTTCGATCCTGGCTGGCTCCATTAAGATTTCACATTTATTTATTTTTGGTACAGGGGAAAGCTTTATTCAAATGCCACTGCAACTAAATCAGATGCTGTTCTGAATTTGTTTCTGCAATTAGTTATGCTGAGAGAACAACCTCTTACCAGACTTTGGTCTCTGGTACATGATCATTAATCAAAGGAAAATAATAGATAAAGAAAATGATAGAGCAAGGAAAATGAAATGTGAATGCGTTGGATTTACCTCTGTGGAATTGTGTCCAACTAAACAGCTCTGTCCTGACCTGAATGACCCAGGCTAGCCTCATTTCATCAGATCTCAGAAGCTAAGCAGAGTTTGTCCTGGTTAGTACTTGGATGGGAGACCACCCAAGGAAGGCCAGGGTTGCTATGCAGAAGCAGGCAATGGCAAACCACTTGTGTTGACCTCTTGCCTTGAAAACCCTGAGGTCACCATAAGCCAGCTGTGATTTCTGCAACCAAATAGCTGTAGAGCAGGGGTGTCAAACTCATTTGTTACGAAGGCCAGATATGACATAAATGTCATTTGGTCGGGCCGGCACATGACTCGCCAACCCAGATTGAGAGTGAGGGGTAGGCTGCCTCAAGGGCCAGATAAGAGCCCTAAAGGGGCCGGATCTGGCCCTTGGGCCACATGTTTGACAACCCTGCTCTAGAGGATCCAGAGTAATAAGCCAATCAGGATAGCAACCCAGTATCAGCAAATTCTTAGACAGCCATTGATCCCACCATACGTTCACTTGAACTAGGAAGTAACAATGCCACTGGTTCTTCCAGAAACTCTTGCGTGCCATACCAGAGCAAAGAACAAAAGAGTTGTGCATAGAACATCATGGACCCCTTACCCACTGCAGCCACTCACGAGCTACAGGGGAACTTTCAGCGCAGGATTTTTTTTGCAGACCGGGAGACAGAAGGGAAAACGGGAAATGTCACCCCACCCATGCACACATGGAAGCAGTTTCTGCTTGGAGGATCCTGGCCTAGAGGTCCAATGAAATTATTTGGCATCAGGAGAAAGAAAAAGGAAACGCTTAACAAGGTATATAATTAACTAGAACTGTTCAGCGGAAGTTCTAGTTTTTCTCAGTGGGGAAAAGGGTACATATTACTGAAAGAGTGGCTAGTTTTTAAATGTAGGTATTGAGAGTACTGCATGATGAATGAAAAGTGTTAACCAAACTGATACAAATATTATGCCCTATTTAATAATTTATATTGGATGGTAGTTTAATAACAATACTTCTGAAATCCATTATCACAAATGTTCTAATGACTTCTTAAAAAAAATAAAGAAGACTATTGATCGCTATTACCCCAGCCTAGATGGCCCAGGCTTGCTTGATCTCATCAGATCTCAGAAGCTAAGCAGGGTCAACCCTGGTTAGTACTTGGATGGGAGACCATCAAGGAAGTCCAGAGTTGCTGCGCAGAGCAAACTTCTGTTTGTCTTTAATATCCTAGGAGGTTGCCATAGGTCAGCTGTGACTTGATGGCACTTTCCACCATCATTGATAGCTATTAGCCATGCTAGATAAACAAACCCTCCATATTTATAGAAACTATACTTATGATGACCAGACATGGAGGCCTACCACAAAAAGGGATGGTTGCCCCCATCATGCTCTGCTTTCAAACTTCTTCAGAGCATCTGGCTAACACAGATTCTCAGTCTACTTCAACAAGGCAATCAGTATGTGCATGTGAGAGACAGAGGGAAGGAGACTTTCACAAAGAGAGGGTGGTTCACTTAAGCATCCATCACATCTGTTTTGTTTAATATTCTCAGCATTCATATTGGCTTGGGATTAGTCCAGAAAAGAGCAGCCTAGCAGAGGTTTTGTGCCATGTCTTTTTGCCAGAACATTGAAGCTATATTATTAAGTTGCTCAACAAGTAGCAAAAAATTGGAGCAAATTTCGTCTGAGGTCTATCTCTATTGGATGTTGGGTGGAACTCATCATGCTGCTGGTTCTGGACCAGAGTGAGATTGGGCAAAAAGAGTCTGTGTGGTAGGTTATGACTCTTACTAGCCAGGAACAGAAGTGCTGTCGAAACATGGTGCTATTTGTGTCATCCATTCTAGTGTTTAAAAAAGCCCAGCGACAATGATCCTTTAGTTTTTGTAATCCTTTATTTTTTTTATTTGATCCTCCCATAGTAATGTACTGAAATGAGTAACAGTTACATTGTACAAAGCATTTAAAGAAAGTACCTCGACTTGCTGGTTATTTCAAAATGAGATAATAAACAAAAGGAAAATTAAAATCTGGTCCCTCACCAAAAGGGCAAAATACCCTCCCCTCCCTCCCCTGCCCCCCCCAAATAACTGAATACAGTTCATTATTTATTTCTTGGGGGGGGGTTTCTTTTTTCAAACATAAGTTTGGAACACTTCATTTTACAAATAGGATTAACATGAACGTAACATCACACAAGCTCGCAGACAACCGGCATAAAATATTGGGTACAGTTTTCTTTTTTTTTCTTTTTAATCAGAAGAATCATGCTTTCATGAAGAAAAATCAGAATGCTTTATACATTTGAATCATTTTGCTGTATTACAAAAAAGACTCTAAATCATCTCTATTCATCATTTAGTTTCATTAAAAAGGAAAACAAAACAATAGTAAAAGAGGAATGTAAGAAATCTTTTCAAACGCTGTTTGCACGCCTGTATATGCAGATACATTTGCCTCCCCCCTTTTTTTTCCTTTTGAAGTCCATGGGTGCCCAGAAAAATTATGGGGGGTGGGGGAACGGAACAGTGCTATGGATTTCAGAAGAACAGTGCTACATTTAGCAAGAGTGCTTATTTTTTCTTAATCCACAAACAATTGTTTGCCGACAAATAAATACATGGTACACGCAACACCAAAACAGAAAGGAAAGTAGAGAGCGACCAATGAACAACACCAACAAAACAAACTAACAAAAAATAGAACAGTGACATGATTGTCTAAAATTAAAATGTTAAAACATTGATCAGGGAAACATTGAACTATAGTGGTATGTAGCCATGGTCTTTTTGCTAGTCATATGCTGAGAGATTCATCTCCTTGAACGGATGAATTTTCCATTTTTTTATTTTTTACAATATACACAGACTTCTTACATTATTTGTCTCATGTTGTTTTCTAGTTTTTATTTATTTTACAATGCAGGTCAGAAGGCAAAAGTTAAAGGAGAGGGCAAGCAATTCCTTGTCATTAGATTCAAGGCTAATGGCTGATGTACATTTGAGAGAACGGCTTTGACTTCCTTCGATGGTTTTAAGTGCATAAAGCATAGGTGACCAGGATACAGATAACCAACTGTTCCTAATCCGGCCTTCAATTACTCTGCACACTACCACCCCCCTCAAATAACAGAAAAGGGAAACGATTCCATTTGACTTTAATGAAGTGCTTGTGTGTGTATGATTGTATATGAATACAAGACTTAACCCTTTAGTCCCTCCCCAAGAAGGTGGAGTGGAAGACACATATTTCCCCATCAAGGTCTATTTGATCCATGTATTTTGAAAGTCGCATTGATCCTCAAAATGTCAGCAGCTGCCTTCGCTGTGCAAAACAAAATATTGAGAATAAATAGTTCTCTTTTTTTTCAATCATTCAGTTTAAGGTCACCTGACTTTAAATGTGACCCGTCAGATTTCTAAGGCATTCTGCTCCGCAGTCTTTTAAATAGTCTTCTATGAAAGAGCCACAATGCTAGTTTGGACTTGGTCCCAATCCAGTTACGTTGATGGTGTCATACATGACTAATGGATTGGATAGCACTGGATTCTGCGGCAGCTCTTGCCACACTGTGCCACATGCTGGAGGAATTGTGGGATGTGGAGTGGAGGATGTCCTTGTCGGAGAGCGAAAGCATCATCGCATACGCCTACAGCCAAAGAAGAAAAAAAAGATTAGAGGTTGGTTTTTATACCCTGCTTTTTCTCTACCGAAAGGAATCTCAAAGTGGCTTACAATCACCTTCCCTTCCCCTCCTCCCACAACAGGCACCTTGTGAGATAGGTGAGGCTGAGAGAGATCTGAGAGAACTGTGACTAGCCCAAATTCACCCAGAAGGAGTGAGGAATCCAATCTGGTTCTCCAGATTAGAGTCAGCCGCTCATGTGGAGGAGGGGGGAAGAAGAGTTGGTTGCATATGCTGACTTTTTCTACCTTTTAAGGAGAATCAAACTGGCTTACAATCTCCTTCCCTTTCTTTCCTCACAACAGACACCTTGTGAGGTAGGGGGGCTGAGAGAGTTCTGAGATAGCTGTGACTGGCCCAAGATCACCCAGCTGGCTTCATGTGGAGGAGTGGGGAAACCAACCCAGTTCACCAGATTACAGTCCGTTGCTCATGTGGAAGAGTGGGGAATCAAACCTGGTTCTCCAGATTAGAGTCCACTGCTTTTAATCCCTACACCATCTGCAGACACAACAAACCTAAAACCTTTCCTTCCCTCTACAATCCTATATAAAAAAGCTGCTTTGGAAAAATTGCCTTCTCAGCTTGCATTGTTGGGCAGAAGAAAGAGAAGGGATCACAGGCAGGGAAATTTCCTCTGCTTTGTTGCTGTCCTTGCTAGAAAGACAAGTAAGTTCTCAACTGAAGAAAAGTGTAACTCTGAAAGCTGATGGCCAATCTGACAGACCTTCAGGCAGGTCTTTTGTGCCCCAGTTTGAAAACACACTGCTCTAAGGTGATGAATACAAAATATACATAGCTGAGCAATCAATGGATTTAAAAACCATACTACATGACATTTCCTGGCTGGAGTTTTTAACAGCAGGGAAGTAAATAAAATATTGTATGTCAGATCAGATGAAGGGAAGGCAGTATGATATAGCTCAGTAATGGTCAGGCCTCAGAAGCTATGCAGGGTCAGTACTTGGATGGGATACAGTCTTGGATGGGAGACCACTAAGGAAGGCTATGCAGAGGAAGTCAGTGGCAAACCACCTCTGCTTCTCACCTGCCTTGAAAGCCCCTTTCTGGGGTCGCTATAAGTCAGTTACAACTTGACTGCATTTATGTACTTAGGTATGTTAGAACATACACTGTGTCAACTTTAGCAAATTAGGAAAACGAAGTAATTGACAATATTTTTTTTTCTTCCTGTAAAGGAAGAAACTGAAAGAAGGGACACAGGAGTCCTGATAAGACAATTTGGGACAATCCTAAACAGATTTAAACCTAAGTCTACTGCAATCAACTCTGCTGTAAAAATCTTCAACCTGAGTGTGAGGTGGCCAAATGTCTACTGTCTAGAAGAGTGTGACTTTAGTTTCTCTTTGGATTCACTTGATTGCCAAGCAGATTTATAACCACCATGTAAATTTGAACATAATCTCTACTACACTGATAAACTACAGGGTCACTGCAGACATAACACTGGAGGTCATTTAATGTGGGTCATACACTCTCTTAACATCTAGCTCCTTCATCCTTTTGCACAAATTCCCACTATTCAACTTGGCCATTACTTCAAAAATATTAACAGCAGTTTGCAATAACAAGGGTCCTCATTAGGGTTGTGCAAAAAAAATAAATTCGGTAAATTTCAGGGTTGGATTTTTTGGGCCCAATTTTTTCCCAGTAAACCTGAAGTAAGCCGAATACCCATACCAGTAAATATAGGTATTTGGCTTATTTTTGGGTTTCCTGAAAAATTCGGGCCCATTATAATCAATGGGGATTTTTTCAAAGCTCTGGGGAGGGCATTTTTGGAGGTAAAGTCCCCAAATTTGCAGCGCAGTTACAAGGGATTCTCTTTTGATGGTCACCAATGTTTGGTGAACTTTGGAACAGGGGGTCCAATTTTATGGTCCCACAAAGGGGTCTCCTCCATCCTGCAGGCATTTGTGAGCCAAGCTGTCCATTGGTTTAGGTTCAAAAGTTCAGCGTTGCTGAGAACTGCCAGAATGAGCTGATTCCAGGCTGGTGCCTCAAAGTCTGGGAGCTGCCTTCATTTCTGGGTTTCAGGGCCTTTTGTCTACAATGTCCCAGCACCAGTTTTTTGGAAATTGCAAAGAGTTGCTGAGGTAAAGGGGAGGGCAGGAAATGTGTCTGTGTTCACCATTGCACAGTTTCATTTGTTTCTCCATGCAGGTTTTTTTTAAAGGGGCCCTAACAAAACCAGTCCAAAAAAAAAAAAAAGAAAGAAAGAAAAAGGGGAGAAAGCACAGAGCCATGCCTCTGAGCAAAGGTGACTAGCCGAACCCAAAAAGCCGAATATCTGGCTTTTTCAGGAATTGGCTATTCAGCTTCAGCTTTATCCCCAGGTTTTTGCATTCAGTAAACCCAAAACCTGAAATTTACCAAAATGGCTACTTTCGGGTTTATTTTTGGTTCGGGTTTATCAATATGCACAACCCTAGTCCCCATTATTATTTTTTCTTAAGAGGTGTTTAAGAAAGGTTACCTGAATCTTAACTAGGATTGGAAACCAGGCCTGTTGACACACCAGCAACTTACCTCGCAAATCACACACATCCAATACACAAGAATCCAGACCGCCTTTAAATTCCTGTTCCCACCGCGCCTCCTTTCCCCGCTGCACTTGAAAATCCCCAGACCGGCAAGCTTCCAGGCATGCCCAGTCGGCGCTCCAAGCAAGGATGGCGATTGGTTCAGCTTTAGTAAGGGAGGCGGGGGGAGTGCAGGGGTTGGCTGGCAGCAGGACTGAGGACGCATTGCATGTTCCCACTTCAAGGCACCGAGTGTGCACGACGTTTTATTTTTTTAACTTGCCTTATCAGCGGATCCTCTTACCGCGGAGAAATTGCGCTCTGGAGACGTCCTGGGAATCCTTCGGGTGAGATGAAGTGGGAACATGCAAGGAAACCCCACAGAAATCGGAGCTGCAAATGGTAAGTGCGGACACGGCCCAGGTTAACATTTGATGCAGATAGTCTGGGGAAAATGTCATGCTTAACCAATGTAAACTAGGTCTGGGGAAATGTAAAGGATCTGGTGAGAAGGATCAAGCAAGTCTGTTGTCTGGTCATGATAATCAGGAGATCCCCACTGGCTCATAGCTAGCTGGATGATTCTTGGATGCCACACTTGCCCATCAACCAAGGGCCATGAAAATTAGGATGCCTAAAAAAACTCCATAAGGCTGAAATAGGGTTTCAATTTTCACTATCAGCATTCAGCAAAGTCCTAACTGCAAATCATTGGCTGCTACCTCCTGCCTATTCTGAGCCTTTACCTGTGATTTGGACTTGCGATACAATGGTTGCTTTAAGTCTTCTGGCAGATGGGAGGTGCTGAATGACGCCAGTTCGGCTTCACTAAACTGGTTTTCTTCCATTTTCCTCACTTTGAGGCTATCAGTGAAGTGCCTTATTTGGTCCAAAGCAGAAAGTCCAGTTTTATTAAATTCTTCTTCTTTATACCTACACAAAAGATGCAAAATTGATAAACTGATTTGAAAAGAAGATCACCACAGATTGATATTATAAATTCATGACTGTCTGATCCTTTCCCATATTAGTAACAAACACTAGGCACAATCCCAAGTAAAGGTGGCAGGCATCTTATTTAAACTATTGGGACTTTAAAATCATGGGCTTAGGTCCCACTGGCTAATTTTCTCTTGATCACAACCCTGAAGAAAAGCCCTCAGTGGCTCAGTTATTTCTCCATTCAGTTATTTCTCCATTCTAAACCTTCTTACAGGGCTACAAACAATAATTAAGAAACATACATGGGGCTGTGGCTCAGTGGTAGAGCATCTGCTTGGCATGCAGAAGGTCACAGGTTCAATCCCCGGCATCTCCAGTTAAAGGGACTAGGCAAGTATGTGATGTGAAAGACCTCAGCCTGAGACCCTGGAGAGCTGCTGCCGGTCTGAGTAGACAATACAGACTGATGGACCAAGGGTCTGATTCAGTATAAGGCAGCTTTATGTGTTCATGTGTTCATAAGTAATTCGTCTTGGAAACAGAGTAGCTAGTCAGGACCTGGAAGTACTGGCTTGTTGGGTACTGTCCCGTTTCAAACGTTTTAGATAAATCCCCCCACTGATAACCTTGATCATTGTTGATTTGGTTGCCCTGACCTGGATAGCTCAGGATAGCCTGATCTCATCAGAGCTTGGAAGCTAAGCAGGGTCAGCCCTTGATAATATTTGGATGGGATAATACCAAGGAAGTTCAGGGTTGGTACGCAGAAGCAGGCAATGACAAATCACCTCAGTACAACTCTTGATTTGAAAACTCCACGTGGGTCACCATAAGTCTGTTGTGACTTGATGGCAACACCCCCCACCCCCCAAAAAACCTTGATCATTGTTGATTTGGTTACCTAGACTACACAAGTTCCAGGAATACATCTAGAAGTTACAAATCAATCTATACCCAGCTGCGTGTTCCACATAATCAGTATCATAGGTCACAGCTATGTGATCTCTTCCTCAATTGGATGTTCATCACCTTGATATCTTATGGTGCCAATTTGTGGCCACAGCCAGCCTCAGTTCATCAACTCTTAAACTGCTGGATGGTAGTGACTACTGACCAATGTATAAGAAGAAGAGTTGATTTTTATACCCCAATTTTCTCTACCTTTAAGGAGTCTCAAACTGGCTTACAATTACCTTCCTTTCTTCTCTCCACAACATCCTGTGAGGTAGGTGGGGCTGAGAGAATTTGAAGAGAACTGTGACTGGTCCAAGGTCAGCCAGAAGGCTTCATATGTAGGAATGGGGAAACAAACTTGGTTCACCAGATTAGAGTCCACCACTCATAACCACTACACCATTTCCCAAGTGTCTCCTTTAAATGGCTGAGGAGAACTGACCATGTTTGCCAAGTGTCTGAACATACTCTGGCCTTTGGCTGAAGGCCCAGGTATAATACTATACTTAGGGTACTTAACAATGGAAGGACCAGAGAAGGAATATAAAAAGCTTGAAATTCTAGCACAGAGTTTCACTTCATCTACAAACAATGTTATCTGAATGCCCTACACTGCTGGAATGTTTTTCCATAGTGTTGACTGCCATTGGCAGAAGAACCTACCTGCCAGGAGAAGACTTGCAATTCATTTCCAAAGCATTTGCTTCCTCGTAGTCTCCCTCGGTAGCCTCTTCACATATGCTGCTTGCCACAGGTTCTTTAGCTGGCTTCCCCGTTATCTCGCTTTCTTCATCTTCTTCATCCAACATTACTTCGTCTTCTGCTTCCTCGTCCTCCAACAAGTCTGAGTTCTGGTTTGCCACCGAAGTCTTTTCATCATTAAAGTGACTTCCATTCATTCTTTAAAAAAGAAACATATATATTTATTTATTTATATATCAATCAGCACATAATCAGATGGTAGGCAGTTGCAGAAGCAGAGGGAGCCCTTCCAGGGGCTCTGTTTTCTATGTTTTGCATTGGCTGTCCCATGGGTCATAATTCTGCCATAATTAAAATCAATATTACTCCATCCAGTTCATTAAGCTGCCAGTACTCCTTTGAAATCCAGTTCACAGCCTGATAGAATATTATGCCTAAGTTTTAGATTACTACATTGCATTATCCCTGGGAATAGAATTTCCAACATATTCACTGCTGGCCTAAGGGAAAAATTATTCACATTGTCAGCTGCCTCCCACTTCCCTGTTTCCCACAGAGAGATACTTATAATGGCTATCAGCAGAATATAATCTATTTCAAAGTAGGGACCATCAATAGAGGGCAAACCACCCTATCCATTGTGAGGATAAAATGGAATAACCCACATTAGACTGCCCTGAGGTTGTGGAAGAGGATTGGATACAAACGTCATAAGTAAAATAAAATACACAACATGGTAATCCATTTACAAGAATAGGTGGAGTTGAGGCTTAGTGGTAGAGTATCTGCTTTGTTCCCAGGTTCAATTTAAGGCTGTCGATTCAGTTCCATCCGACAAGAAAAACAGCCAAATTTTCCCTGATTCAGCGGTTTCTACTTCGGACAGAAACAAAGTCAAAAAAGGTGAGAAAACGACAAACCAAACTCAGCGAGTTCGGGCGGACGCCAGATAAATTTGTACAAGTTCAGCGCCCCCAAAGGAGCATTCTCCCACGGCCAATCGGTGGCCAAGCTGGGTCTTCTTCTGGCCAATCAGTCGTGGATGAGTGCATGATCCCTGCCACTGCGTGGCCCAGGGAAAGAGAGACTGGGAGTGTCTGTTTGTGTGAAAGAGAGATCCCCAAGGGTGTGTGTGTGTGCACATTCGCGGCTTTCCATGGCTCCCAGGGGGGCATTTTTGGAGGTAGAGGTCTCAAACTTTCAGTGTAGCTTGAGGGGACCCTTCTTGCGAGAACCCCCAAGTTTTGTAAAGATTGGGTCAGGGAGTCTCAAGATATGGGGCACAGAAGGGGTCCCCCACAAAATCACCCATTGGAATAAAGCCATAAAAAAACACATTCATGGCTTTCCATGGCTCCAGGGTGGGGGCATGTTTGGAGGTAGAGGTCCCAAACTTTCAGTGTAGCTTGAGGGGACCCTTCTTGCGAGAACCTGCAAGTTTTGTGAAGATTGGGTCAGGGGGTCCCGAGATATGCGGTCCCCCCCATCTGCCCATTGGAATGAATGGGAGCAGGCGATCCTTAATGTGCATCTAGAGATTGGCAAATCCAAGGCAAAACCTCCCGTGCATAAATGGCAAGAGATAGTCTCTGTGTGAGAATCTGCTAGAATCGTATTGGATTACTCCTGAGTCCTGACTCCCAGTCCCTGCTCCTGATGGAAGAGAAGAAGACATCCACAGTATGACTCATTTTGGGGCTTTTCTCTATAACTTTTTTTCTGTGTGTGTGTATGTGGGGGGGAGATTCTCTCTCTCTCTCTCTCTCTCTCTCTCTCTCTCTCTCTGTCTGTGTGTGTGTGTGTGTGTGTGTGTGTGAGTGAGGGGGGAAGCCAAAGGGGGGGGGTTACCTGTTCTGCTGGGTGGTGGGCTTGATTGCCTCTGTGTGGGACTGTGCTTTCTGCTGTTTTCACCGGTTGCCAACTTTGTCTGGAGTTAACTGTGGGTTAACAAAGTCTCTCTCTGGCTGGCTCCTATTGTTTCCAATGGGCTGTGCAGCCGCTCCTGTTGTTTATAATGGGCTAGCTTGTCATTCGTTTTAGTACATCCCATGTGAGTCTCTCTCTGTCTGGCCCATTCTTCTCCTTCGTTTGGAATTTGCGTCTTCTGGTTTGGGGGGGCTGTTCTGCTGAAGGGGTTTGATTGCCTCTGTGGAGTCTGATTTGGGGGGGTTACCTGTCCTGGGGGGGGGCTTGATCTCTTTGTGAGTGTGATTGTTGCTGTGGAAGATCTGAATCCAGCAGCATGAAATCTATCAATACTGAAGATACGCAATATGCGCAGGTCGCACTTAACGCAAGTAGCATTATAAGATGCACTTTGGCTGTGTTGAAATGAAAAGATATGTACGTTACCCATGCCAGTTACGCTGTTTACTTACGCTTTGAGCGGGATGCACTTTTGGCATAGTTACATCAGCTCTTAGAAGCCACGGACTGGCTTCTACTGTGTGTGTGTGTGTGGGGGAAAGCCAAAGGGGAGGTGACCTGTCCTGGTGGCGGGGGGGCCTGATTTCTTTGCGAGTGTGAGTGTTGCTGTTTTCACTGGTTGCCACCTTCGGCTGGAGGTCAGTGTGGGTCGGTGGTGAGTCTCTCTCTGGCTGCCCCAGAAACAATGGGAGGTTTTGCCTTGGATTTGCCGCTCTCTAGCTGCACATTACGGATCGCCTGCTCCCATTCATTCCAATGGGCAGATGGGGGGGACCGCATATCTCAGGACCCCCTGACCCAATCTTCACAAAATGTGGGGGTTCTCGCAAGAAGGGTCCCCTCAAGCTACACTGAAAGTTTGGAACCTCTACCTCCAAACATGCCCCCACCCTGGAGCCATGGAAAGCCACAAATTTGTTTTTTTATGGCTTTATTTCAATGGGCGATTTTTTGGGGGGGGACCCCTTCTGTGCCCCATATCTTGAGACCCCCTGACCTTTACAAAACTTGGGGATTCTCGCAAGAAGGGTCCCCTCAAGCTACACTGAAAGTTTGGGACCTCTACCTCCAAAAATGCCCCCCCTGGAGCCGTGGAATGCCGTGAATGTGTTTTTTATGGCTTTATTCCAATGGGCGATTTGGGGGGGGGGACCCCCTGACCCAATCTTTACAAAACTTGGGGGTTCTTACAAGAACGGTCCCCTCAAGCTACCCTGAAAGTTTGGGACCTCTACCTCCAAACATGCCCCCCCGGAGCTGCGGAAAGGAGCGAATGTGTTATTAATGACTTTAAATGGCCAATTTATTTGCGAACTCCGAATTGCGTGCCGAATTCCACGGATCTGATTCGGGAGAGTTTGGACTTTGGCATTTCCCGAATAAAAACGGGCTGAATTTTTCCGGATCTGAATTTTTCCGAATTTTTTTTCAACAGCCCTAGTTCAATTTCCAGCATTTCCAGTTGAAAGAATCAGGAGACAGGTGATGCAGACAGCCAGCATGGTGTAGTTGGTTAAGAGCAGTGGATTCTAATCTGGAGAACCAGGTTTTATTCCCCTCTCCTCCACATGAAGCCCGCTGGGTGACTTTGAGCCAGTCACAGTTCTCTGAGAACTCTCTCAGCCCACACAGAGCCAGGCAATGGCAAACCACTTCTAACCGTCTCTTGCCTTGAAAACCCTACAGGGTTACCATAAGTCAGCTGTGACTTGATGGCACACACACACACAAGTGATATGAAAGACCTATACCTGAGACCCTGGACAGCGACTGCCAGCCAGAGTAGACAACACTGACCTTGACAGAGCCGTGGTCTGACTTTGTATAAGGCACTTTCATGTGTTTAAGTGACTTTCACCCAGATCCTGGCCACACAGGATTCAGTCTTGTAGTGTGCAAAGTGTTGGAGGTCACTGAAGTGCAAATACCTTGGCTAAAGTGAAATCAGTGACCTTAAACTGCAGGGTGGGGTTTCACCATTGAAGTAAAGAAACAATAATGAAAATCACTGGTATCATTTAAAACTGTAAACCAGGATTTTAGCCCTATTTGCTTGTGTGCATCAGAGCTGGAGATGATATTAGTTTGCCTTACTAGAGCATCTAAACTGAAATTCAAACCCTAGTCCCAGTTCACCAGGAGCAGCCAAGGTTACCCAACCCATTCCCTAAAGCCCTTTTTTTTAAAAAAGGAATTTAATTTTTCGTCTGCTTGCTTTTAGATTTTCCAATACATTGTTTATTGGCTAAATAAAATGAAACCACACCAGAAATAATCTCATCATTGTCTAGATCATGCTGCACTACCCACAAACAATTATCTTATGGGAAATTGGTCGACATATCTGTATTCCGTCATCTATATTACTGGAAAAAAGGAAAGAAAGAAATAGAAATGAACCAATCATCGTTAAGGATTACAGAATCTATTCATCATGAGGAAGTAATTTTGGGAAGAGAATCAAGGAAATACAAATTTTCAATGATTTTGGAAAAAATTGAACTGGTCATCAACTGATGAGTGTCTTTGGCTTCTTTCATCAGAGGTACAATTCGGACAGGCATAAGACATTATGAACCAGGATTTGCCAGACTGCAAACTATGCGAGATGAAACTGTTTGAAGTGAAAAGGGTTTGGATTGTAACCAGAGTAATGAAAGCCATATGATTAAGAAAACAGATTTGCTAATTACAGTTTTCATAAGCAGTAATTTGCCAAATATGAAATATCCATCAAAAGTAGTCTAAAGTGACGAATTTCGAAAGGAAACACTGGAAGACCCATCAGCCTTTTCTTCTTAGAGACTTCCTATTTGAGGACATCTTGAGGCCAGATGGAGAAAACAAAATTGACCCATAACTATCAAGCCAGAAAAAAAAGTTAGAATAGGTATGTAATGTATAATCAACTGCCTTCATAAATATATGTTTGCTGGGTATATGCCTGCAACATAAAAATGGGGAAGGAAACTTGAAAAAGTAAAAGTCACAAGCTGTGTGCAGTTTCTCCCCTTGAAAGTAGAAAGCGAATCAATGAAAGAGAGGGGGAACTTTCAAATTAGTGCATCATCGCATGTAAGAGCACAGTGGCGTAGAAGGCTTGAGCTTATTCCCAGTGTAATGTTGTTTGCAAATTGAAAACAAAACAAAAACACACGGAGATGTACTCAAACTATGTACTGAATTAAGCCTGCTGAAACTCTAGTAGTGGGTTTATAGCAGTAAGTAGCAGTCCGAACAGAGTAGAGTCTTAAATTAGTATGGGACAGTTATATTTAACTTAATTAGGAGTGCAGCAGCACTCCCTAGCAACGTCCCCAGAAACCTTTAGATAGCCATGACAAGGAAGATGAATCATGAGCCAAGCCTGCTCATCAGGCTGGGGGTCCCTTTTCAAAAAAGGAAGCTTAAGCACAGTTGCTCGGCTTATTTGGAAAAAAAAATGCCCAAGGCTAACGGTAAAATTAAATTGTCTTTGGGAACGAAAAATTAAGACGGATGTGCAAAGCTGAATTTCAAGTAGGTAATGGACCTGGCTCAGAGAAAGTTTGGTATAATTAAGCAACCACGGAAATCAACAGAAGTTTCATGATTGCATTACAATCCCATTGGCTTTAAAGAGACCTTTTCTCTGGATTGCATCCAATACTTTTTTCAAATTGAGTTGGAAAAAGTAACACTTTCGTAGTAAAAAAGCTACAACTAATCAAGCCAAGCAGCATTGAATAGACCCAGCTTACCTTTCTTCTGAACTGTTGTGGTTGCTATTCCCAATGAAATTCCGAATTTCTGTAAAATATGAGTCCTCTTTGTCATCTAGGATAGCCCCTGTGCTTTCAAGTTCAGAGTGTGGTGAAGACGTAGCAGTACCTTCAGAGAAAGGCAAAAGTTTGATTACTGTCATTTGCATGATGCAATTAAGTTAATATGCTTTATTCAGCTCAATTGTTAAGATTACATTTATGTGTGTACAAGATTACAGAACTGGCTGCTAAAGTGGCTGGAAGAGTAAGCATCCATTTCCAGGTTCAGTCATGAGATATACAAAAAGATGAATGGATTAGTTGAAGAAATTGTTTGTACTGTCCCAACTGATTGGTCTTCCTTCTTAGTGAGGTCCTGTTCACTCATTCAAAATGATAGAAATGATATATGTAAATCCCATGGCACTGCCTAGATATCAATGAACCTCAATGGAATTCAGGGTGGGCTCCTGACAAACGTGTCTGAATATTGTGTCTAGTATTCTCAGCTTAGCATCTGATCAGATGGCCACTTCCATCTCTCTACCTACCCACCAGTAGCCACCAGTAGCCAGAAGGTCAAATCCACTGGATTGGTGAAGTAAAAGAGGTTTGGATGTGGTGCTAATGATTTCACTTCTTACTGGAATCATATGGCCTTTTATATGTCTGCTTGATCCTTTTCTTTCTTTATAATTTCAGGAAGAAAGGCAGTATCCAGTAGGGCTGATGAAGTGATCAACATTTCTTTAAGAGAAGGGGTTAGACCCAACCAACTCGAAGTAAGTAATATCCCACCCACTCAGTGGCCCCAGATTATAATTTTAACTATCCACCAGCGGCCAACATTCTCTTTTCTAAGGATGAGAATTTCAGTTTCTGATATGAATTTAAGATTACAGTCATGGCTGTTTAAAAGCCTTTGGAAGAAGTTAAAACCACAGCATTCATCTACCACAGGAAAAGTCGTATAATTGTTCTGGGATGGAAAGCATAGGGTTCACTGCCAGGATGACGCTACATCCTCAAAACAGTCTCTGTGGTGATCTCATAAACTTTGTTTCACTGTTTCAGAATCTATCAGCAAACTGATAAACAGATCTGCACCTGTTTTTGGAAGGCATTCACAAGACCCACTCCATGGCACTGTCAATGAACAAGGTCACCAAATATTTTGTGCGCAAAGAGAATACAGATATATACATACCAGACATGTTGCCATTCTCATGCTTTTTGAGATGTCTGTCTAAGTTGGTTTGTTGGCCAAAGCATCTGTCACATAAGTGACATTTGAAGGGCTTCTCCTTATTGTGGATGTTACGAACATGTCTCTGCAGGTTGGATGATATGCTGAAAGACCTGTCACAGTATTTGCATCTGAAAATAAACATCAAAGATGAAAACTAGTGTAAGAAATACAACTCAAATTTAAATGTTCCCAAATGTCATCACACACAAAAAAGAGGTGGTATCAATCAAACTGAAATACCAAAGCATAATGCAACTCTTGTCCTTCTAAAATGTGTTCAGTTCTATGGGCTGAACCAACTGTACATGTGATCCAATTCAGATTGCTTTTGCAGGTAAAGTTTTCCTTGACATAATGATGCAGAGTACAAAGTATGCAGGGGCATCCTAAGCAAAGTTATACCCTTCCAAGCCCGTTGACTTCAATGGACTTAAAGGCTGCAACACTGCTAAGGATGGCACTGTTATTCTTCAAATATGGTAGTTTCTGCTAATGATATTTATTTACTGATACTGTATTTCAAATTTCAAATACCTTTATTGGCATAGTACAATCTGTAGTATGTAAAAGGATAAAAGTTAGAGTAAAATAAAATTAAAATAAATCATTCCTTAATGTTGTGATTCTACTTCCGACTAGATTCCCATTGGTTGAGTACTATCGTCAAAATTTTTGCCACGTTTTTAGTTATCTCAGGATCCTTATCAGCTAATAGTTTGTAAAGTATTTTCATATTATTTGGTGAGAACTTCAAAACTATGGGTTTTATTAGGTTTCCTCTTGGGGAATCATAAAGAGGAAGGGATATTGTAATAAACCATGCTGCTAGTGATTATGGCCATATGCCAATTACATTGATTAGACATACAGCAAATGCAGTTTAAACATTTTCCAAAAGTAGAAAAACTCTGCTGTCTTCAGCATAGAATCATAGAGTTGGAAAGGACCACCAGGGTCATCTAGCCCAACCCCCTGCACAATGCAGGAAATTCTGAACTACCCCCCTACACACGCACACACAGTGACCCATACTCCATGCCGAGAAGATGGCCAAGGTGCCCTCCCTCTCATGATCTGCCTAAGGCTATAGAATCAGCATTGCTGACAGATGGCCATCTTGCCTATTCTTAAAAACCTCCAGGGAAGGAGAGCTTACCACCTCCCGAGGAAGCCTGCTCCACTGAGGAACTGCTCTGACTGTTAGAAAATTTTTCCTAATGTCTAGACAGAAACTCTTTTGATTTAATTTCAACCCGTTGGTTCTGATCCGACCTTCTGGGGCAACAGAAAACTCGGCACCATCCTCTATATGACACCCTTTCAAGTACTTGAAGATGGTTGTCATATCCCCTCTCAGTCTTCTCCTCTTCAGGCTAAACATACCCAGCTCCTTCAACCTTTCCTCATAGGACTTGGTCTCCAGACCCCTCACCTTTTGTGTATTCTGTTTGGATCAGATCCTCCAGTAATATAATGCCCCCTATACCCTTAAATGTTCTCTTTTTTTCCCTCTTCAGGAAGAACACAGAAATCAAATTAGAAATTTACTGATCTCTCAGAATGAGTTGTACGTATTTTACTCTTTTAAGTTATGCTTCCTTCTAGAGTTGTGCACTTCAAATATCTCCATTTTAAATTAATTTCATTATTTCAGAAAGGGTATGGTTATCATTTTCATGATATATTATCATTTCTGAAATCTGACTTGAGTACATATGTCAGATGTGGCAATATTAGGCATTGGTCAACCTGGTCTCTGTCCAGACATCAGATCTGCTGTCCTTTGGAATCAACAGGTTCAGACCTGGTCTCTGAATGTCAGGTCTACTTCCACTGTTTTCTATGGACAGTTGAGTTGCCCTCTGGAGACCAGGTCTACCCTTGTTGATCTCAATGGGCAGTAGATCTGGCTTCCGAGTCCCAAAGCCTAGTTCACATTCACATTTTTCAATGGGTGGAAGCACAGTTGGATGCCAGCTCCATTGCCCATTAATAATAATGTAGAAATAACTCGAAATAATCCCAACATTTTAGGAGTTGCCTTGCTCAATTTGGGATATTTCCCATCCAAAACAAAACAGGGAATTTGGGGCACCATTCTGGATCGGAAATATTTGAATGCACACCTCTACTTCCTGCTTCCTGTGTCAGAAATCAAGCTTCAGTATCTTCCTTAGTGGACAAGTCTTAATGGTAGAAAAGAGCAAGAGTCCAGAATGATACCCAGGCACAACTTACTACAAGATAAGCCCAGAGAGAATGACAACAGAACACCTCTGGTTGTCACTTATAGCTCCCAACTAAAACCAGTCCAACGAATTATTAAGGACCTACAACCAATGCTGGATTGTGACACTTCCCTCGCTGAAGCACTGGGGGTGGGGCATGTCCCTTTCTTGCTTACAGACAGCCGGCTAACCTAAAACAACTTCTCACCCATGATGATAAACTACTTAACAGGAACATGGACTCTGGCACCAAGGCCTGCAACAAACCAAGGTGCCAACTTTGCCCTCATATAGATTCTAGGAACATCATCTCTGGACCCACCAATGTCAGCCATACTATCTCAGGTTCATACTCCTGCTCATCTTCTAATGTGATTTATGCCATCACATGCCAGCAATGCCCTTCCACAATCTACATTGGACAAACAGGTCAGTCTCTTAGACAAAGATTAAATGGACATAAGTCTGACATCAGAAACCACAATACTAAAAAACCAGTGGGAGAACATTTCAACCTTCCAGGACATTCTGTTGCAGATTTAAGAGTAGCAGTTCTCTTACAAAGGAATTTCAAAGGGAGATTGGAAAGAGAAACTGCTGAATTACAGTTGATATTCAAACTAAAGACAATGCATTTACCTGGGCTGAATAAAGACCTTGCATTCATGGCTCATTACCAATGCTGATTTCTCCACACCCATCTCTCCCCTGGACATCACAGACTAGGAACACACCTAATCCCATCACGCCTGCTACTCACATTTACATACTGTTAACATTTACATACTAATGCTTGTCTGAATTCACTCTCTTCTACTTAAAGACAGATGGATTCACATTCTAGCTGTATCTGAAGAAGTGAGCTGTGGCTCACGAAAGCTCATACCCTGCCAGAAAATATTTTTGTTAGTCTTTAAGGTGCTACTGGACTCTTGCTCTTTTCTACTACTGCAGACAGACTAACACGGCTACCCACTGTGAAGTCTTAATGAGTACACCTGTCCATTAGGAAAGATACTAATAATTCGGATGGGATGGAGAAACGCAGGACATAGCAAAAAGAACCCCATTGTACATTCCCTTGGCATATGCAGAATGCATCTCAGTTATGCATCCTCAGAATGCATCCTCAGAAAGGAAGAGATGAAGCGGCACATACCATAGGACAATCTATTCCCATCTATTTAAAAAGTATTGTGCCAAAGCTTGTAAAGTATGGAAAACAGTGTTTCCAATATGGTACAATTAAGCACTTTGAGAAGAAAGAAAACATGAAACAAATTACTTCTAAGGCTGAAATCGCTTCTAAGGCTGCAAGGAGGTAGAAAGGCCACTTTCCCCTCCCTATTCAAAATTACCCTGTGTGATTAAATCTTTTCTTGTGGAATTAGTTTGCTTCGATTGCTAATCCTGGAGGAAATTCAGTTATCTTCCGAAACCCAGAAATAAACATTCCAAATCTTTAATACCGTGCCAACATGAGTAGTTTAGTCTATCACTCTAGTACCAGAGGCATCAATTTTCATACTTTGCAGTGATTTCGAGTCCCTGAAGCCTTTACTGTATTGCCCTTTAAGCCATTACTAAGACACACTATAACTATTCCAAATTCTCTGGCTGGCAGCTGGCCAACCGTCTTCATCACTGCCCAATCGTCTATTCCTCCTGAACTTCAAAACATGCCTGTAACATTGTATGCTAAGTCAATTATTCAGGGAAGAAATTATGCATTACATTGCTAATTGTTTCTGGCTGTTACGTGGCAGAGGAGCATAGCGTGTTTCAAGAAACCTCTTAAAGCATGAATTAAATTACATGCAAGCCCACTTCCCAAATAAATTCAGGACTGGAGGGTGTGGGGAGATCTATCCCAAAACAATGAGCTTGTTCTCCTTTCTCCGCAAGGCGTAAAATGCACTTTTGTTAGAAAATGAGCCAGGTTCCTTCCAATGGATTTCCTGTAAGTGCAAGTCCTATTATGTACAATTAAAATTCTCTTCTCATTTCAGCATGTGAATTGTTATCCTGGGCAATATTCCCAAAGGCTTCGCCCGTTGAGTCCCATGGAGATCTGGGGAACTCACCTGCGGCGGTGGGTGAAAAGAACTGAGGGATGCGCATGCTTGTGGGCAAGGCCGGATATGCTTGTGGGAATGCAATAAGTTCCCCAAAGGAGGTTAACAGGGGGAAGAATGAAACAGGGGACAACCCTTTTGCCATATGAAAATGCTGTTAATCCAGTTTGGATTACTTTGCATAGAATTTGTCGTTTTCCAGGATCCCCTTTGTATATAAGGTGAAAACGTTACCATTGTAGCTAATGAATTTTTTTTTTATGAAATGTGGTTGGAGACACTGAGTCCCAGATAAAACTGCTTCCATTTGGCCATCCCTGAAACAGATGGTTTCTCATGCTACAAGAAAACAGTGCGATTTTGACAAATCTAGACAGAGCTATGTGTTGGATGAAACATGCATACAGTCTTGCACAATGTTCAAGTATCCTAATTCTGTCCACCTTGCAGTGCAGTAGATGGAAATGTGCATCCACATTCACACGATGAGTTGAAAACCGCGACCACATCAGACACTTTGCATGGGAATGCACACTGCAATATGAAGGCATGATGCATTCCAATCCAACAAGTCTATGCATGCATGCATGCCTTTGCATGTGTCCCCTGCTGGATTGGATATGTGCCTGAAAGATGCCACTTCTTTTTTGCAAGCTGCAACATAGCTGTTGTTGCCTGTTGAATTAGCACAGCAATCTTGTTTTAAAATCCTGTGTTAGAAGATCTGCAACTCCTTACTAAGAGGACCAACATTTACTAATCCATTAAGGTTGCCAGGTCCCTCTCTGCTACCAGCAGGAAGATTTTGGGGCACAGCCTGAGGAGGGCGGGGTTTGGGAAGGGGAGGGACTTCAATGCCATACAGTCCAATTGCCATTTTCTCCAGGTGATCTGATCTCTATCGGCTGGAGATCAGATGTAATAGCAGGAGATCAGCGGTGGAGTCTGATCTGGAGAACCAGGTTTTATTCCCCACTCCTCCACATGAGCGGTGGACGTTAATCTGGTGAACTGGATTTGTTTCCCTACTCCTACATACGAAGCCAGCTGGGTGACCTTGGGCAAGTCACATTCTCTCAGCTTCACCTACCTCACAGGGTGTCTGTTGTCTTCTTCTTCTTCTACTTCTACTACTACCTGGAGGTTGGCAACCCTATAATCCATGGAGCTTTGGAAGAGGTATTTTTAATCCACATATCATATACAGGACTATTCATACTTGGCTTTAAATGATGGTAGGAACCATTCCTTGCTGAGATTTCTGGGTATCCCGAGATTGTGCAAAGGACCTCTGGGGCCGGCCTCTCCAGGTAGCACAAATGATGACCAGTTTTGCTCTAAAGAAGCATATTGTAAAATCTCATTCCATTTTCTTTTCTTTTTTTGTCCAAGGAGCATACAGTATCCTCTGATCACCAAAAGCTTTTTGGTGGTCAAAACCTACTATAGCAACTCCTGCAAGGAGGGCAGACAGACAACATCTTGAAAGTAGGGTTGCCAGGGCCCTCTTTGCTACCGACGGGAGGTTTTTGGGGTGGAGCCTGAGGAGGGAGGGGTTTGGGGAGGGGAGGGACTTCAATGTCACAGAATCCAACTGCCAAAGCGGCCATTTTCTCCCGGTGAACTGATCTCTATTGGATGGAGATTAGTTGTAATAGCAGGAGATTTCCAGCCACCACCTGGAGGCTGGCAACCCTACTTGAAAGAGATTCCTTGGGTTCAACACCCATCCCATGCTTTGCCACCCCACACACGCATTCATCTCGTACCTGTAAGGCTGTTCTCCAGTGTGTGTCCTCAGATGACGGGTTAGATTTGCAGATCTTGGGAAAATCTTGCCACAGTATCTGTTATCAGAGAGGGGTTTATACAGACAGCTTTTAATGCTTTGCTTTAATATTATACAGAGAAATCCTAGGCAGGATTGAACAGGGCTATAATTTATTCAGGGTTTAAATATTTCTGAAAAGAGATTCAGTTATTATATTGAATCAAAACCAAGGTGGCAATGTCTGTGTTTTCTGGGGTACCCACAAGCAACGTATGAGAGTAGGCCTTCATGATAATGTTCATCCAGACATTCTACTGTTATTAACTTTGTCACTTCCCTAGTAAAAAGCTTGTGGGGGGGGAAAACCTTATTCTATCAAAGGCTTGGGACCTTGGCTTGATGTAAACACGTTTTAAATTGTTCAGCTTATTCAATGTGTCAGCAAATGTGGCATCGTTCCATCCGCTAAAGATCAGACCAGACACGATTCGAGAGACCTAATCCATCAAGGTATGCTTCCATAATGACTTGCCTTGATGGCAGGTGACATGTTTTCAGAAAGCTCAGATAAACTAATATGCCAGTTATCAAACACATACACTAGCATTCTGAAAATGAAATAGAAGCATAAATAGCAGCTCTAGAAAAGAAAAAGAAAAGTGAAATAGCAACAGCAGGTTATTGTACCCCATTAGGACATATCCCAGAAAATATTACATCCAAAATGGAAATCCTAAGTAGCATTTCTGTAGGATGGGGGTTTCCATGTTTGGACCAGATAAGACCATTATGAGATGATTTTTGTCTTACAAATTCACCTGGGCAAAGATGGCTCAAGGCAGCTAACATTTATCGCATCAGAGGAAGAACTAAAAATCTTCCTCATAAGCTAAATAGTACCTGTTTCTTGAGGTAAATCGTCTTTTTATTACTTCACCATCCTAAAATCTACATTGTGCACATGAACACATGAAAGTGACTTATATTGAGACAGACCATGGGTTTATCAAGGTCAATGTTGCCTGTTCTTTCCAGGGTCTCAGATAGAGGTCCTTCACATTATCTACTATCTGGTCCTTTTAACTGGAGATGCTAGGGACTGAACCTGGGATCTTCTCAATGCAAAGCAGATGCTCTACCACTGAGCTATGGCCCCTCCCCAATTGTGAATGCAGCCTAAGTTTTGGAATGTGAAGGACCTTGAACTTCACGTATACAGTACCACACAATTTCAGTGTTGCGATTGTTGTTGAACATAATACTTGGTTTTGGATATTCATGGTGAATTATAACTGATCAAGCACTCATTCATTAGCGGGTACACAGAGTGATTTTATTTGAAATAAAGGATACTCATGATTCTCATTAACAGATATTCAAAATGATTTTGAGCCATCAAAGTGGTTAGGAGCAGTGGTTAGGAGCGGTTGACTGGAGAACCAGCTTGGTTTCCCCACTCCTCCACATGAGCGGCGGACTCTAATCTGGAGAACCAGCTTGGTTTCCCCACTCCTCCACATGAAGCCAGCTGGGTGACCTTGGGCTAGTCACAGCTCTCTTAGAGTTCTCTCAGCCACACCTACCTCACAGCATGAGCCAGCGTGGTGTAGTGGTTAAGAGTGGGGGTTTGGAGCAGTGGACTCTGATCTGGAGAACCAGATTTGATTCCCCACTCCTCCACATGAGTGGTGGAGGCTAAGCTGGTGAACTGGATTTGTTTCCCCACTCCTACACATGAAGCCAGCTGGGTGATCTTGGGCAAGTTACAGCTCTGTTAGAGATCTCTCAGCCCCACCTACCTCACAGGGTGTCTGTTGTGGGGAGGGGAAGGTGATTGTAAGCCGGTCTGAGTCTCCCTTAAGTGGTAGAGAAAGTCGGCATATAAAAACCAACTCTTCTTTTTTTGCTGTCAAGTCACAGCTGACTTATGGAGACCTCCTATTTTTTTTCTCATAGGGTGTCTGTTGTGGGGAGGGGAAGGGAAGGTGATTATAAGCCAGTTTGATTCTTCCTTATGCAGTAGAGAAAAGTCGGCATATAAAAACCAACTCTTCTTTTTTTGCTGTCAAGTCACAGTTGATTTATGGAGACCCCATAGGGTTTTCAAGGAAAGAGATGTTCAGAGGTGGTTTGCCATTGTCTGCCTCTGCTTAGCAACCCTGGACGCCCTTGGTCCTACCCAGTGTCCCATCCAAATACTTGTCAAGGTCAAGGCTGAGAGTTTGTGATTGGCCCAAGGTCACCCAGCAAGTTTCCATGCACAGTAGGGATTCAAACCTGGGTTTCCCAGATCCTAGTCCAACACTTTAACCACTACACCATGCTGGCTCTCACCCATTGAACTAGTGATCCTTTAAACAGCTTTTAATTTGTCGATGTACTGTGGACCAGATGGGGCACACTCCTGTCTCCCTAGCCAGGTCAGCCAACTCAGCAGGAGAAGAGAGGCAGTGAACGATCAAAAAGCATTTTAATTTGGTTTATTTTGGAAAGGGCATGCTTATCATTTTCACTTGATTTTTGGGAGTATTTATATTGTTCTGGTGTCCCAACACAATTTTCTGAGCAACAATACTTGTGATATTTAAGGAAAATGCTTTCCTCATATGCTTTCTGACTTTCCAATACAGAATTAAAACAATAATTTTGAAGTGCACATCCCTAGGAGCAACTAATAATAACTTCTGGGCATCTGGGCAGAAAAGCTGTGTAAAACTCAGTTATTCTTTTCTCTTTCAGGTTACAAGTGAGAAACCGGTAAGTATGGCCAGGCAACCTGCGTTAAAAATTTGCAGGCTTATTTGTCCATCTCTTTCTAAGAAGTCCTAGATAGTAGCATAGTATGAATCCTTTATTCCTCGAGTCACCCCCATGGAGGAAACATAAACAGTTGCATATGCAATCTGTTTACGTTTCCATGATGTGTTTTAAAATGAGAGATGGAAAGTACAGGAAATCTAGGGTAAAATCCTGAGCTTAAATGGCATGACACCCAATGCTGCCATACAGAAGACAAAGCACAGCCAAAAAGACCTATGAACATTTCCCAGGATGAACCGTACCAAAAACCATCACAATGCAACAATGTGACAACAGTAGAGACCAGACTATGCTACTGAGACTGAAAATTGTGTTTCCTGTTCTCTCTTAATGCAAGAATAGGTGCTCAGAGGAGTGAATTTACAAGTGTCTTGGATGGACAAAGACTGATTGACTATAGATGATTTCTTCTGTAAAGTAACAGGTACAACTTCCCCCTTACGGTTATTGCAGTGATAGCCCTGAACCAATAATAGTAATTTGACAGGATTCCGAATACAACGGAATGGAGCCTTGCTGTAAAGTAATAAACCTCTTCTATCAGTTTTCATTTTTCCAAATGCTACCCCAGCTACCGTATGAATCCAGAGAGTAAAATTGACAAGACCAGATCACAAACAGATTCCGGTCTAGTCAATTTTATTTCTAAATGGGGAGGGGAATCTCTTGACTGGTGGGACTAAGGCTGCCAACTCTGGCCTGGGAAATGCCTGGAGATTTGGGAGCAATGACTGTGGGGGAAGTATTTGGGAAGAATTTTCACCTTGAATCTATAGTATACCATAGATTCTGCCCTCTGAGGCTGCCATTTTCTCCAGGGGAATGGATCTCTAGTCTGGAGATCAGATTTTAATTCTGGGAGAACTCAAGGTCCCACCTGGAGGGTGGCAATCCTAGGTGAAATACTGATGAGAGAGCCCATGAACACACGAAGCTGCCTTATACTGAATCAGACCCTTGGTCCATCAAAGTCAGTATTGTCCACTCAGACCAGGGTCTCAGGCAGAGGTCTTTCACATCATCTACTTGCCTAGTCCCTAACTGGAAATGCTGGGGATTTAACCTGGGACCTTCTGAATGCCAAGCAGATGCTCTACCACTGAGAACACGGCCCCTCCTCTACGTGAACTCTTTTTTTCTTGCTAAAAGGCTACATGAATGCTCATGTGAATAAGCTCCCATCCTTCCACATGTGAAAAAATGCAGTAAAAATCACTTTAGAAGCAAGGCTGAAAACTGTTCAGACAAGGGCAGGCAGAAAGCGTAATACTTGTCAGGGCCACTCTCCAGAAATTGACTTTTAAAATTTTGACAAAATTTCAAATTCAAATTTGCACCGTACTGACGTGTGAAATTAATTACATTTTGAGGCCAGCAAGAAAGGCTCCCTTTGAATCTTACAAATGGTCTTCCACTTAGGACCTGAAAGACCACAGATGTCTTATGTACTCGATCCAACTTCCGAAACAAAACTTTCATTGATTCTTTGGGAGAGGTCGATCGGAGCCAAATATTTGCAATGACGACTCAGATGTTTTAACACCTCTCCTAATCATCAGCAGATCTTGTGAAAAGGAAAGACCAAGAGGAAAACAGTCTTGCAGTACAGGATCAGAAAAAAAATATGAGGGAAAAGATCATGCATTAATATAAAGGTGATGAGGAAATTTTGGAACAAGCCCGCATATGTAATGTTTCAGCCTCATTTATCAAACTCAAGGTAATGTAGGACAAATTTCTCCTGTAATTACAAACAAACACACAATCAAACACTATGCCCATGTCTGGCTGAATAAAGAACCTTTTAAAATGCCAGTGACCCACCATAATCCCTATTAATCATCCACTCCCAAGTAATTTCTAAAGTAAACAACAGCGGTGTGCAAAAGAAAAGAGTTATTCGGACAGCCTGTTGGGGGTTATTCGCTCGGGGAGTTTACCTGCAGGTATAGCGTTCTTTGCCCTTCCGCAGAAGGTTTTCCGGCAAGGTGCTGGGCGGGGCTCGGAAGTTGAACATGGACGGGACGGACTGTATGAGCTCACTGGCTTCTGGTTTCAGGGCACTAAAGCTCTCTAACTTTTCGGCCATGTTTTCAATGGCTGACATCTGCAAGAAGAAAATACCGTACCATGAGGATATTCTTGTCATCCACAGAGAACACCTGAGCCAAGCAATACCCATTTAAAAAGTCTACGACATCTATTTGCCATGCCTTTTTTTTTCAGACACAGCAAAGGAACCAAGAACAGAACTGTCAGAACTGTTTTAATGACAAAATTAGTCTTTGGGGTTCTTTTTTCACACTGCTGGCTTATTCTGATACAGTGATAATTTAATGTGTTATCTGCAAATATAAACTGGATCCAAACTGACCGAACAATTATGATATCTCCAAAGATCCCTGAGCTGCAGTTTTATTAGTTTCGTGCCCTCTTCCCAGAATGTTAATTCCCAAGAGACCTTGGGGGTGGGGGCAGGATATTTAGATCAGTTTATGTTTGTAGCCCATTAGCCAGTCTTCTAGAGGCCATCTCGCTCCATGAAATCAGCAGTAAGCTTCCATCTTGGCCTAATTCAAAGCTTGCTAGCTAGCTTCCTTCCTTTCTGTGTGACATTAGGATTACACATACACGCACAGAGCATCCACCTCTATCAAGGTGACTGAAGAAGCCAATTCATGGGCGCTCTCTGTGTGTGCAATGGTCATACTTGGAGTTCTGCTATGCACACTGTTTCAATCCTATTAGAAAAAGACTATGCATTTTATCAGCCACCATGAGTTTTGCCAATTCTCTGGACTGGTTCACACATGTAATAGCTATGGAATTAGATGGTGACATGCATGTATGAACAGGACACTGTGAATCTAACATCAAGGCTGGAACTTTTTCACAACCACAGATACATCAGATGTATCAGTGGTGGCAATCATCAAGGACAGAGTGACCAAGTATAGAAAAATCAAGGGATGAGCACGCACGTGTGAACCAGCCCTTAAAGATACTATGTGGGTCATCTCCAAGCTGGCAGGAGCCAGCTCCCCAGGGAACCGTCCTACCAATTAAGCCATAGGTGTCAAACTCATTTGTTATGAGGGCCGGATATGACATAAATGTCACTTGGTCAGGCCGAGCCATGCCTCGCCAGCCTAGATCGGGAATTAGGGGGGGGGGCTGCCTCGGCTGGTGATCCCACAGTGGGCTCACTAGCCCAGATAGGGACTGAGGGTGGCTGTTTCAGCTGGCTCGTGGGCTGGATAAGAGCTCTCAAGGGTCCTGATCCGGCCCTTGGTCTGTATGTTTGACACCCCTGAATTAAGCACTAGGTTGCCATAGGAATGATTTGTTAATACTTCTAATGGCAGTGCTACTGAAATTATTAAAGATGTATTGAATGCCAGCTCAGTTGCTCAGGTCAAGACAACAGTGCAGATCAGGGATTGACCAATGGCGGAGTAAGGTGGTTGCAAGGTAAGGTATGCCCATAAGGTAAAGTTGGGTTGTTTAGGGAAGCTTTACTCCTGAATAAACACATTGCTTAGTGGAGAGATCACACTGTTAATAAAACTGCCAATGCAGCGATATTCCAAAAAATGGGACAAGTTACACCACATATGAAACAGCCCTCACAGAAAATGCTAGTGGGTTGGATCTTGTGCATCTATTCCATTAGTGGGTGTGATTTCCTCCAGAGCACAGAGGCTTTTCCTGACACAAGAGGCTATCTGAAGAGCCCATGCTTGCACCAGAGGATAGCACTACCCCTAGACCGACAGAGCTGCAGGATCTAATCTACGGACTTAGCAAAAGCTAAAAATATTATTTCACTGGAATGAAATCCGTAGAATCACACCCTTTGCTTTGAATGATAGTAGTACTACTGTGGCATAAGCCAATTGTCTCTATCCTAAGCAAGGCCATTTTGCAAAAAAACAAACAACAACAACACCCCCCAATTTAATAAATGAGTCTCATCTCATGAGGCTAGGTGCCCATAGACTTTATTTGCTTAGCACGTACATCACACTTACATAAGAGCCACTCCATCAGGCTCAATATTATTTAGCAGTGACACACACACCCACAAAAAGGTATATAAAAAAAGACTGGTTTGGCTTTTATTTTTCATATTAAAATGCAGGATAAATAAAATAATGCAGTTTGCGCCTGAACTTTTCAGCCCCCCCCCAAAATATAACAGCTTGTTTGCTTGAAATGACTATTCACATCCTGCTTAGCACTAGGTTTTTTTCTCCCCTTTCGCCCACAGCCTGCCCTCTCGTTTCATGCTCAGACTCCTAATGCTCACTACAAATTGCAATGTACAGGGTACCACCGCCAATTTGCCAAATGTCTTTCATCAAACACTGTGCACACAAAAAAACAAAAAAAACCCCACACATCTCAGAGGGAAGTCAAGATACATTTACTTGTCAGGAGACAAATGGGAAAGCAGAGGGAAGCAGCGAGAGCTGGAAGCTCTGGGGTTTGATTCATAATCACTCAGCTGCTAAAACATTCTCCACAGATGCAAGTGGACAGGGCATTTGTCAATATGAAGGGTTCTGACAGGTACTGATCGCGGGGCCGAGATATGTAATGATGATGCTAGTTGGGATGGGAGGTAATTCCATCCTAGTAGAGCAATGTCATTATCGGCCTACAGTCTTCAGTGCTATCGTAACATTTATTTTGCGGTCCTCCTTATTTTTCCTTCCCCTCTGCCCAGAATCATTCATTGATTGTATTTCCCATTGCCTTTAATAGCTCCTAATTGTTCATGGAGAGGAATCATTTTACATCTATTTTACTGATTTCAAAGATAGCAGCCAAGCATCCATAAACTGGGGGTGGGGGGTACCCCACCATCCTTCAGCCATCAGGCTGCTTGGTGTCACATGGCTTGTGTTGGTGCCTGTTTATGGCTGGGGAAGGAAGATCCAGGAGGATGACAAATACTTATTTCTATCTGTCTAAATATCCAAGCTAGTTTCATTATGGAGTGGTTTATTTAAAAAAATAATAATCAGCAGTTGGATCAGCATCCCCCATTCCCACAGACCCCAGCAGTAATATTTATTTGTTTGTTAGTTTGTTTCACCCTCCCCAGCAATGCTGGGATCAGGGCAGTTTCCAACCAGATAAATACAATAAACCCTATAAATACATAGAGATATAAATATAGCCCATTAAACACCCTAATAAATGCTTAAAACTAAATCTAGCAGCAACATGGCGCCCTGACTACCAACTTGTACCTATAAAATATCCTCACCAAAAAGGTTAGCCAAGGATTAAATTAACCATCTCTCCCTTTTCTGCCTGAAAAAGCGCAATAAAAAAAAGCTACCCGTGTCACAAATGGCGTTTCTTAAGGCTTGGTTCTGGTCAGTCCTAAAGCATGTCTGCACTAGTTGTTTAAAAAAAAAGTAAAGGTCCCCTGTGCAAGCACCGTCATTCCTGACCCATGGGGTGATATCATATCTTGACATTTACTAGGCAGACTTTTGTTTATGGGGTGGTTTGCCAGTGCCTTCCCCAGTCATCTTCCCTTTACCCCCAGCAAGCAGGGTACTCATTTTACCGACCTCGGAAGGATGGAAGGCTGAGTCAACCTTGAGCCGGCTACCTAAAACCAACTTCCGTCGGAATCGAACTCAGGTCGTGAGCAGAGCTTGGACTGCAGTACTGCAGCTTACCACTCTGTGCCACGGGGCTCTCACTAGTTGTTTACCATACAAATAAAGGAGGAGTTGGTTCTTGTAGGTTATCCGGGCTGTGTGACCGTGGTCTTGGTATTTTCTTTCCTGACGTTTCGCCAGCAGTTGTGGCAGGCATCTTCAGAGGAGTAACACTGAAGGACAGTGTCTGAGACACTGTCCTTCAATGTTACTCCTCTGAAGATGCCTGCCACAGCTGCTGGCGAAACGTCAGGAAAGAAAATACCAAGATCACGGTCACACAGCCCGGATAACCTACAAGAACCAATGAACTCTGACTGTGAAAGCCTTCGACAACATTTTAAAGGAGGAGTTGATTATTTGGGCCTCTAACCCCTGTCCCCACTGCTTGCCTGGTCTGCCCTGACGGGTACTGTTCTGGTGGATTTCACCAAACCCACTACTACCCTGTCACTTCAGAGGCTATCCTGGTCCCGTGTGTATACCAGGGTACAGCCAGTCCTGGCTGCTGGTTTCTTATCTATTTATAGTTTCAGGTGTGTAGCCAGGTTGGTGTCTGCAGTAGAAGGTTCTTTTCAGGAGTTTTGACTCTCCAAATCTTATCCCCTGGAAATCTTGTTGGTCTTTAAGATGCTACTGGGCTCACAGCTTCTGCTTATTTATTCATGTATTTAAATATAGACATCCTGCATTCTCTGCTGTTCTCATGGCACCTCAGGAGGTGGTGTGGCTCTCCTTCCCTGGAGGTTTTTAAGCTGAGACTGGACGGCCATCTGTCAGCAATGCTGATTCTATGACATTAGGCAGTTCATGACAGGGCGGGCATCTTGGCCATCTTCTGGGCATGGAGTAGGGGTCACTGGGTGTGTGTGGGTGGGTGGGGAGGTAGTTGTGAATTTCCTGCATTGTGTAGGGGGCTGGACTAAATGACCCTGGGGGTCCCTTCCAACTCTATGATTCTACAGCAGCTCACAACAAAAGCAAAAACACTCACAGGTCACAATGAAACCACAACAAGCTCCGCATTGAAACAGTAATAAAAACAGCCACCTGATACTTCCATAGTTTTTTTTTTTAAAAAGCCATGTCTAACAAAACAAATCAGTCTGCAGGGAATGCTTTCTGAAAAAGCCAAATGATAAAAAATCAGTAATGAGGGAGTCCTGTGCACCTAGCCAGGGAGAGCACTCCTTAGTGTGGATGCCACCAAAAAATAATGCTCAACTCCTACCTTTGTAGTCCTTAGCTCCACATAGAATGGGACAAGGATCAAGGCTTTCTCCTAGGGAGGAGCTAATATAATAATAACTAAGTACCATCAAGTCACAACAGACTTATGGCAACCCCTCAAGGGGTTTGCAAAAGTAGAGATGAGCCAAAACGGTTTGCCATTGCCTTCCTGTGCATGGCAACCCTGGTCTTCCTTAAGAACATAACGTAAGAACATGAGAAAGGCCATGCTGGATCAGACCAAGGTCCATCAAGTCCAGCAGTCTGGCCAACCAGGTGCCTCTAGGAAGCCCACAAACAAGACAACTGCAGCAGCATTGTCCTGCATGTGTTCCAAAGCACCTAATATAATAGGTATGCTTCTCTGATCCTGAAGAGAATAGGTCTCCTTGGTAGTCTCTCATCCATTGGCCGACCCTGCTTAGCTTCCAAACTCTGATGATCTCAGGCTATTTAGGATGCTGTGGGGAGGACCTCAAGAGGTACATATGGTAGAGATGCTGCTTGTGTTCATTTTACAAGTTCAGGAAGGTTTACTTCCTGCAATATTCCCACAGAGAGAGGTCCCCAAGTCCAGAGCTGTAAGAAAGCCTGTCTATGGCCAACCTGATGGCACAAGGATGTGACATGCCTGTCTGGGATCAGCTCAGTGGTTTGGTAGTCAGTCATCTGGCAGGAAACAGCCTGAAACTCCCTATACTTCTGATCCATTCAAGAACCTTTGGATTTCACTCCCAAAATGGAAGAAGCAAGCAGACTTCAGGAAACATGTTGACGGCCCCAATTACCATGCTGGGGAATCACTGATTTCAAATAAAGAGAAAATTAGCTCAATTGAGCCATTTTATCTATCTATTCACTAATGTATTCAGGTGTTTGTGAAATAAAACCCTTACAAAACAAGGTAAGGTATCCCTTTCCCCATACTGCTTAACTGTCTTTAATTCTGGATTTTTTTTTTTAACAAACCGGTTTTAGAGAGAAGTCTTGTAAAATGGTTCTGTGTGATTTTTGTACAATTTATACATTGTAGTTTTTATTGTAAAGCGGCGGGATAAATTTAGTTATGACAGCCTGCACTTTAAAAACAGCAAGGAGTGACTAAAGAGTGACTGGTGGAACTAAACCCTACATGGGATTCAGAGCTACTGAATTCAGAACCTTGCATTAAGTTCCCACTCTCCCTCTGCAGCATCTAATACATCTTGCTAATCATCCTGACCTCATGTCTCTAAACCTCCACCTTGCTCCATGTAAATGGCTGAAACTGGCAGGGTAGAGAAATGCACACCAAGAAGGACACACAGAAAGTTGTTCTAGACGTTTGAGAGGGGAAAGGAGCCAACCTGCTCGAGGCTGCCATTTTCAGCGGCAGTTCTGGGTCTTTTGTAACGTTCAGTTCTTCCCTAAGTGGCTCAACGAAAATAATTTACTTCCCCCGTCACTTTTCAGTCAAATAGCCCTGAACTGATAAAAATGAAGGGAAGGTGGGATTCTTAGCCCCCTTCCTTCCTCCCATATACAGCCCTCTTGAAACATTTGTATTGTCTTCCTTGGCTGCTGAGAAGCACTGAAGCAGCATGAAAGCTATCAGAGCAGCCTTCCTTTAATCATCTTAATGCCAAGCTAGGGTAGCTTTTTGCCTCAGCTGAGGCAAAAGGTCATTGTTTCCCCGTCTGGACAGATGTTGCCAGACAAAGCAAACCAAAGAAAGGTTGTCGAGGCAGAACTGAGGGCTAGAGGATATATCAACAGTCAAAGAGGAAGGAAATCCTACAGAAATGTCACACCTTTAACAATGACAGCTAACAAAAAATGCAGATTATTTAGAACGTAAACAGTTCCATACCTAACTTCTAAAAAAAGCGATGGAAGGGGGACAGGTCTGCCAAGAAGTCCCCCCTTAATCTGTCAAGAAAGCACTGAATCAGAATACAGTGCTTTGTATCAATTACCTCAACAGCCCATCCAACAACTGTACCAGTTATCCCAGTATTATTATTCCCATAATGAGGCTGAGAGAGAGTGGTTTATCTAAGGCTATTCCCTGAGGTAATTAATTCTTGAGGTGATATTTGAATTGGTTCACAACTTGCTCTTCTGCCTGCCACATTACTCTAAAGGAAGTCATTCTGCTCATCCTAGATAAGAACATAAGCCGAGCCTGCTAGATCAGACCAGTGGTCCTTCTAGTCCAGCATACTGTTTCATACAGTGTCCAGCCAGTCGCCTTGGAGAGGGCCAAGTAAACAGGGCATAAAGGCTGAGACCTTCCCCGATGCTATGTCCCAGTACAGAGGTTTGCTGCCTCTGTATATGTAGTCACCTTGGTTAGTAACCATCAGTGGACTTCTCCATGAATCTGTCTAGCCGCCTTTAAAAGCCATTTCTGGGTGTGATGATTCATAGGCAAAAGGAAAGCACCCTGCAATACCAACCCGGTTATTACCTCACAAATTCCAGAACTGAAGCCCTGGTATTGATAACAACAGGTTAAAAGTCTTTACTCCAAGGAAGAGTAGCACTAATTAAGGCCATCTGGGTCTGCACCTATATAAAATTGTGGTCTTGTGCAGAATCAGACCAATTGCCCACAAAGTCCTGTGTTAACTGACCTGATCAACAGCAGCTCTCCACAGACACCAGCATGGGATTTGTTTCCCTGTCCAGCCACTCCAAACCCTTATTGGTTAAAAATATGAAGAATTCTATCTGAGACCTTGTATAGTTAATGACATTCTGTTGACTCCAGTTGGTTTAGACTGCATAGGATTGCATTGGCACTGCTAGATGCTCTACTACTGAGCAAAATGTTGATAGTTTTTGGGCTGGGTCCAGGGAAAGAGCATGACAGCCGTTTATAAAACTTGGAACAGTGTGTAATATAAATAGAGAGGAATTATTCCTCCCCCCCTCAAAACACTAGATTTTTGAACAAAAAGATATCTCTGTATGTAAAATTTAAGAAAAAAACAGTGTAAAATAAATAAATGATATAATACGTGAATACTACCATGTAATGACCCTAGAGCTTAATGGGTTAGTGAAATTCAGAAAGGATAGTCAGCGAGCTGAGAACAGAATATCAGCATTCACTTATGATGATCAGAAACCGAGGAAAGCCACATAGAATGGATAGTTTATTTATCAATATCGTTAGTGACTGCCTTTCCCCACCCAGTAAGCCCAAGAATGCTTACAGACATATGCAAGAGTAAAACCATAAAAAACACAGAGTAAAAATAACCTATGGTTCTTTCCATTGTGCTCTGCTTGGGAGATTCCCAAGGAGTAGCTGGCTAGCTACTTTGGGATATAAGAATATTTGGAACAGATGGACCTTGAGTATGATTTAGGATGGCAGATCTTATATTGCTATGTTTGCCAACCTCCAGGTGGTAGCTGGAGATCTCCTGCTATTACAACTTACCTGGAGAAAATGGCTGCTTTAGCAACTGGACTCTATGGCATTGAAGTCCCTCCCCCGCACAACCCTGTCCTCCTAGGCTGCGCCCCAAAAGCCTCCCACCGGTGGTGAAGAAGGACCGGTCAACCCTAGCAGAGATGCAGCGGCTGTGGATATGGCGGAAGGTGGATATAAGGGGAAAGTGGTGGGAATAAAGGGTGGCTATATACCTCCCAACTCCCACAAAGGTGAGTGAAACAGATGTCTGGGGCTGCAAAACCCACTCTCAGCCCACTAAAATTTTACCTGACATTAGGGGAAGAAATTCAGAAGACTAAAACAGACATTCCTGGACTGGGTGGGGGGGAGGAAAAAATAGTTTATCATCTTGTTTTGCTGCCATATAGCCATGCAATGCATACTCACAATCTGTGTTCAGTGATTAAAAATATATATATTCTATGTTATACAGAGCAGCAATTTTGATTTACTTATGTAAAGACTTGATTCTGTCTGCATCCAGATGTTTAGAAAAGGAAGCGGCTTCTATCCCCAACCTCCCTTTTGGTCCCTAAGTGGCTATAAACTGCTGGGTGACGCAAAGCTATATGTACTCCCAATTCCCACAGCTCAGACCCAAAAATGCAGACTTTACCATAAGCGGGAAAAAGAATAAGGATTTATAAACAACTCGGACGGATCTGATACCATCAGCTAGGCCTCGGACATTCAAGTTAAAATTTATTAGCTAGAAACAGAAAACCGGTAACAAAAATAGGGGGAAAGAAATTTAAAAATAATGTTAACTTGATGGTTTGAGATGGTCTAGGAGACAGTTTATATGACCCTAACATTTTATAAATTAGGTCAGTTCGTGCTGGTATTACAAAATGGCTGACTTTAACAAGCCGTAACTCATAGGGAAAAAACCTCTATAGATATTCATTTTAATATCATCTTCTCAAAGAATTATAAAAAATCTGAAGTCCTGAAACTTTTATTTCTACATCATGTTATTATAAAACTAGCCATCTTGCTTTGAAGGAACCAAGTAGGCACTCCAAGAAGAACAAGCAGAACTGTATGGATGAGTAAGTGTGTGTTTGTTCATCTGAATAGGCGAAAAGGGAGTAGAAGAGATGGTGTTTGTTTGTGGCTTCCTAGAGGCACCTGGTTGGCCACTGTGTGAACAGACTGCTGGACTTGATGGGCCTTGGCCTGATCCAGCATGGCTTTCTCTTATGTTCTTATGTGTTTGGTTGGGCCAATTACAACTTCCTTGCTTGTGGTTGCTAGGGTTGCCAACCTCCAGGTACTAGTTGGAGATCTCCTGCTATTACAACTGATCTCCAGCCGATAGAGATCCGTTCACCTGGATAAAATGGCCACTTTGCCAATTGGACTCTATGGCATTGAAGTCCCTCCCCTCCCCAAATACCGCCCTCCTCAGGCTCCACCCCAAAAATCTCCAAGTATTTCCCAATGTGGAGTTGGCAATCCTAGTGGTTGCTGCTTTGTTTCTCAGCACAATCTACTCTCAACAAACAAAGAGCTGTGAATGGAAAAAGCAGGGGTGACAACTATGGGTACAGGCTGTTGTGGAATACTAGTAAGAAACAGGCCGAAATGGTACCTCCCATTTTCTGCTTTGAAGAACAGGAGAAAGACAGTACCAGTAAGCTGTCATGATCAGAATAATTGGCTGTGTTCCAATGGTGCGAGTGGGGATTTGAACCAGGGTTTTCCAGGTCATAGTCCAACACCTTAATCACTACACCATGCTTGCCTTGCTACAACCTTAAAAATAAGTGCTGGATTTGTATTTTTGTAAACAGACGTCTACAAAGGCTATTTAGCCCATTTTCATCCCACAGTTCCTCCGAGGAGTTCAGAGCCTTTATTCTCACAACAACCCTGTAAGGCAGATTAGGATGAGAGGAGTGACTGGCCTGAGGTCACCCAGTGTGCTTCAGACAGCATGGTGTAGTGGTTAAGAGCGATGGTTTGGAGCAGTGGACTCTGATCTAGAGAACCGGGTTTGATTCCCCACTCCTCCACATGAGCGGCGGATGCTGATCTGGTGAACTGGATTTGTTTCCCCACTCCTACACACCAAGTCAGCTGGGTGACCTTGGGCAAGTTACAGCTCTTAGGGCTCTCTCAACCTCACCTACCTCACAGGGTGTCTGTTGTGGGGAGGGTAAGGGAAGATGACTGTAAACAGGTTTGAGTCTCCCTTAAGTGGTAGAGAAAGTTGGCATATAAAAACCAACTCTTCTTCTTCATGGGGTGAAAACACTTGGTTGCTTTATCTTCCTTTAATCCCTGTTTCAGCCAGGATTCAGCCAGGATCGAACACATGCATTTTGCTTAACGTGCGTTCGATCCTGGCTAAAACAGGGATTAAAGGAGGATAAAGCAACCGTGCGTTTTTGCCCATGGAAGACTGGGGATTTGAACCCAGGTCTCCCAGATACTAGTCTAACACTTTAATCACTATATCCTCTCGCTTGATTTTTCAGTGCTCCAAGGAACATTGGCCCTGTAAGAACTGTCCCAATATTCCAATGTAAGGTTGCCAGCTCCAGGTTGGGAAATACCTGGAGATTTTGGGGGTGGAGCATGAGGAGGGTGGAGTTTGTGGAGGGACTTCAATAGGGCATAATGCCATAGAGTCCAATTGCCAGAGCGGCCATTTTCTCCAGGTGAACTGATCTCTGTCACCTGGAGATCAGTTGTAATTTCAGAAGATCTCCAGCTACCACCTGGAGGTTGGCGACCCTATTCACACCACTTATAATAATTGTGCTGTTAAAAACATAAAAGGCAAATGCAGCCCATTCGCCTGTGGTTATAATGTTTCTGACCCCAGATGTGAATGTGGCCCAAGTACTTGGGCTGTCTTAAAGCTCAAGCGCAGTGGTTTGAAGGTGGTACAGTGTTAGATCAAGACTTTTAATCTGAAAACACAGATTAATATTTCTTTTTGTGGATTTATCTGCTGAGGATAATTTCAGCATGCCATTGAATCATGGCCTGATGTTTCACTAGCTGTCATAAGAAATACTCAGAGCACTAATCAGAAAGGGATATTTTTTTTGTTATTATGGTGGTGGTGGTTATTTATAAGCACAGGAATGGTTCATGTGTGCCATGAAGCTCCTGTGAACACCAATACAACAATTCCATGCCTCTAGAAATCTTAGTACGATTTGGGGAATGTGTTGTATTTGCAGGCAAAGGTACAGTGTAGGAGAGGGAACATAATTAGCGGGAACAAGGTTGTCTTAGTTCAGTACAGCAGATTACTGTTCATGTCACATTGGCAATTTCTTTTACAGACTTGAGATTGAAAATATAAGTAATACACTTACCCAAGTTCTTTGATCAGGCAATTGGAACTGGGAGCAAAATTGAAACAAAAACAACACATTATTCCCGCATTTGGATCCTTTATTGCAATTAATGTATAAATCATGATACAATATGTTGGCCTTTAAGTTGCCACAAACTCTGTGTTGTTTCACTACAAGAACTAATATGGTTACCCTTCTGGAAGTGGACTGTGTTTGAGGAGACATCAGTAGGGTTGCCAGGTGGGTGGTTTCAGTGGGCAATTGCCAGCCAATCCACCCAGCTGCTCCAGAGAGGGGATTGCATGGGCGCGCAGCTCTCCGCAACGTGATTAGGTCACTTCCCCTGGGGGTCTGAGTGCTAAAGCAGCTGCGGTGATGCGGCACTTCTAGAATAAACCTGGAAGTGACATAATCACGTCACATGTGGCTGCGATCACCTCAGCCCCACCCCCTAAAACCTCCCGCTGACTAGGGTTGCCAACCTCCAGGTAGTAGCTGGAGGTCTTCTGCTATTACACCTGATTTTGAGCCGATAGTCCAATTGCCATTTTCTACAGGTGAACTGATCTCTATCAGCTGGAGTTCAGTTGTAATAGCAGAAGAGATCCAGCTACTACCTGGAGGTTGGCAACCCTAGGTCCAGGGGATAGGCAGGTTAAGAGCACCCGGTCCAGGTATGCCATGAAAGAGTCAAAAGAGGTAACTGAACAAGGATAAGTGGGAAGAGGCCCTGGGCTCAGGGCCACTTTACATGTTCCAGTGGTCACATGGAAGTACAGAAGACAGCATGGGTTAAATCATTGGTGTAGAGAGGCTCATTACAGAACTGGGGTGATGTTCTTCAAGCTTTGTTCCAGACATTACTGCTGACATGGCTAAAGCTGCCATAGCCACACAGCAATAAGCTCCACAGGAAGGGCTTTCAATGGCAGAGCAACCACCACGGGAAGTAGGCTTGCCAGCTCTGATCTGCAAGCAATTATCAGGTGACGGTATTTAGCGTCATGCCATGAAAAGTTTCAACTGTCCATTTCCCTGAATTAAACCTCTGTTCAAGAGACACCCACCCACCCCGTCCAGTTGGCAACCTCAACTGGGAGAAGAAGGAGGAGGAGGAGGAGGAGAATAAGAAGAAGGAGAAGAAGAAGGAGAGATGGTTTTTATATGCTGACTTTCTCTACCACTTAAGGAAGAATCAAACGGGCTTACAGTCACCTTCTCCTCCCCACATCAGACACCCTGTGAGGCAGGTGGGGCTGAGAGAGCCCTAACAGCTGTGACTAGCCCAAGGCCACCCAGCTGGCTTCGTGTGTAGGAGTGGGGAAACCAACCCGATTCACCAGATTAGCCTCTGCCACTCATGTGGAGGAGTGAGGAATCAAACCTGGTTCTCCAGATTAGAGTCCACCACTCCAAACCACTGCTCTTAACCACTATACCACGCTGGCTCTTAAAATGGGTTCTGTGTGGTGATTGTAATGGGTAAAAGGGCTCTAAAGGAAAGAGTGACAGAAGACATAAGGCAAGAAGATGCAGATGTCGAAGAGTAGACATGTTCACACACTCACTCAGCAACATTCCTCTTTGCACCAGGGAGGAGTAGGAACGTATGCCACCCAACACATGTGTAAGGCAATGTGTGTTGCATGTACTCTAGATAGAGTTACTTGTTCCCAACCCCCTCCCAAAAAACAGGAGGGAGATGAAAAAAACCCTATGTATAGGAAGGCCTTGCTCATGCCTCTATCTTAATGCATAAATGTATACCTAGGGGATCCCACACAAAGCGAATTCTCAATTTGATGATTGTGAAATTGACCATGAGTGACACAAACACATTTAACCATGTGTTCAATTAGGAATAGGGCTGGGGAAAACAAAGCTATCTGATGAGACCTCCACAAACAACTGTTTACGAGAGCCATTCAGTGCTCCTTTCTGCCCCCACCTTTTACGTTTCTCAGTAGAAAAGCATCTGTTTTGCCCAGTGAAGGCCCCCTTGTTCAATCTCCACATAAGAACATAAGAAAAGTCAAGCTGGATTAGACCAAGGAGCATCGAGTCCAGCAGTCTGTTCACACAGTGGCTGACCAGATGCCTCTAGGAAGCCTACAAATAAAGACGACTGCAGCAGCATCCTGCCCGTGTTCCACAGCACCCAACATAATAGGCATGCTCCTCTGACACTGTAGAGAATAGGTATGCATAACGACTAGTATCCATTTTGACCAGCAGCCATGGATAGCTCTATCCTCCATCCTTTATCTAGCATCTCCATATAAAGGACCACAATTAGCAGGTACTGAGGAAGACCCTGGAAACCTGTATCCAGTCAGAGCAGATAATATTGAACACATGAAGCTACCTTATACTGAATCAGACCATTGGTCCATCAAAGTCAGTATTGCCTACTCAGACTGGCAGCGGCTCTCCAGGATCTCAGGCAGAGGTCTTTCACATCACCTACTTGCCTAGTCCCTTTAACTGGAGATGCCGGGAACTGAACCTGGGACAGTCTGCATGCCAAGCAGATGCTCTACCACTGAGCGATGGCCCCTCTCCATCCACTGATTTCTGACTTGGTGTAAGGCAGCTTTGTACTGCAGCCAGAGCAACCCATTGCTTCCATCACGTTACTCCCAACTAATGGTACAAGGCAATGGTTTACCAGATGGTCAATGCGATTTATGGGGGAGAAATATGAGAAACAAAGAGTGTTCCCATTATCCGTGTTCCTGCTTTGGTTATTGAATACTCCTAATTCTTTCAGCTCAGTGCCTGTCATCACCACTTAGGTCATGACATGGTAATCCTATGAAAATAGCTCTCTCACTTATCCAGCCACTTGGGGAGCCATTTACTGTAGAATATCTCAGCCATATTAAAAAAAAATATTGTTTAAAACTAGCAGTTTCCCCTGAAGTATTTTCATTTTTTTTAACCACACGCAACAGCTATTTTAAGGAAGCGGCTCCTCACGCATAAAAGACCTGATTGCTTCAGAAATTAATATCAGGATTTACTCTCAGAATATGAAGGATGCCCAGAAGAGAAAGATGGAACGAGTGCCTTCACAGGTTATAGACATTTCAATACGGGCTAAGAGACTGCATGCCTTTCCTCACACAAAATAAACATTGTTTCATGGGAGAAATATGTAAGTCTTTTATTTCTACATTGTTCCATGTTGGTTCTCTCTCTCTCTCCCCCTCCCGAAGTCTTATTCCTTACTTTACTTCTCTTTCTGTTATTTTTTACATTTACATCCCTAACATCCCCCAAGTGGCACAAACCAGCCTTTTAATTATGGTCGCCAGGTCCGGGTTGGGAAATACCTGGAGATTTTGGGGGTGGAGTCTGAGGAGGGCAGGGTTTGGAGAGGGGAGGGACTTCAATGCCGTAGAGTCCAATTGGCAAAGTGGCCATAGTCTCCAGGGTAACTGATTTCTATCACCTGGAGATCAGTTGTAATAGTGGGAGATCTCCAGCCACCACCTGGATGTGGGCGGAAAGATACCGGCTAGAGATTAGGACGAATTTTTTTTTACAGTACAAGTTGTTTGACAGTGGAATAAGCTACCTAGGGGGGTGGTGAGCTCCCCCTCACTGGCAGTCTTTAAGCAGAGGCTGGACAAGCACTAGTCAGGGATGCTCTAGGCTGATCCTGCATTAAGCAGGGGGTTGGACTGGATGGCCTGTATGACCCAACTCTATGATTCTATAATGGGTCAGGACCTACAAGTGGGCCACAACTGGCCTAAGATGTGTTAAACCAGCATCGATGCACATGCAAGGGGAAAAGTTAAAAATGTAAAGATAGATCTCGAGTCTGAAAAGTTGAAAAAACCATTGCATCACACCGGGTTTGAACTGAGAATTAATTTGCCTACAGTTGAATCTGGGCCCTCACACACTCAAATCGGACAATACCAATGTGCTATACCTCTTTCCATTTTGTCCTGAAATAAATAAAAAGCCTAGGCTAGATGTTCAGTATAAACTTCTAGATTCAAGTACAGTAGAACCTTAGAGTCCAACAAGATTTTCAGGGTATAAGCTTTTGTGAGTCAAAGCTCCCTTTGTCAGTTTTGATTCTCGAGAGCTTATACCCTGAAAATCTTCTTGGCCTCTAAGGTGCTACTGGACTTGAATCTGTTCTATTGCAGACCAACACAGCTACCCTCTGAAAGTATAAACTTTGCATTCCGTATCTACTTAGGATTCATTTCTGCCTTACTCAATTCTCTCTGTGTTAAGTGCCATTAAGTCGCTTCCGATTCATTGCAACCCTATGAATCAATGTCCTCCAAAATATCCTATCCTTAAAAGCCTTGCTCAGGTCTTGCAAATTGAGGGCCGTGGCTTCCTTTACAGAGTCAACATCTCTTGTTGGGTCTTCCTCTTTTCCTGTTGCCTTCAACTTTTCCTAGCATGATTGTCTTTTCCAGTGACTCTTGACTTCTCATAATGTGACCAAAGTACGATAGCCTCAGTTTAGTTATTTTAGCTTCTAGGGTCAGTTCAGGCTTGATTTGATCTACAACCCACTGATTTGTTTTTTTGGCAGTCCACAGTATCCGTAACACTCCCTTCCAACACCACATTTCAAAGGAATCTACTTTCTTCCTATCAGTTTTCTTCATTGTCCAGCTTTCACACCCATACATAGTAATAGGAAATATGATGGCATGAATTAACTTGATCTTGGTTGCCAGCAACATATCCTTACACTTAAGAATCTTTTCTAGCTCCTTCATGGCTGCTCTTCATAGCTCAATTCTCCACCTAAAATTATTTTTTTCATCACTATAGACTATCACTAGCACAGCAAAGATTACAGTTGTTGGCAACCTGTCATCCTGTAAAACGTGTGCTATGTAGAAGCAATAAATACTTTGTTGAGGTGAAAACGTATAAAAAATCAAAATCAAACAACTGAACAGTAATTTTGTTGAGTTTTGCAAACCATTACTGTAGCAAGGAGGATACTAATCAAACCTATGTTTGCCCCTAGCACTAGAAATTAGAGTTCCAATATTCCAGTCTTTTTCTTAAGTCACTCTCTTAATATAGTCAACAAAAACCACCCTGATCTAAGCGGTCAAATATGCAACATTTACTCGAGCAATACAAGACTACATCTGTTGCATCCAAGAGTCACAGATTAAGATAGAGGTGGTGATAAAGGATAAAGATGAACCCACTAACTTCAGTGGCACAGAAAAGTAAAGTATTATAAGGCGATTGGGCTGTGTATTTTTACTACTTGGCATACATGACAGAGTCGCACACCTGAAGTAGTTCAATGTTGGTGTTCATTGTAAAATTGTGAACTGGGCATGTGGTGAACTGATTTATTAGGAGCCCTGTGGTGCAGAGTGGTAAGCTGCAGTAGTGCAGTCCAAACTCTGCTCATGACCTGAGTTCAATCCCAACGGAAGTCATTTTCAGGTAGCCGGCTCAAGGTTGACTCAGCCTTCCATCCTTCCGAGGTCGGTAAAACAAGTACCCAGCTTGCTGGGGGTAAAGGGAAGATGACTGGGGAAGGCACTGGCAAACCACCCCGTAACCAAAGTCTGCTTAGTAAATGTCGGGATGTGACGTCACCCCATGGGTCAGGAATGACCCAGTACTTGCACAGGGGACCTTTACCTTTTTATGTGCTCACGGGTGGCATGGACCTCATGTGGGCAAAAGCATAAAATTGTGTGCATTGGCCTTGAAACGGCCTTTTAAAAACTTTATAAAACAAGATTACAATTTAGAAAGATACTTTAGCTGCATCCAAAGATTTAAACATGACTGGCATGGCTGTGGACTTGGAACATGCCACAACACAGAGTTCCAGAAATAATTTACTTTGTGGCATTGGTAAGGAGAGGGAGCGCTACTTGAGAGACAAAGCCCCATCGCACATATGGGGATCATAGTACATTTCTCTGGACTGTGGCTGAACATAGCTCTGGAAAATGTCATGAAATTTAAAACAATGGTATGTGTTTTCCCCCCTTCTCAATCACTAAAAACTGTGTGTTTTAGGAAATCCGATAATGACTAAGAGTCCAGGCATTCCTGTGCACCTGTTTTTACAGATCAACATGTTTATTTACAATCTTAACATCTTGAAACACAAAAAATACTTACATGGGGATGAAGCAAGAATCCCGGGGAGGGCCTCAAGTACTTTTCCTTTAAAGCTTCAAGTGGATCGGTTAATTTTCGTTTCTCTACTCTGTAAATGTTAAAATGAGAATTTTCTTGTGATGACTCAGTCTCACTCATGGGAACCCATTTAGGGACTTGGATTCTAAGCAGATAACAGATAAAGTTTCTAAGTCACAGTGATCAATGAGATGCAATTCTCAATGTAGGCCTACTGCACTCATTTGTGCTAGTGTAGCTGTGAACATCCCTTAAAAGATTATGTACCATTTTATATTAGAAACTGGGATCCTGGTGATAATATCTGAAGGAACTTCCATTAATGCCATGGGACTTCCCTGACCCTTTGCTCTTTCTGTAACTCATTGAGCTGGTCTTAGGGGACAGAGAACTCCTCTAGAAATGGCATGAAGGGCAAATGGGATGTCTGCAGTGGCAGGAGGGAACTGGTGAAAATCATTCCTCCTTCCATTAACAGAAATTATTGTCCGGATCCAATCTATTCCCATTTTAAGTATCTATTTTCACACATGAGAGAAACTGGTGAGTAACTATACCCATCGCAATTGTCAGGAACATAACTATATTATCAAAAACAGAGTGCTGAGTTGTACATTTGACTATGCAAGAAACCCAGTCCCCAAAATCAAAGGAAGGATTAGGCTGAAATGGACTCCATGGAGCCTTTATTATTCTTTTTCTTCACTATTCACTTTGGAAGTAAAATAAGTATTCTAAGTAATTGTCATTATTCTAAGTGATTTTTTTTCAACACCGGTGTTCATTATTTCAAATCCAAAGAAAATTTACTTCTGGGTTCATGATATTTTTTCAAAATCTCAGGGCAGTTGATGACAACACTCTTTGGAGTTACATCATATCCATATTTGGCGGATTAGATAAAAGATCTTTTTTTGGGGGGAAACTACTTAGTAAACAGCAGATTCCATAATACTGAAAGCTTTAGGTACCAGATTACCCAATGAACCTATGCAGTGAAAGAAAATGCATTTTTACTAGAATGTCATTTTAAATTCAGATCTGAATCCTTGAATGGTCCAAATCTGATTCTCAGGTTTGAAATGGCAAATTCAGATCTCTCAAAAGCTTTGCCAGCTGTAAATGGCTGAGACATCTCTTTATAAATTAAAACTGGAGATGCTTTTCACTATTATCCTCAAAAAGCCTTTCAGACCATGTATGAGAGTGAGAGGCATGAGGGTCCACTCATGAGTTACTGTTTTGGGTCTGTTTCCTGGTTTGGAGAAAATAGCAATGATACTTGCAACAGATAGACTCCACGGGATACTCCTGCTGCATCTCTGTATTGGAAATTACTGTATTGGAAATCATTTCTCCAATCACACTCAATGCAGAAACCCAGAGTTGCCCACGTTCAGCAAAGGTTGACTGAGAGAAGGTTAAGCCACAGCAATTAATCATGAAGAGATGTACTCTGCAACCTCTTCCATGGAACGGTTGCCGATGCAGGTTTGACAGGCACTGCCTGACAACCACTGGAAAGGTTGTGGTCAAAGCCTTAAAGGGAGGGGGGGCGCTAAATCATTTCTGGGGGGAAAAAATGGAAGTGACAAAGGGTAGCTCTAGGAATCACTGGAAACTTCATGGTAAGACCATAGAGTTTCTGGTGATTTTTGGAGCTACCTGTTGTCACTTCTGGTAAGAACATGACATTCCAGGATTTAAAAAAAATTAAAAGGATTTTATCCTGCCACCATTCAGAGCAGTGGCAGGCAACAGGACCGGGGGGCAGGAGATTCCCCACCCACACCGGGAGCTTGGCAGCCCTATGCATTTGGTTCACGGGAGCCTTTAATTACTTATTTCCTGTGGCATGCTAGCAATTTTCATGGCACACTTGCATGAGTTGGCATATACTTTCGGAACTGGTGGCTCAGGCAGCATCTATGTTGTACAATTTCATTTCACTTTGTTTTATTTGTCTTTCCCTGTCTTTCAGTTGTTCCACTGGTGGTGTCGTGCCTTGGCAACATATGCACATATTGGCATGTGTATAAGCCAGGCAGAGATTGACTATGCAGAAGGTTAGGGCACTTCCTCGTAAGTACAAATGCAGAAGTGTTCCACTCCTCCCACTTGATACAACAGGTTGGCATATTTTTTATGGGTATATCCCCTTTTCAGTAAGGATGCAAGCCTATTTCTTGGCCAAGCAGGGTTGAGCTCATATTCTAAAGAGGGTAAGCATGTTATCCTACCATTGGACTTGGGAATCTTGCAGAAACAATTGGCCAGGGATCCTGAAGGGTTTTTTTGTCAGCTTCTGGGCATGGAGTAAGGGTCACTAGGGTGTGTGTGGGGGAAATAGTTGTGAATTTCCTGCACTGTGCAGGGGGTTGGACTAGATGACTCTGGGAGTCCCTTCCAACTCTATGTTTTATGATTCTTTATGTTATCATTTCAGGTAGTAGCTCTTTAATGTAGGCAACAAAACCCTTTCACTCTGTATTTAGAAAAAATCCTAAAGTATCCCTAACCAGAGGCAGAAACTCTACAACTGAATCAATTAAACTGCAATTAGCTCTTTCTTTCATGCCCTCAGATGTATTAATGGAGAACAGGGGATGCAGATAAATTGTAAATGACAGTTTGGTAGAGAAAATATTCCAAATGAGGGTAGCAATCAAGGTCTGTTAATTAAGATATTTTCCACAATTAGTAATTTTTTTAAAACCACCCAAAAAAACAGGAACATCCACCAGGAAAACACTCACATTGTAGAAAGGATCCCACATTCCTCTTTGGATTTATTAATCTATTACATTTGCTGCATTCAGACAACCAAATACATCTTGGAAGTCTGCAATCCCCCTTCCTTGCACACTGTGCACCAAGACTGAAGGCATCCTAGTTAGAATTAATCACAACTTATTGCGTCATCTGAATCGTTCACTTCAGCAAACTGTGGTTTCTTTCTTTCTTACAACAAGATATTCTAAGACTGTGATCTGCTCAAGGTTTAGAATCCTGGTGTGTATGAAATCAATAAACCATATTTTGACAAAGCATCCAGTGCAGACTTGACAATAGTTAGGTCTAAACCAGGAAGCCTTCAACTGAGGACTTTCTGGTTCTTTCTCATTATGAAGAACCAATGGTGTGTTCATGACTTCTGAATCTGACAAATATCAGTTGGATCTGTTAAAGCATTGCACTAACCAATGTGATGTAATGCTAGTCCAGGACTAGGGGAATTCAGCTTCTAATCCTCACTCTGCCATAAGGATCATTGGTTGATCTTGGGCCAGTCACTACCCTATATGCAAATATATAGTTAGGGAAACTTTTGGGCCCTTTTCTTATAAAGGGGAAGCATTTTTTGCCGTTTTATCCCCTCACACTATAGCCATTTAGCCCTCTGGAATTTTGTTCTTATTGGGGTCAGATGACCATCAGAAACAAAATAGTAGGGGGCAGCAGGTAGTGAAAAGTGCAGGAATTATCTACAGTTAAGCTAAAGTAGGGATGATAAACATAATTAAGTGTAATAATATTAGATACTGTAGTAATATTAGATATTGTTTATAACTTTATAACATAAAGACTTGGTTAATTAGAAGATTGGTATAGTTAAAAAGCAAGATGTTTAAATAATATAAGCAATTTAGAGTAGTCCACCATATGGTTAAATTTAACGTATGGCTTATATGAATACGTTTGTAAAGGCAATTAGTTGCTGATCTCCCTGAAAAATGACAAGACGGTATGCATGTGTAAGTCTATGTGTATATAATGGTTAACATTTTTTAATAAAAAATTTTTTTTTAAAGAAACAAAATAGTAGAGGGATCTGCAGCAAAAATGGCGGCCTCCTCTTAAGAAAATTCAAGAGCTCTTAAATTTTCAGAATGTGGTTGGATACAGGCCATTATCTCTCAGCCTAACCTATACCACAGAGTAGTCGTGATGACAAAACAGGGAGGAGGAACCATGTATGGTACCCTGAACTTCTTGGAGGAAGGGTGATGTACAAATCTAATCAATGAAATAAGGTTTTCCATGCAAGTACCTCTGACACCAGCTTAACACTCTGCTCGGCAGAATGGTACAACCCCTTCCAGTTACTAAAAACAATTCAGCAGATTAGTCTATTGTAAATAAAGGCAGAATTTTTACCCTTGAGTTCCACATTGTGTTGCTATGGTACAACGTGTTTTGAGTTCTTGGGTGAAACACCTTTGATTGCAGTGGAGATCGACGTTCCTAGTTTGCAAACAAAAGCCGAATTTGACTGCCAATTTTTAAAATACATTCTTTTTTTTCCCTCTGAAGGGAAAATGGCTTCAAAGGTACATAGTTAATTTGTATTAAGAGGATAAAATGTTTTATAAATTTTCAGTGCCTGAGCTGCATTAATTCAAATTTCAAGTATTGTGCAATTTTATTACAATACATGACTGAAAATCATAGGCCACCTTTTATGGTCCAGTTGGGTTGTCTGTACATTTGAAAGTACTTATTTGACTTCACAGTTCTTTATTCCGGTATTACCTGTAAATGGGATCCATAAAGAAAGGTGTAGGCCTTGCATGCTGTAAAGATATGTCTGATGACTTCCTCAGTTCAAGGTCATCTCCCTTCTTTCCTCCAAATATGTGGTTTTTCCGAGGCTCAGTCTGTTTTGTACCACTGGCTCGGCTCCTGCTGCCCATACTCAAATCTAGAGGCTGGTCTTGGCTGGTCGCTGGTTGAGTTGCTGGTTTTGAGGTGACAGGAGTAAGTGGTTTCTCCTCCTTACGTTTAGTGGTGAGGTCAAAGGGAGACTCGGAGTTTCCCTTTATGATCTTCTTTACTTCGCCTGGCGATTGGGGTTCCATTTTCAAAGGTAACGGTCTCAAGTCTCTATCAGGAAATGGGTACATTGACTGAGAGAATGCTGGAAAAAATGGGAGGGGAAACATGGAAGGGTAAGGTAAGGCTCCGACTTTTTTGTCTTGTAGACCCACAAGTCCTGTAGAACCAAAGTATTTTTCAGCAATAGAGGCTATGGCCTTTATAGAATCATTCACAGCCCCTGACACCGCAGTTTGCTCCTCTAAAGATGGTGAGAAGATGGAATGATTGCTGTATTCTTTCTTATTATTTACGGAAGCCAAATTCTGAAGAGAGTTTACTTTGTCTTTGAACATTTTACCATTTTCTTTACATTTCTCTTTATCACTTTCAATGTCACTTTCCAGATCAGAGCCAGAGGTGGTCTCCAGGTCACTCCCACTGGGGGTACTGACATCATCAAGGTCACTACTCTCTGATTGGTCACTGATCTTTTCATGTGGCCTCTCTTCGGAGGACCTCTCTGGTTGAAGCTCCTCTGGCTTATTCTCACCTAGGTTAGGTGGGTGCTTATTTAGTGCCTTCAAAATATCCTGGGTAGCTGGCAGTGACTGAGGATGTGTCAGGAGGGGACTTTGACTTTTGATTGTTTGGTCTGTGCTTGGAAGTCCTTTGACAGGAGAACTAGCAGGTATCAAAGGTGGCCTGTGGTACAAGCCTGCAGGAAACAGGCCAGGGAAGCTAAAAGAAAATCCAGGAGCTGTTGGAAAGGTAAGACCAGCAGGATGCCTATTGGTACCAAAATAGTCAGCAAGGCCCGGATTTGCATGATTCATATTAACCATGGAAGATTTATCCATAGCTGGGGTTCCAGGAAGTGATATGCCTTGGCCAAAAAATCCTCCTGCCGCAAAATGGTTCTTGCCCTCACAAAATCTCCTGTGTTTATTTAAGGAAGACGTAGTGCTGAACATTTGTCCACAGTCTTTGCACTTGATTTGGGTTCTGCAATCAGCATGCATACGCTTATGACGGCAAAGGTTTGAAAACTGAGTATAGGATTTATGGCAGACCTCACCTGTGTGTAAACAACAACAACAACAACAACAAATCTCAGGATTTATGCTTATTTTTCTTTTCCCCTTCCCCCACCACCTTTGATCCCACCCTTCTGCTTTAAACTGAATTATCTGAAATATCTTATACTTTACATTAAAAATAGCTCCATCCTGAACAAGTTTACTAAAAAAAAACAAGTGCCACTGGGATTTAATTCCTAGAACCACCGGTTAAGACTGATGCCTATTCAAGAGACCCAATAACATTAATCTGAGTTCAGAAAGCATGTAAAAAGCCACCCTCAGAATCCAATTCGGCATTGAGACAACAGAATGAGAAAATCCCCACATTTATTACCTATAAAAATCAACATTGGCATAGAAACGTTTTAATTTTCATAATATTTTACAGCCTCCAGTGCTTATGTGCTCTGGCCAGCAAAAACTATCACAACACATGTGCATGCACCTGACATGTTTATGATGTCCTTTTTTTGATTCAAGAGCCCCCAAAGCTGCCAATCACAACTCTCTTTTTTAAGCAGTATGGTGCTTGTAATGGTGATGATCACTGCTGTTGTCTGGGAAAGGACACAGAAAGCTCAGGTGCCCGTGTGAATCTTTTGCACAACTCCAGGATTCTTACATCATTGAGCTCTGATGTGCAGAAACCCTGATTAAAAACAAGCTGTAATTACAGAACAAAAACAGGAAAGTGCAAGAAACACTTCTGCGTTCATTGGTAAAATGACCACGTGGTTGACTTCATTTGTTGCTCTTGTCTATGAATGCCTGAACAGAAAGCAACTCAGATGGAGGGTACCTGTACTGTTATCAAAATATAACCGTGACACAGTACTGAACCACTCAGAAATAAGGCAACGCGGTTCTCTACACTGTGATCAAGGGAGACATTTGCTATGCTAATTACTACAGCTGGCACAGCTGGCACTGAGCGCACAATTGAGTGTCCATCTTTGGCAGCTTCCCACTTAGCTTTGATTACTTGAGAATTTCCTCAAAATCAGTGTTAACCAATATTACCCAATTACCTTTAAAAAAAACCCCAGCTTTGTCTGTTTCAACAACTTAACTTTTGCTTGGTTCGTCTTTTATCATAGGTTCTCGCCCTTCGCACATCAAAGCCGCACAACAATGCACATTGTGAATTCCAAGACCTTCTTAACAATTATTTTCATGGTTTCAGACAGACTGACATAATTTACAATGGATCTATTTTAAGCCCGTAAAGGAAACTGAATTGAATGTATCCCATCCTGCACTTTTGGTTCCCATGAACTGTAATCACGTCCTCTGACTTCCACTCGCACCACTGCCGATGCTAACCTTCCTGCTCTTAAAAAGCGTACCCTTGAGAAACCTGCCTGCTTGTTGTCATGTCTCAAATGTTTACCCCTGTAGCTGTCCGTTCCCATCACAACAACAAAGACATCCATTGTTTGAGAGGGCCCCGATTCCACCTGGCGTGGATCACGTGGGCTGCTTCCCTGATATCTGTTAGACAACAGCAAGAAAAGCATTTGCAGGACTGGATAAAAGCCAAAGAGCTGTACAATGCAGGAAGAATGCTATCACCCTATATTAGCTGATGTTCCTGTACTGCATCTTTCATTCACAAGGAATGCTCTGGCTAAAAAATAAAATAAAATAAAAAAAAACCTTGCCCACATGAGAATACAAGCAGGATTGGATTCATCTAAGCATGGCAAATTTTCCTTTTATTTGGGGCCACATTCAAATCAGGGGGGAATCTTGTCGAAACTAAATGGCTGGATCAGTAAATTTAATTTGGAACGTTTCTTTCTTTCCGTGCCTAATGCGCTGCATACTTTATGCAAATGGTCTCCTTCTATCAACAGTCCTCTGAACTTTCAGAAGCATACTCGCAATTGATTTTTATGGCATTAATTCAAGCGCCTAAAGCAAAGCAAAGTTCTCGGCTGGTTTACGGAATGATCTGCAGGCACGTGCTGCAGTTGCATTGCTGAAACTAAAACAGGACTAGGCCGGGCTGGGACGCATTCCTGGGGATTTAAAGAGAAATGCCCACGCTGTTGTGCAAGTAGGTGGGACAGGGTTGGAGAAAAGTCGTGAAATGGATGGCAGAGACTGAATGGTTGTGAAGCCTACAAACTCCATTTGCAGACTGGCATAGACATGGCATGAGAGGGCGTATAGTGAAGGAGGTGGCCCTGGGATGGGTGGGGGGTATTTCAAAAATCGGACTGCTCTAATGAAGATAGGGTTGCCATCCTCCAGGTGGTGGCTGGACATCTCCCACTATTACAAGTGATCTCCAGGCGACAGAGATCACTTCACCTGGGGAAAAAATGGCCGTTTTAGAAGGTGGACTCTATGGCACTGTAACCCATTGAAGTCCTTTCCATCCCCAAACACGGCCGTCCTCTGGCTCCACCTCCAAAATCTCCAGATACTTCCCAACCTGGAGCTGGCAACCCTAAACAAAGAGGATCTCAAATAGCAAGGCTGGGGAAGATCTTTCTCTGGCTAAGACCTTGTAATGATTCTGCCAATCTGAGTAGGCAAAGCTGGGCTGAATGTTCTGCTGGTCTGATTGGCTGTAAGACAATTTCCTATATTCATAACCCCAGCCCAGCCCTATCAGTCCCTTTGATTCTATATTATTTCGAATTCCATGCAAGCTTTTGCTTTAAGCCAAGCATATGGAGGGGTTGACCTATTAAAGCAACAGGTATTTAATGTGGCATTATCCCCCCGGCATTTTAATAAGGATCTATATTCTACACTCTTACCTTCTATTTCAGGTTTCCAAACCAGAACTTTTGTTTCCTCGCCGCTAGACTTTTGTAACTATTTTGACCCAGAGCACCTTCGTATTGGTCCCTGACCTGTTCCGCTACCAACCCGCCCACAATGTTTTTAAACCCTCAGATGTTCAGTAAGAAATTAGCTCAGAGTGAAAAGTTTGCATATTTTTCTGCTTATTAAACAAATCATTAAGTGGTATTTTTTAATACATTCCCCGTCTCTTCTGTTCCAGCATGTGGTTTCTATTTGGGTAAGCTGGAGGTTTTATGAAGGCAGGCAGTGTGTAATTACCTTTGTGTTGGTGAGATGGTGTTGGTGAGTTTTCTCCCAAGCTAGGGCAGCGTACTGTAACGAGAGACAGTTGCCATAAACAGACGGGGAAGGTACAGCGTGGTGTGTGGCCTTTTTGCTGGGAACCAGATATCTCTGCTCGAGGTGACCCTCTACCCCAGCCACAAGCGCTCCGAAAATCCTACCCTGACATGTGATCCTCAAATTCTTTTGTTCTGTAATTACATGGCAATTATTGATAATTGTCCAAAGGTTTTCCCCCCTCTGTCCATCACCCTCTGCCTTTCAAAAACCACAGTTGCACTTTGGGTTTTGCCTGCACAAATTAATAAAAGAAAGCAGAGAAGCATTTTTTCCCCATGTGATTTAATTTTTAAAAGAGGGGCAGAACATCTGAATTTTCTTTTTAAAAGGTGAAACCAGAGCGGCAGCATACAAATGGTCCCTATATGTCTGGAAGCTATTGTTTGCTAATTATTTTATTTTCACAAACATTTTTAAAAAAGACCACTCTGTGATATTGTGCAGAGGAAAAACAATTCATTAAAAGGATGCTCGTAACTGCGTCCGGTTAATTATGTTTTTCGCTAGCTTTAAATAAGCCTAAGCACAAATAAATAAAAAAAACATCAACCATTCCAAGGGCAGGCCCATGGGCCTCAGAGGGATTCTTTTAAGCCATTAAAAATCATGTTGCTATATTATTGAGACTGGAGGCTTACACAGATTCGTTCGACTGCTCCCTTGATGAATGTATAGTGTATGTTCCTGTATAGTGAGGAAGTTAATTCGAAAGCTACAGGAAGCTGATCATCAGTTCTCAAGAGCCTGAACCACAAGTCCCCATGGGCTGATATGAAATTGCAGGCCAGCCCCTCTCTCCATTAAATGGGCTTCCTGTTTGACCCCACACCTTCATGCTGTGTGTCTGGGACCCGCGGCCTAGTTGTGCAACATAGCCAGCTTAAAATCCTTTTAGCTGGTATTGCTTTGAGAAGCCGTTTCTGTATTCAATATAAGGACATGCATAATAAGGAAAACCACAACATGCTGTTTAGCTTGTTATCAGAACAGGAGGGGCAAGGCATGGAATTAGGAAGGATTAAAAGTGACCTGAACTCCTTTGGAGTGACATCAATGAATTATGGAAGCGGCAGGGAAGGGGGCTTTTTGCAACAGAGGGAAGATTTCCCCTACAGCTGCAACAAAAAACAGATATGTGGGTCAACCGCGCATCCTTTTTTTTTGCTTCTTGCAGTGTCTGAAGCCTCTTTACACTTGCATTCCACATATTCGTTTTTACAACTGTTTAAAAATTTGGACAGAGACTGTTGACCAGATTAATCAATACATTGGGTTATACTGGATATGGGTTAAAGTTTTGGATATTTAATTATTACTGATGGTAACTATGATCTTGGGGATGAGAGAAAGGAGAGAGAGGACCCGTAGACATTTGTTTTCATTTTCATTCCACCTTTCCACAATAAAGGGTACTCAAGGACCTCCATATAGCAGACCAAGGGGGAAGGGGCACAGTGAATCTCGGAGTGACCCAATTCATTGAATTTTAATTAGAGATTTCCCTGGAAAGAGTACTTGGGACATTTTTAAAAACAATTTATCAGCATTTCATGATCCTCATGCTCTCATTCAGGATTGCGATGGGGGAAGACATGGGTAATCCTAAGATCTAGCTTCGGCAGCAACAGGAATGATTAGTCTGCTGCAGATAGCAGATGGACTTTTTAGATGCTTCTAGAAACCTGTAGTCAGTCTGGATGGGACATTTAGTTTATTCTCCATTCCCTCTCATTGCCTTTTGAGCCCTCATTATTGTCTCCACAGATTGCCAGATCACAACACTGCTGTGACAACGGAAAATGAAACTATTGGTCATATATAGGGTTGCCAGCTCCGGGTTGGAAAATACCTGGAGATTTTGGGGCTGGAGTCTGAGGAGGGCGGCGTTTGGAGAGGGGAGCAGCCATTTTCTCCAGGGGAACTGATCTCTATCACCTGGAGAGATCGTGGGAGATCTCCAGCCACCACCTGGAGGTTGGCAATCTTATATACTTACCAGGGTGTACATAATACATCTATTAAAGGTCCCCTTTTCTCCCTTGAACACAGTACCCAGCCTTGCAAATTTCTCTTGCACCCCTCCCCCACAGCTTCCTTTCTGCCAAATCCTGTTTTCTCTATGGGCACCAGCTTTCTTCAAGCCTGTGTCTCCACTATGTTTCATTTTCTAGACTTTCTTCTTTTTAAGATACTACTCGTTTTTCTTGTGTTGCGATTCTGGCTCTTATCCAAGTCCTTGAATGTGCATCTTTCCCTCCACCCAAAGTATACAGATCGTTCTGATCACAACCACTGTGAAGTTTATTCAGAGGCCCAATCTCCTATTGAGCCCTTCTTGACTTGCTTCCCAATCACCCCTTCTCTGCCAACCCTTACTTTAGCTTTCTTGCATCTTGGTTCTCTGTTCCTATGTCTAGGGTTGCCAGGTCCCTCTTTGCCATCAATGGGAGGTTTTTGGGGCAGAGCCTGAGGAGGGCGGGGTTTGGGGAGGGGGAGGGACTTCAATGCCATAGAATCCAATTGCCAAGTGGCCATTTTCTCCAGGGGAACTGATCTCTATCGGCTGGGGATCAGTTGTAATAGCAGATCTTCTGCCACCACCTGGTGGTTGGCAACCCTACCTATGTCCCAGGACTTCGTTCTAGTCCTCCTCTTTCCCTTGTGTGATATTTTAATCCTAAACTGACAATGTTCATCTACCTCACAGAAGTAGGACTGCAAGCGGTTTAATTCCCAGAACGACTGAACATTCCATGCCATGCCAGCTCCATCAGCGTCACAGCCATCTTTACCTCAAGTTCATTACAGTGTAAATTAACTTCTTTATGGGAATTTCTCTCACATCAACAAATAAAATATAGTTACAACATTGAAATAAATATATAAACAAGCAAACAATAAGCATGCGGTCCTTTAGATGGTGCAAAACATTTATCTGAAATAAGAGACTAAGAAAAAGACATTGAGACAAAAACAAGGATCGTCTGACAGAATAATAATTGTGAGTTAGGAATTCCTCCATCAGAATTACTGGCCACCCCACACATGTGGAAAAGTTTAGAACGACCAGATGGAACAGGAGACCTGAACGCAAGGGTAAAATCAAAAAATTTTCATGTCATAATGGTGCAGGGGTGTGAACCTCAGACAGCCACAGCCTCTCCCCTTCACACACACATGTGGAAGACACACATGTCAGATATAGGCTCCTCCTTTTGACTTCTTCCTTCGCTCATTTAAAATTCCAGCAACACAGCCCATTCTGCGGTTGCGATGATACAATCCCACAGTGGCAATCTCACATTGGGAAGTATAGCTGCTCGTGCTAAGTGATGAGGCAACAGCTGCCGTTTTGTGACCAGCAAAGAATTTTAATGAGAAAGGGGAAAGCAAACACAATAATCACAACTGGAGGCTCATTTGTATCATGAGGAAGGTGGCAATTTGACTAGTCCTCTCCTCTGTAACTTATTTGACTCCATAGGTCTGCCTGAAGACTAGATTCGGATAAAAGGGGCAGCACAATCTCAGCAACTCCCCTCACCTTTTTATCACTACGTTTTCACGGAGTAAAATATTGAATTGTTTTTACTTTCATATAGAGGTTGCTCTACGGTTGCTACTGTTAGCTTGTCAGTTTTAAGGTTTTGATGGATATTCTATGGTCATTACATTATATACACACAGTTAAAATGTTATAAGAGCCCTGTGGCGCAGAGTGGTAAGCTGCAGTACTGCAGTCAAAAGCTCTGCTCATGACCTGAGTTCAATCCTAACGGAAGTTGGTTTCAGGTAGCCGGCTCAAGGTTGACTCAGCCTTCCATCCTTCCGAGGTCGGTCAAATGAGTACCCAGCTTGCTGGGGGTAAAGGGAAGATGACTGGGGAAGGCACTGGCAAACCACCCCGTAAACACAGTCTGCCTAGAAAACGTCGGGATGTGATGTCACCCCATGGGTCAGGAGTGACCCGGTGCTTGCACAGGGGACCTTTACCTTTTACCTTTTAAAATGTTATATCTAATATTTTAGATATAACAGTATAGAATTATGAGTTGCAATGGAGATAAATTTTGGTAGGATGTGTAGGATATAAATGCTGCCTATAATTCATTTCTGGACATCTAATTAGGATAGAAGATGGTATGTGATAAGGACTTCTATGACCTTAATTCTGAAGGAGGACAGCTAATGAAACACTCTATTATGATTAGGTCAAGAAGGATTTCAGGTTGTGTTTATGTATAAAGAATCCCTCTTCCTTTGGAAGATTTTCGAGCCCTGTTTGGAAATTAGCAATGATCTGGAAAGATGCCAGGTTTTCCAGCGGTTTGCTAAAGGGAAGCTCATTTCGGTGGAATCTTCTTACACTTTATTAGTCACATCCACCAGTAGCTCTTCTTTTCTTCCTGGGGCTACATTAAGAAAAAAAAATAAACTTACAAAAGGTTCAAAGCATAATTAGACCTGGGCTAGGGGAAGCTTGCCAGAGCACACAATATAAAATGAGGTTATGAAAGTATTTCCAGAACTGCCCATGGAGCCTCAGATACCCAGAGGCTTCTGTCATGAAACATGCAGGGAGAAATACCAGAGAGCTCTCCTCTAAAAGCTGGTCTACAGTGGAACCAAAAATGACATTCCTGTGGTGAGGGCTCAACTTCATGCCTTCATGCTTAAAGTTTTTACTGTGTAGAAGCCAGTTACCACACAATGAATGCCAGTGTGGTGTAGTGGTTAGAGTGTAGAGCAAGGAGCTGGGAGATTTTAGTTTTAATCCCCATACTTCTGGGGAGCTCACTAGGAGACCTAGGGTCAGTCACACTTTCTCAGCCTAATGTATCTCACAGGGTTGTTGTGAGGTTAAAATGGGCAAAAGGGAACCACGTATGCCACTCTGAGCTCTGTGGAAGGGTCAGCTACAGTGAGGAACAAAACTGAAATGTGTGACAAGAGTGTGGATTTTATGTACACATGGTTTTTTATGTACTTATGCACACACATATACATATTGGCTTAGATAATGCCATAGTTTGTTGTTCCTGGAGCGAGCCTCTGGCTCGCACACTCTCTCCTTCCTTATGCACTGAGATTCCCTAACTGTTGCAACAAGTCATAGTTTGACATTACATGTGAATCAGCAAACAACAGTTTGCATCAAAACAGAAAGGGGAGTTGAATTGCAGTGAGTGAGAGGAAGAAGTGTGTGATCCTGAGGCTCGTTTGTGGTGGAAAGTGCTCTCAAGTCACAGCCTATGGCAACCTCATAGGGTTGTCAAGGGAAGAGACAGAGGTAGTTTGCCATTGCCTGCCTCTGTGTAGAGACCATGGACTTCCTTGGTGGGCTCCCATCCAAGTACTAACTAGGGCTGACCCTGCTTAGCTTGTGAGATCTGATGCGATTGGGCTAGCCTGGGCCATCTAGATCAGGGTGAAGCTCGTTTACAAAGTGCCAAAAACCTGATTACATCTGATCCAGCGCATGAAACGGTAAGCTTCTAGTCATTCAAGCCAAATAGGACATGACCACTACTCCACTATTATGTAACACAGGAACAGCCATTGCATTCACAACAGTGGGCTACTTTAAAGGTTCCCGTTGCAGGGAACAAAAGGTATCAGGAGCAGACTGGCTATTTAAGAGGGAAAATGTTCTTCCTTGGAGGGCCACTGGAGGCCAGAAGCATGCAGAGCAAAGCCCCAGTAGCTCTATCAGTGCTGCAAGGGCCATTCAGCTAAGACCTGGTCAGTAGTACCAACAAGAGTGAGTTGACAGTCACTATTGGCATCACCGGCCGGGTCTGGACTGAGTGGGAAGGGTTATTCCTAGGGTTGCCAACCTCGAGGTGGTGGCTGGAGATCTCCCGCTATTACAACTGATCTCCAGCTGATTCTCCAGTTCCCCTGGGGAAAATGGGCACTTTGGCAGGTGGACTCTATGGCATTGAAGTCCCTCCCCTCTCCAAACCCCGCCCTCCTCAGGATCCACCTCTAAAATCTCCAGGTAATTCCCAATCCAGAGCTGGCAACCCTAGTTATTCAGCCTGGCTTGTCCTGGGCCATTTTAACTTCCCACTTGGCCCCCCGAAAAGCACCAGGGAGATACCAAATAAATTCCATCATGCCAAGGGCCCCACAGTACTAGAGTGATAAGCTAAATCGTCTCTACATTTCTTTAGGGAACACTAAAGATCATATTTGCTTTGGGGGGTGAAGACGTTGTGTTAAAACTTGAAATTATACTGCTTGTGAATTGGTAGGTTGGAGTCCAAAATTATACCTCCTAGACGAGTCTTCCAATGCTTCTTGAGCAAAGTCACATACAACAGAGATTGATAAAGGATAAGTAAATGGCCTGCCAGGGTCCTGATCTTGCACAAACACAATGGCTGGCTCTTCCGGTCCCAGGCCCCATGAAGCCAAAGCTTTTTAGACCCTTTGATTTCAATGGGAGATTTAATCTTTCAGAGAGAGCATGCTTATCTGAGTGTGCTTCTTGCTTGAAAACAGAAAAGACACAGAAGCTGAGTGGTTAAGCAAGAGACTTACATATAAAAGGCTTGACACTGCTGTGGATATGTTTGTGCTGTTTGAGGCCTGAAGAAGTGGCAAATGTTTTGCCACACTCTGGACAAGCGTGTGCACGAGCCCCAACATGCTGCGAACGTATATGCCTCTGGAGGTTGCTGGGGTCCGTGAAAACCTGCTAGGAAATGAGTACTGATTAAACAAGAAACTTTGATGCATACAAGGGGGTTGGGGGGGGGGGAACAGCAATTTCATAAGACTATACAGGAACTAAGATGGGCAAAATTGGGGGAAAGGACAAGAGGTTTTCCTTCTTCTTTGATTGTAAGTGGAAACAGCATCAGATCCATTTAAGTGTCATGGATACCGACCAAAGAACCCCAGAAACTTTATTCATAGAAGTAAGGTGCTGGGAACCTGTTGTAACAAATACTCCACACCATCACCAAATTACAACTCATGGGGGTTTGGAAGATGCCATAATGTCAACCAACTCGCAAATGGGTTTACATTTGTAGAGTAGAAGTATATAATCTACTCTACAACACAGAAAAGAAAATGTAGAATTTACAGCCATTATACTAAGAGCTGTCCTGAGAATAACCATCTTCTAACAAGGATATTTGTTTCATTACTTATTTAAGGAACATTTTTGCCTGCTTTTCTCATTGAAAGGACAAGTGTTGTATTTAGACAATATTGTTACTTTTATTGTTTATGCTTCAATATCACTCCAGTCAAGCTGACCGAAGCGACACACTATCTTTCTTACTGCTTTCTGACATCAGTTATTCATGCCTGATTTTGGGTTCCAGTGCTAAACTATGGCCCTGCACAGTTAATACTCAGGAGTTTTTACCTACATTCTTTACTCACAGCTCATCCTTGACCTCTTATAGCTATGGTGTGTATGTTTGTGTGTGTGTGTGTGTGTGTGTGTGTGCAGTCATTCTCATCTCTGGACTGCTGCAACTCCCTTGAGCATGAAACAAAGTGGTAGCCATCTTGGGTCATGACAATATGGCCCCTAGGGAATTTTCCTCACCTCATCTATAATTTCAAGGGCTTTGATAACCTTTATGGAATCAATCTCAGCAAGAAAAAAATTATATGCAAATATCAAAATACTACCAAAATAAATAGTATTTCCCAAGGCAAACTGATATAATCTCCTACAAATGGATCACTCCCATGCTTCAATTATGGCACTGAAACCATCTCATAAAGAAAGCATAATGCACTTTGGATTCTGTTGCATCAGCATGTTCTCATACATGCACAATATACAATCTGCCCTTCTCCCAAACTCTGAGAACCAGATACCACCATCAGAAGCCCCCTGTGATGTATCCATCGCTGGAATGTACCACCTTAGACTGTAGGTATGGTGGGCCTAACTCTTGAATGTTCCCTCACATTCAAAAAAAAATTTCCCTGCACATTCCAAAGAAGCATGTCACAGAGGACATTCTAGAATTTTCTTGGATATCTAGTGTTGTATGTTCAGAGTTATTTTTGTGTGTAAAAAAACCTTCAGATATTCAGTCCTCTACCTTTGGCATGAAGTGGTACAGCCCTGCAACTAATACATCATGGGAGGGTACTGATCATGTGTTTTGGTGTTAAAGCCTGTGTTAAATTTAATTCTTATGAAACATGCAACAAAAAAATCCCAGGCACCCTACAAATTCACTGTACCTTGGCACAATTTTCACATTCGTAGTGCTTCCCACTGTCATGTGACATCTGGTGGCGTATCAAGTTGGACTTCCAGTTAAAGGCTTTGGGACACTGGTCACACTTGTACTCTCTTTCTTCAGTGTGGGACAGCATGTGCTTTTCTAAGCTATAAAGATACATAAAGGAGTTAGGGCATATCAGAGATTTCTCCTGCTGTTCTCAAGAAATAGTGAGGAAAACAGATGTTATTAACAGAGCCACAGTCATTATAAAATAAATAAAATATTTAATTAGTTAAATCCTAGGAATGTAATGTTGTTGTAAATGTATCTTTACTGAATAACAGTGAATACGTATCTGAACACATGAAGCTGCCTTATACTGAATCAGACCCTTGGTCCATCAAAGTCAGTATTGTCTACTCTCCAGGGTCTCAGGTGGAGGTCTTTCACATCACCTACTCGCCTAGTCTCTTTAACTGGAGATGCCGGGGATTGAACCTGGGACCTTCTGCATGCCTAGCAGATGCTCTACAAACAGAGCCATAGCCCCTCCCCTAAAGTCTCTATTTAGAAGGTGACAGTGTTATTCATGCCCCACATAGAGTATTTCTTAGGTGGGAAGGGGGTCCCTAGGTGTTACTGTTTGTGTACAGTGAGCCCGAAATGTAGACAACTTGCTGAAGGTGTGGCCTGGCCAGTGCTTTGGCGGGAGACTTTCTGGGAGTCTTGGGGCTGCCACCTTGAGTTTTGTGATGAAAGAAAGGTAGGACAGAAAATGTATACTTCCCATTTATTTTTTGCACAGATTATAATATGGGAGATGCACTAGAACATTCACAAGAGTCACAAGAAAGGCTGAAAATTCCAAGGGTGCAACAAGAAATTATTTTATATATGAAACAACCTAATTGTTTTAGAAAGAATACTTTTGCAACAATTTATTTCTTCCTTAAATTAGAGAGGCGGCGGTGGTGGGAAAGTGCCGTCAAGTCACAGTTTATGGTGACCCCGTTGGGTTTTCAAGGCAAGAGACGTTGGGAGGTAGTTTGCCATTGCCTACCCCATAGGCTGAGAGGGAACTGTGACTGGCCCAAGGTCACCCAGCAGGCTTCATAAGGGGGAGTAAGGAGAGGAGGTAGATTAGAATTAAACCAACATTCATAATACATGCATTCCTTTTACTTATCTATATTGTCTCTAAGGGCTGGATAGTTATGGGAAAGTTTTTTAATTTACATTTTTCCAGTGTTCTTGAAGAAAACCCCTGTTCAAACAAATCCACACTGGATATCTAATGACTAGTAATTATTTTTTAGCAGGAGGGATTCTTGAGAACCTGCTTGGTGTAGTGTTTGAGAGGCAGACTCTAATCTGGAGAACTGGGTTTGATTCCCCACTCCTCCACATGAGCAGCAGACTCTAATCTGGTGAATTGAGTTTGTTTCCTCACTCCTACACATGAAGCCTGCTGGGTGACCTTGGGCTAGTCACAGTTCTCTCTGAATTCTCTCAGCCCCACCAACTTCACAAAGTGCCTGTTATGGGGAGAGGAAGGGAAGGCCATTGTAACTTTGAGACTCCTTAAAGGTAGAGAAAAGTGGAGTATAAAAACCACCTCTTCTTCTTTATCCTTGTTTTTAATCTGCTGCTAGTTCTTTAATACTTGCAGCTCTTTAGTTTGTTTTATTGCTATTGGATTGGATACAAAGACTTCCCACTCTCAAAGATGGTTGACAAAAGCAGCTCTCCGGAGAGAGAGAACGTCTTTAGGTGTGTGCTGCTGCTACACCATGAGTGAACACAGCCAATACACCTTTTCAACGACGTGAAAAAGTGAAGATGCTTGATTTGGTATCTTCACCACCACTAACATCTACCAATCTATTGGGATATGGTTGTTCTTAGCTATGTTCTATCCACTGACTGTTCTATAAACCCAAGAGAGTGCGATTTATTTCTTTTGAATCTCTTCAAAGATTTATCTGTCACTATTGCATTTAGCAATGAGTCATGTTTCTCATCTTAGTTAATATGACTGTTGTTTTCTTTCCTAATATTTCATGTCAAATTTACTGTTGCTTTCACTGTTATTCCTCCATGCAGATTTAAAGAAATTCTTTAGGGAGTGGGTTTCTATTAATTAGACATGCTCATAAGCATGCAGATATGCCAGCAATCTCAGCATCCATCTCTCAGCTTTTTTGGGATATATATTGCTATATTCTTCTGCCTTCAACTGTTCCGGTCATAGGCTTTTAAATAATTTAAATGTTGTTCAGCCAGGCTGCCTTGGGTATTATTTTCTACCTTTTCTCTCTCACTCCAGCAAAACAATTTATGATTTCTCTTCATCTGATTTTTTTTTGGACTTTACTTCATGCCTTTAATACCCTTTAAGGTCTTCCCAGAGGATGAGTTTTCAGCTCAAGAAAAGCAGTTGCTGCCCATCCATTGGGTAAAGTCCAGACATCTTCCCTCAAGGGTTGTGTTTTTCTTGCAGGGGGCATTTCTTGGACCCAAAGTTCAATTTCTGAGTCTGCACCTAATCAGGGTAGGGGCCATAGTTCAGTGGCAGAGGATGTTTTGCAGACAGGTTCCCAGGTTCAGTCCCTGGCATCTCCACTTAAAGGGTCAGGGAGAAGGTGATGTGATGTTTCTCTGACTCAGAGTCTGGACAGCTGCTGTCGCTTGTATAGACAAAGTTCATTTTTTAAATCTGCACTTCCTCTCACACCTATCATCCTTACATTTACATGCACGTTAAGTATTTTAGATAAGGATCACAGCTAAACCTAAAAACCATCCCTGTCCCTGCCCATCACTACTAGCCTAAACTATTTTTTTTAGGGGAGAGGCTGTGGTTCAGTAGTACAGCCTCTACTCTAGCATGCAGAAGGTCCCAGGTTTAATCCTCGGCATCTCCAGTTAAAGGGACTAGGCAAGTAGGTGATGTGAAAGACCTCTGCCTGAGACCTTGGAGAGCTGCTGCCAGTCTGAGTAGACAATACTGACTTTGATAGACCAAGGGTCTGATTCAGTAGAAGGCAGCTTTCGTGTGTTCATGTATTTATGGACTATTCTGCAGTTGTGATATTGCCCTGTGGGCAGTTGACCTAATGAAGCACCATAGTACTAAGGCTGGCAATCAGCTGACCTACAAGAGCTTCACATTACAAGCCATATGGTCAGCTGATCTCTGGGAGCTGATGGGGCCAGGGGCTGGATAAGGTATGTTAAAAAGGATAATTTCTAAGAAAACACATTTTGGCTTTGGGTGATGGTCTTATGCTATCAGTCAGGCAAGCAAAGAGATACCCATGTAGCACCTAGGCTCTCATTTGGAGGTCCTTTTTTACACTATTGTCAAGTAAGGAGTTAAAGTTTTGATACCAGGTAATAAAAGCCCTTTTCAGAAATTCAAAAACTCTATAAAATCTATGCATGTGTTATCATGCCTTTGTACTCACTGTTTATGTGTGAACAAGAAGTAAACACATGTTTTCTATCTATGAGATCTGATACCTTCTGCATAAAATTTGTCAGTTCTGCCCACAAAGGAACTTTCCATGCATGGAGGCAGGTCGGATGGGGCTGGCAGTTATAATCCTTATCATGAGTGCTACATTTTAATGCAAGAGAAGCATCTTAATGTCCTAATTCCCAGCATTGTGTCCTAGTTCCCACGATTCTAACAAGGAAGGGCGGGGCTTCACTTTTCACAGGATTGTTTTCAAGATGCGTCCAAGAAATTGCTTCCCTTTGCTTCCAGCCTATGCGTATACATACGGGAATACTTGGCCTTGGACGAAATGGTTCTGTTAATAAGGAGAAGCCTCATGAGCCAAGCCCTTTCATGTATGGTGAGGGGGGGTGGGGAGGGGGAGGGGCCACAAGACCATAATTCTATCAAGATTACTGTAATTCCATGTGAAGGACCAAATCATGCATGAACTACAGTTTTCCCCCCAAAAGAACACAAATTAATTCATAAGATGAATGTACAGAGCAGTATCTATTCTAAAAAAAAATTAAAACACTAATGTACCACATTAGTCCAAATACACACACACACACACACACACACACACACACACACACACATAAGACACAATTTATTTTGTTTGTGGTATGTCGGGGGAATGAGCCTTGCAGCAAACTACATCTTCTCTTCCTTATCACTGGAAATTTTACTCTGCCTGCTAGTGGGACAAGGCCAAAGCTCAGGGGTAGAACCCATGTTTTGCATGCAGTTCTCAGGTTCCTGAAATCACCTGTTAAAGAATCTCAGGTGACAGGTGCTGGAAAAGATCTTTTTCTACCTGAAGATAATTTTCAAGTGGGTAGCTGTGTTGGTCTGCAGTAGAAAAGCAAAATTCAAATCCAGTAGCCTCTTAAAGACCAACGATGTTTTCCAGTGAAGAAGAAGAAAAAGAAGAAGAGTTGGTTTTTATATGCCGACTTTCTCTACCACTTAAGGAAGAATCAAACCGACTTACAATCACCTTCCCTTCCCCTCCCCACAACAGACACCTGTGAGGTAGGTGGGGCTGAGAGAGTGTGACTAGCCCAAGGTCACCAAGCTGGATTCATGTGTAGGAGTCTTCTGGACTCAAGTCATGCCTTTCTGTACCTGAGATCCTGGGGGGGGGGGGGGTCCTACCATGAATCAGAATGAACAATATTGAGATAGATGAACCAATGTATAAAGCAGTTTCTCAAGCTCACTCTGTGGCTTTTGATATTTGCCTAAATTAGTCCAGATGTTGAAAACATTTCAGAAATCTGACAATCTCTGCATAGTTGCTTTCATTTTAAAACGCCTGATTCCTACCTTTGTACATCCGAGAACACTTGATCACACTCTTTGCACTCTTGGATGTCTTGCATATCATGGAGATCATTCTCCTTGTCAAGCTTTGGCTGAAATTCCTCTTCTACCATAGAAAATGCTGAGTGAGGTGTGCTGCATGGGAATTTCTGATGGTCCACCAGTTCTGCCTTGGACTCAAACAGCTGATCACAGTCTTCGCACCGATACTGACGCTCCTCTGTAAGGCAAATTGGTCATTGTTCTCAATAGGCCTCCACAAATGCAAGGAGTTAAGCATTGAATATTAGGGAAGTTCGGGTGTAAAATGTGTTAAGTGCCATAAGAAATTGCTGACCATGAATGTCTGGAGCCATTGTTTCATGCGAATAGTCTTCGGTCTTCATGAACAGAAGGAGTTCTTCCCCAGGTTCAATGTCTCTTACTACTCTGTAATATATCTGAAAAACAGAATTGCAACAAGTGGCAATAAGCACACAATAACCGATGCGATTTTCCTATAGTAATATTTATTTAGGTGTTTCTAGAAAGTCTTCTGTTCCAAGCACAGACATGAGGTCAAATTAGCCACAACTATAGTAAAGGGTAGAGGAGTCTTATCGTGTAGGGGCTGGCCTTAACTCAGTGCTCATTCTGTTTTCTTCATGATTGCTTGTCATTCGGATTTGATGCCACCCCAAAAACCATCCAGCTGTGGCATGAGAAGAAAATATCTAAAATAAATAACGAATGAGTAAAAAGAGGTCCTGCATAGCTGTGCTGTTTCCCAAGAAAAACCCCAAAACAAAAACCCTTATCATCCTGTTTATCAAGACCAATCTAAATGACACAAGCTTTTTGTGTTCTCCAGAACTCAAATGGTACAGCAGATACGTTGTATACAAAAGTCCCACAGATTCAGTATCTGGAATGTCCAGTTTATACAAGAATCTCAGGTAGTAGGACTGGGAATGTCTTCTACCTGAGACCTTGGAAAGCTGTAGTAAACACTACTGAGCGAGATGAACCAGTGGTCTGGCTCAGAATAAGCTGATTCATATGTTCACAGGGTAGAGATTTGCTGAATATTTCCTGGACTGATCCCAAAGCTGTTTTTCTTTGTTCTTATGCAGTGAATATATATATATATTTCCTTCAAGAAACATGTTGGAAAACATGCTGTGTGACAAACAGAAGATTGTTAATGCCCTCTGTAAATTCACAAACCTTTCCTTAATATGAACTGTACAGGCAATTGACTGAAAAAAAACCCACAAACAATTTCTTTACAGGTCTGCCAATGGGGTGACAGATGTATTCAAACACAACATTTTTTTTTACATTTACAACCTAAGGACATAATACACATGGCTTGACTTTTCTCTCAGTTTTCAGAAGCAGAGGTGAATGGTAATTCCATGGAGGCAGTCATTATGAAGCCAAGTGCAGAAGGAGAATCTAGCCAAAGCTTGGATCCTATGACTGTATTCCGCACATATTGGACAGCCTCCACTGTGGAACACAGTTCTTCTGCCGCTGGCACTTCCACTCACAAAAGGGCCCGTTGAAAATCACTGATGTGGTGCAAAAGGAAGTCCTAGCAGCAGATGAAGTGTGCTTTACAGCAGAGTACAAAGGGACTGCAGTCATAAGATCCAAGCCCCATATTGTAAGCACTGGGAATCATTGAATCAATCATAAACAACAACTTATGTAAGCAGAAAAGCTGGATAGCACTCAGAAGTGCCTGAACAATGTGGACCATGGGAAGGTACCCCACCATCTGGATGCCTCAGTCCAGCATAAGTGGAAGAGAGAAGCCATAGCCCCATGACAGAAGATCTCAAGTTCAGTCCCTAGCATTTCTACATAAAGGATCTCAGGGAGCAAATGCTGTGAAAACCATCTCTGCCCAAACTCCAGAGAGCCACATCCAAGTAGAGTAGACAATACTCAGTATGGTTGACCTGGAGGAAATGGCAGCTTTAAAGGATGGACTCTGTGGCAGTAAACCCTGCTGAGACCTAGGGTTGCCAACCTCCAGGTACAAGCTGGAGATATCCTGCTATTACAAATGATCTCCAGCCGATAGAGATTAGTTCACCTGGAGAAAATGGCTGCTTTGGCAACTGGACTCTAGGGCATTGAAGTCCTTCCCCTCTCCAAACCCCACCCTCCTCAGGCTCCACCCAAAAAAATTGCCGCCGGTGACAAAGAGGGACCTGGCAACCCTACTGAGACCCCTCCCCTCCCAAACCCCACCCTACCCCCAAATCTCCAGAAATTTCCCAAACTGGAGTTGGCAACCCTAATACTGGCTAGATGTCTCAATAGTCTCACTCGGTATGAGGCAATTTTGTCCGTCTACATGGTTTTTCCCCCTTGCATTTTGAGCCTTTCTGGCACTGCTGAAAATATTTTAAATATATAATCCACCTCATCTCAAAGACTCAGGTGGATAACAAATTAAAAAAGCATTATACATGGCCAAATCAAAGAGTGTAAAATTCAAGCCCTGAGATATAACTCCCCAAAGTTGTCCCAAATATACTGCCTTAATCACCAAAAAGCTGGTAAAATGCCAAGGAAAAAGAATTACATAACTGTGGATAAGCCACTGAGCATGTTTCCAATTCACTGAGAAATCTAAAAACAGGTGCCAGTGTGAATTGAACTTCATGTCTCCCCCTCCCCTGACAAATGGAAGTTCTAAACTGGGAATAAACCAAGGTTTAGAATCCCAGTTTGTGGGGAAACAACAAACTCCAGTTGGCCCAGACAACTGTATTTAGACATCATGGTAAATAGCATGAAATGTATGCAACAAGATCTTTGCTCCCCTAATAATAGCCTTCACTAAGCCTTTCCAACTCCAAACTACTTTTTCTAGAGCTGCCCCTCAGGAGCCTGGAATAAATCCTAGCTAGGTTCTAATAAGAATTTAAGAGGAACATTATCCATAATGTATTCAAGAGCATCATGCACTCAAGACTGCATTCTAGCTGTATCTGAAGAATGAACTGTGACTCACTAATAGCCCATTCCTGAAATGCGCCACCGGCCCGACCCAAAGGCCTTAGGAGGCCGACGAAGGCCTTTGCCAGTGCAAGGGCCCACCCCACCAGCGCCCGGAAGGCACACGCTGGTGTTAGTGGCTCCAGCGCCGGTGTGCAGGCCCAGCTGCCCGTCTCCAGCTGCTGGCACAGGCCGCAGCGGCGCTCCAGCGTCCCGGGAGGCATTCCCGGGGCGTTCTGGCTCTGGCCAGGTGGTGGGGCTGATGTTAGTCGGCCTCTTGAGCCATTTTGGCTCAGGAACGCCCCTTTTTTTATTGTAGAGATATGCCACCTTTTAGGTTTTTGGCACCGGGTGGAGGTTTCGGCAGTGCCAAAACCTCCATAGGAGGCAACACCATTGAGTTGCCTCCTAAGCCCGGTGCAGGCATTCCTTTCAGGAATGAGCTGAAAAGCTCATACCCTGCCAGAAATGTTGTTAGGTTTTAAGGTGTTACTGGACTCCTACTCTTTTCTAATGCACTCAAGAGGACATCCTAAGTTGTGATCAGCTGAGGCCTTTACAAATGTTCTTAACAAACAAGATTGGTTCACCTAGAAACGAAACTGCATTACAGACAATTGTTTTCTTAGGCATGCTCAAAAACTGGGGTCTACAACCAATGGAGGAGGAGGAGGAGTTGGTTTTATATGTCGACTTTCTCTACCACTTAAGGAAGAATCAAACTGGCTTACAATCACCTTCCCTTCCCCTCCCCACAACAGACACCCTGTAAGGTAGTTGGGGCTGAGAGAGCTCTGAGAGAGCTGTGACTAGCCCAAGGTCACCCAGCTGGCTTCATGTGTAGGAGTGGAGAAACCAACCCTGTTCATCAGATTAGCGTCTGCAGCTCATGCGGAGGAGTGGGGGAATCAAACCTGGTTCTCCCGATTAGAGTCCACCGCTCCAAACCACTGCTTTTAACCACTACACCACGCTGGTGAACCAAAACTGGGCACAGTATGGAATCAAATATGGCTCTTCGGAAAAGAAAAGCAAATCTTTAAGTTAAGATACACTGGAAAAATAGGTGGGGCGCTAGAATAACCAGCTAGATTCAAGTCCAGTAGCACCTTACAGACCAACAAAATTTTGAGAGCCAACGCTCCCCTCCATCAGATAGAATAACCAATATGCGAAGGGAATAGCAGGCAAAGTTTTTTGATGGGACTAAAGGTCTTCTTAGAGACGCTTTACAGAAAGGGAAATGGCAGGTGAACAGCTGGCAAGTGCGAACCACACACAGATCTATGACAGCGCACTAAAACAACTGCACTGGGTGCTCCTGTGTATATTTATTGTGAGGCCTCATGTACGCCGCTTCCTACTCACAACAACCAGTGTTTGGGCTGTGGAAACGTATCGGCCAACATGTCCATTACCAGTTATGCTAAATTGAACATTTTCAGTTCTGCAAAAAACAGGCTTTCTTATCCTGTCTCTCTGTCGACCTCTGGCTCTGAATTATGACATTGTTTGGCTCCTTTAAGCGTAAATCGTCGCAGGGCCCCTGCTCTAAAAAAAAAAGTGTGGGAACTCTGCTAAACACAAGTGCCCAAGGCGTCGATCCTGTCTCACGAAGCAAGTTAATTTCTGAAAGCTTTAGTTAACCTGTTCTTTTATCAAAAGAGACAAAACTCTGCAGCAGCTATTGAAACCGGAAGGATACAATAACTGAGAGGGAAAGGGTGTTAAGAAGAAGCAACCGCTTTATAATGTAACTCCCAGAATGATTTCTGAGAGAGGAGAGACTCCGGTCTCTGTCACTGATGACCGGGGCAAACTTCCCCAGCCCACAAAACTCTTGACTTAATAGTCGTGCACTTTTATACTAACTCCAGTAGGTGGCTCTAAAACCTTATTATTTTCTCAGAAGAGGCCCTGACCACAACTATGCGCTGAACCCCCCCCCCCAAAAAAAACCCCACTACAAATAACCTAATGAAGAGTATTACATTTCTTCACATTTCTTTGCTTCTTCCTTTTCTTTTCTTCTTCATTTTTGCCAGTTCTTTGCTTTGCTTATTTTCAGAACTACCCTCTCAGTCGCCTGGAGATGGCGTGTCCCCTGTGCCGTGATGTGGGGTAAATCTGCATGACCACACCATTTCCAGAGGGCAGCCTCATCATGGCTGCTTCTCCATAGACAAAAGTCTGCAGGAGAAAAGGCGTTTTATCAATCAAATATTCTGGCCGCCAACTTGTTAGCTGTGGGCTTTCCCAGGGAAAATAGGGAGTAAGAGTTTCTCAAGGTTCCCTTCCCCAATACTGGGAGCCAGCATGGTGTAGTGGTTAAGAGCGGTGGTTTGCAGCGGTGGACTCTGATCTGGAGAACCGGGTTTGATTCCCCGCTCCTCCACGTGAGCGGCGGAAGTTAATCTGGTGAACTGGATTTGTTTCCCCACTCTTCCACACAAAGCCAGCTGGGTGACCTTCGGCTAGTCACAGCTCTCTCCGCCCCACCTTCCTCACAGGGTGTCTGTTGTGGGGAGGGGAAGGGAGCTGTTTTGAGTCTCCCTTAACTGGTAGAGAAAGTCAGTATATAAAAACCAACTCTTCTTCTACTGTCAACTCCTTTTTCTTCCTTGAGGTCTCCAAAGCCAAAGCTCTCTCGGCCAAACCATCTTTTGGGTTTATAATATGTATATTTTTTCCTTTTTCCACACATACACAAAAGATAAATGCTTCCAAGTAGCATGTTTCGTTCTGGAAATCTATTTCCCTCAAGAACACAATGGCATTCTCTCCACAATCTGAATTACTTCTTTTGTTGGCAGCTCTCAAAAGTTTAAGTTATTAGCTTCCTTCCCAACAGCATGCTGACATTTGAATGGTGACATATTAGAACTTCACAGCAAGGTCTCGCAAAGAAAAACCCTGCCTTAACACGTACGCCAAAAGCTTTTTTAAAAAGTTGGTTGTTTTTAAAGGAACGAAAACACTGTAATATTGCAGACTTTGTTCGGTCTGGTTCTGTTTGACTTAACCTGAACAAATAAAAAATAAGGGTGAAAACATAAGACCGATTCAACAAAGGTGCTGAAGCCAGCCAGCCGCGTCTCGCATTTCTAGGGGGGTTTGATTTACCGTATTATGAATTTTGCCTACTGTAACTCAGCATCCAAGGTAGAATCTAAGCCTGACAAGATAATGGCATGTCTGGATACCATACAAAGCAATCCTAAACTGAGGTACATCCTCTAAATCACTGGTTCCCAACCAGGGGTCCGCGAGAACTAAATTAAGGTCCGCTAAACAAAGTTATAAACCCATAATAAATTAATATTGACAATTAAAAGTTCTCTATTATAAAAATATATATTCAAATATATATTCAAATATTATTCTACGTTTAATGTTTAACTAACAGTTATGATTAGTTTATTTTCATATTCTCAGAATTTTTATTTTGAACCTTGGGGTCCCTGCACCGAACAAAAAAGTCCTAGTGGTCCCTGGTCAAAAAAAGGTTGGGAACCACTGCTCTAAATCTACTTAAATCAGTGGGCTTAGAAGGGTATATAACTCGGCTGAGGATGGCACTGATAATAAACTATCTCAAGACCCAATAGAATTAGAGTTTAAGGGTCAGAAAGAGAGAGAAAAACCACTCACTTCATAATCCTCAACACATTTGGACTGGGATTTGGCTCCTGGCTGCATCCTAACCATTGGGTTTAGGATGAGGGGCCAGAAATGAATCTAGACTGAAATCAAATGAATAGGATTGCCAGCTCTGGGTTGGGAAATATCTGGAGATTTTGGGGGAGGAACCTGGGAAGGACAGGTTTTGGGGAGGGGAGGATTCTCAGCAGGGTATAATGCCATAGAGTCTACCCTTCAAAGCAGCCATTTTGTCCAGGAGGACTGAGCTTGGTCATCTGGAAATCGCTTGTAGAAGAACATCTCCAGGTGATACTTGGAGGTTGGCAACCCTACTAATTAATCTATAGTGGCCAACCAGATGCATCCAAGAAACCCACAAGCAGGGCTTGAAGACAATAGGCATACATAAGAAGTCCATCCCATCCAGCATCCTGTTTTGTACAATGGGCCACCTAGATGCCTTTAGAAAACCACAAGGATGGCAGAAAGGCAATCGCCCTCCCTTTCCTCAGTTGTCTTCCAGCATCTGGTATCTAGAGGCATACTGCCACTGCACATGGATAGGCCTGTCCTCCATATATTAAATTATTTTTTAAAAAGAAATCTAAGCTAGTGGCCATAGCCATGTCTTGTGGCAGCGAATTCCATTAGCTAAATAATATGCATTGTGTGGGAAACAGACTTTCTTTGGTCCTTCCTGAATGTGCAGCAATCAGGTTCATTGGGTGGCTTGTATTATGAGGAGAGATGGAAAAAACAGTTTCCCCCATCTGCTTTCTACCACACTGTGGTAGAAAGTAATCGTACTAATCACTAGTAATCGTACTAATTTCTAGCAAGTGCTCCCCCTTACTCATCCCAGTTTTTGTGGTTCTTTTCCTGGAACACCCATAAGGCATTTCCTTGTTTTTTCCAGCAAATATGTATAGCAAGTGAGTTCCATGATAATATTTGAGGGGGGGGAGGGATATATGGTGACTACAGTAGCATGGGTAGGGTTGCCCACTCTGGGCTGGGAAGTCCTGGAGATTTGGGGGCAGAACCTGGGGAGGGTGGGGCTTTGGGAAATGAGGGAGCTTTCACCTTCAGATGCAGCCATTTCCCCCAGGGGAACTGACCTCTGTAGTCTGGAGATCAGTTGTAATTCCAAGAGAACTCCAGCCCCCACCTGGAGGCTGGGGACACCAACTGTTAGGTTGGCATAAAGGGCATTTGAAAAGGTGACTGAACATGAATGGCAAAAAGGAGACCACCGCTTTAATTGGACTCGAGCTCTTTCTCAGCTTTAGCTTGATATTTGTTGCACCTTATGAAAACAGGACTCAAACTGAGCCAGCCCGACAGGAGCAACCGCTGCCCTTCTGCATGCTTCCCCATACAGCTCCACTAATGCACCTCAAGCCCACTGCACGGAACATAATTTTCTCATGAGCAGATACTGCCAATTGTGACAAATGTTGCTGTGAGCTGGTGATGTGGACTTTGATTCACTAGGGGCCAGGTTGGGACAACCAAATTCATTTGATCCGAGGCTGAAACAGATTTAAGTAAGGCCGGCTTTTAAGTCCTGCAAATAAATCTGATGTCAACATCGCATGCACTGAATATTTGCTTTAAGCAACGTTTGCTTTTCCATTTATTAAGATAAATGTATTTAAATCTGACTTTTCTCCAGAAGTCTAATGGCCTCGGTGCATTTGAAAGGGAATGGTAAGTTATGGTCTGATCAGCACAAGACATGACTGAATTGCTGACTTACAAAGTCTGGGAAGAAGGAGGGCAAGATGTCCAGGTTGTACACAATAGCTCTGAGATGCTTTTTTTTAGTTGTTCCTTTGGATTTCATTGAAGTCCCAAATGGCTGACCTTACAGTGGTAAGCAAACAACCAAAACACAGGAGTTTCTCTTTACTGAAAAGTAGGGTTGCCAACTTCCAGGTTCCTTCCACTGGAGGAAAGTGCCTCTGTTAGTGGAACAGATCTGCAGGGTCTGAGTGCTTGATATTCTTCATCCCTAATACACAGGGAGGGCAACCTCCACCCTTGATGACCAGATAAGAAATGCATGCTGAGCTGGAAGGGTGAAGCTATTTCACATATTTTAATAGCGTGCAACTGTCATCATTTGCATCACATCCATTTGTTGTTGTGGCTTTCTCAAAGGAAACAGTTTGACATTTTTTTCTTTGAAATGACAAGAAGGGGGAGACCCAGTACATTTTCTAAGGGAATAAAATGTTGCCAGTTAATCACAAGGCTTCCAAAATATGTCATTAACAACTGTCCTGCTGTGTCAAAGGTCAACTGAGTCCGGTATTGTGATTCCAAAAATGGACAGCCAGGGAAGCTCAAAACCAGGACTTGAATGCAATGCTTCTTCCCAATTTTCTGTCCTCAGTATCTGCTATTCAGAGGTATACTTCTCCTGCAAAGGGAAGTTCTTCTTCGCTATCCTGGACTGATGGCCTTACAATTTCTGGACATGCAAGCACAATATCTATTTAATAACTTGCCTAAAATGCCTATGTCCAAGTTGCAATTTAACAGGATTTAAATTAGAACAGGATGAAATTACATACAATATTATGTCGCTGGCAGTTTTAATTTGGTTGAAACAGGCATTCCTAATGTTACATGGTTCTTCCTCTTCTTTTTTATTTGAAAGCATACAGAATTACTCTCTTGTGAAAGGCAGGGAAATTTCTTCTTCACCTAATATAATTGGAAAGGTCTTTCCAAAAAAACCCACAGAAAACCTATGGAATACCAGCAACAACTAGAGCCAAAATGAGTACTTCGTGAAAATAAGAGTCGATAAATTACTTGCAACAGGTATCCAATTCATATTAGGCTCTCCATGTCCTCAGATTCAAACCTCAGAGTATTTATTCCATAGTGCTTTGACTTCAAAATGGTATTTCTCAATATGTGAGTAATACGATGTGATACTTACTTGTTGTCCCAAACCATCAATTGTACAGTGGCCCTTCATAAGAGGGACTATTACATTTATAAGATGACCTCTAAAACTTCAGAGAGGTCTACAGAGTGGTGGAACAGACATTTTCCATGTCAGAAAGATGAGATGGCCACTTCTTGATATTATAGATGAACACATGTCATCTGGTGGGGGTACTAGCTGGGAATTTCTAAAAAGAAAGGAGTTAAAGCTAAGACAAACCTGAGAAGCCACACTTTCTTCCTCAGCCACACTTTCTTCCCTTCCTAATTTCAGATATGGCTATGTGAATTCACTTGAATCCCTGGCATCTCCAGTTAAAGGGACCTGGCAAGTAGGTGATGTGAAAGACCTCTGCCTGAGACCATGGAGAGCCTCTAACAAACTGGGTACACAGTGCTGACTTTCATGGACCAAGTGTCTTATTCAGTAAAAGGCAGCTTCATGTGTTCATGTGTTCACTGAAGAGTAAAAGAAGCACTATCTCATAGGAAAATGTGAAGATGCCATATGCAAAATCAAGCCACTTATCTGTCTAGCTCAGCATTATCTCTTTTGACCCTAAAATGCCAAACCAGTCAAATGGGAGAACCTTACTTTAAAAAAAAAAAAACCAACACAATTACTAACCATGTGAGGTCTCGATTCTGATCAGGGAATTTTGCTCAGTACATTCCCCATTTCTGAGATGTCAGCAAGCTGTACACTTTCAAGCCTATCTTTACTATACTAAGGACTAGAAACTTCATTTTTCTTTATTAAAAAAGGATCTCACACTTTGATTTTGCATGTTTCTTTTTATGCTTAGCAGGCTACATTTGGCTAGATTGACAGAAGTGTGAATTATGGAAGACCTTCCACCTATCCAGGAAGTTATAAGAAACAAAATAATAGATGAAAAATCATAATCTGAAAAGCAAGAAACGGAAAGAAAGGAGGATTCTTCCACTGTATCCTATTCAGGCTGCACAAGTCTGCTCAGATTGAAGTTCATTGTTGATTTTTTTACTTTGCTTAGAGCATTTCATTTGAATTCTCTTATTTACTGTTACATCATTCCATTGGCCTTTATGAAGTTCAGGAAAGGTTCAATAGAGCACAGCTAGTTCTGGGTAAGTGACAATCCATTTACATGTCTTGACAAAGTCTTAACACTTGATAACCAACAAATCTGTCACACTCAGTGCTGGAGAGGATCTGTACCTTCTTGTATCTGCAGTAAACCTTTTTATTCTCTAGTGTGCTGCACATTCAAAAAAACAGACTGGGCTAAGCAAAGGTGTCCCAGCCCTATTTTCAGTCCCACGATAGGCCCTGAAATACAAACCTGTGCAGCTTTCAAGCTGACGCAGAGTGGGGAGAGGGCACAGCTCAGTGGTATAATGTCTGCTTGGCATGCAGAACATGCCAGGTTCGATCCCCAGCCTCTCCAGTTAAAGGGCTTATATAGGTGATGCTGCCAGCTGAGAAGATAATACTGACTTGATGCACCAGCGAACTGAGGGGGTTACCGCATTATGTATTCCCAGTGATGTATTAAGAGTTTGAAAGTGTTATAAAAAACATCGCTTTAAAAGGGTTTTTGGATGCCACGGCTAAAAAATGGTTGGAAGACGTCTTCACAGCTAAAGGGGCCAAACAAAGTGCGAACAGTATTTTTTATAACAGTTTCAGACTCTTAATACATCGCTGGGAATACATAATGCGGTAACCCCCTGATTCAGTATAAGACAGCTTTCATGTGGGTTCTCAAGCACTTTGCCTCATCACTGAAGAGACATGAAGCTACCCTTCTACCCCCAGTCTTGTCAATCCTGGCAGCAGCTCTCCAGGGTCTTAGGTAGAGGTCTTTCACTTGAACCTTTTATGTGAAGATGCCAAGGATTGAATCAGGGGCTTCCTACGTGCAAAGCAAATGCTCTATCAGATGAGCCATGATGAAACAGAACCAGCCTTCACGCATCTGGGATTAGATTCAGACTTTGTGATTTCGTGGAAGGCTCGAGACCAAACACATCTTTACATACTGGAGCAAGACTTCAACATGGCTTAGCTCTAGAGCCTGATTTGAGACCAGACATTAGCCTTACAGCACATGGTATAATGATAAGGTTGCCAACCTCCAGGTGGTAGCTGGAGATCTCCCACTAATACAACTGATTTCCAGGTGACAGAGATCAGTTCACCTGGAGAAAATTGCCATTTTGGAAAGTGAACTCTATGGCATTATACCCCATTGAAGGCCCTCCCCAAACCCCACTCTCCTCAGGCTCCACCCCCAAATTCTCCAGGTATTTCTCAACCTGGAGCTGGCAACCCTATATAATGATGAAGAGTGCCTCGAGGACTGTGATACTGCCAAACATGCCCAACTCAGATTTTTCTGCAAATGCTCCCTCCAGGATGTTGGCAAATGTCTATTTCATGGAGATAAAAGCACAACACATGTTCAGAAAGGTGACTGCTATTACCATTATATAAGTAAGGGGGCAGCTTTAAAATCCATTACTGCTTTGAGAAAGTGACCCTTTCATCTCTATCACTGATGGAACCCCCCTATTTTTTATGAAATGTGTGAAACCATTAGTGTCATGTGTGTGTTTATACACACATTCACCACATATAGTGCCATAAATTTATAAAATCACCGGCTTTCGTTTGAATTTACAACACCTGTATTTCCCCTCTTTTAGCTACTCTGACTTCCACTGCAAGTTTTGCTCGTTTGATCAGTTGGAGCGTAATCCATAATAGCATAATAGTGTAAGGCTTATATCCCAAAGTGTAAAGCCTGAATGGTTTTACACTGAATGGACCTGATCTAGCTGCTAGTGCCGCTGACTGGTTTTCTTAACATCTCTGCCCCTTTTACCAACTTTGATCATAGCTGATTTTTTTAAAAAATAGGCAATCTAACTTATTTTGCTGAGAATGCCAGGCTGGACTCTGGCCATACTGGGCTGCCTAGTACTTATGCAAAGAATAGCTCTGTTTGCCACTTGTACTCTCATACACATCCCTCTCTCTGTCTGTGTCTTATATTCGCAACCCAGAACACAAAAATCAGTCTCACAGCTTCTTACTCACTGTAACTAAGACACATCTCTCTGACTTAACATATCTGACATCCATTTACACCTGGTTGGACCTGAGAAAAAGTACACAGGTAGGATCATAACTGAACTGCAGCCTTTTCCAAGTAACATAGTCCCATGTTCACTGAATTTAATGACCAGCACTGCAAACTTAAACACAAATAAATCCCACTGAACATATGTGGGATACTCTGAGCATGTGCATACCTCGATATAAAATTGCAGCCTTAAATGAATTTCCGATAATTTTAACCGTTCTGAAACAAAGAAATCAGGGAACTACTAAGTCTAAGTATTATTATTTTTTTTAAAAAAACAAAACTATTTAATCTGGCAGTGTTGGCAGGCTGTTCAGAGTATTTTCAGGCATGCTGTTTGTAAAACAAATGCAAAAACTTACACAGACATTCACACTCACATTCAAATTATTATTATTATTTTAAAAAACAGTCTTCCACTTTATATTCTGGGCTAACAAATTGTACACAGGTGCACACATAGCCCAAGAGAAACCAGAACAGTTTTTTCTTAAAGTCATAAGATAATTCTCACCAGAAGATTCTCACTAGATCACCAGCGGATCATAAAATAGAGGAAGGGAGAACAATGCTGTAAGCCACTTGCCACGGAGGAGCAAAGTAGGTTATAAATAAATTAAGAAATTAAAATAAAATAAAAACCAGCACTGACCTTAATGCACTCAGCGGCATAAGAGGAGGAGAGAAGATTAACTGGATGAATATTCTACCTCTGTGACCATTCAAAATCCAGAATTAAAGTAAGCTGAGAAGATAGCTGGGTGTTTCTTAAGGCAGGCCCATTTCACACTTTACAGCCTTGGACAGGAAGAAGCCGGCTTCCATGCAGTGGGAAGTTAGACTGTCTTTTGGAACAAGCTGTTCTCCAGATCTATCATTAGGTGATTGGGAAATGTGCAGAAAATGAGACTGTGCTAGATTGTTCCTGGTCTTAGTGAAGGCGAAACAGTCTACATATATTCTAGTGGCCTTGGACAGTCAAAATTATATCATGGTGCATGGACTGCCACAGCAGATTTTGACTGAACTAACAAGCTGGCAACCTGATCGTCTCCCACGCTGCTCCTTGGCTACACTTTATTATTATTCAGTACATTTTTTATTCCGCAATTTCTCCAAAGAGTTTGGGGCAGTGTACATCTGTCTCCCCTTTTCCACAACAACCCTGAGAGGTAGGGTTGGCTGAGAGAGAGTGACGGGCCCCAAGGTCACCCAGTGACTATCGTGACAGAGAGGGGATTTGAACCCGGGTTTCCCAGGTCTTAGTACAACACATTAACCACGACACCAAGCAAACGTCTCAGAATGCAGCACAGGAACAAAGGAAGGGCAAGAGAGGGAACTGAACCAAAGGGGAGATCCCACTCTCTTCCTGCCTAGGGTTGCCAACCTCCAGGTACTAGCTGGAGATCTCCTGCTATTACAACTGATTTCCAGCTGATAGAGATCAGTTTGCCTGGAGAAAATGGCTGCTTTGGCAATTGGACTCTATGGCATTGAAGTACCTCCCCTCTCCAAACTTTGTTCTCCTCAGGCTCCGCCCCAAAAACCTCCCGCCGGTGGCGAAGAGGGACCTGGCAACCCTATTCCTGCCTCTGACTTAGATCTTCCTTTGACTGGATAAATGATGGAGGAAGAAATTAAAGAGATCAAGGCTCCTTCAGACTGTAAGTTATCACTGTCAGCAGGTTGCGCTGGAGTACAATTAGCAGGCACCTCCAAAGGAATGGTGTTAACCACTTTAACTGATTAGGTAAATTTTGAGGGCCAAGCCAAAGCCTTAATTTCCCAAGTGAGAGATTGAGGATTTTAAAAAAGGAAGTATTTATCGAGAAACAGTCCGCTCTAGGTACACACACGCAAAAACAAAAATAAATGGAACAGTATATTCCTAACTAAACACGCCCTAAGCTGTGCATAACAGATCACAAACAGCAGGTGTCAAGAGATAACCCACAGGTCTGTCTGCACAGGCTTGCCCTAAGGACCATATTAGATGAGGGATCTGTGAGAAGGATCATCCCCTGGATGGTTGGTTTCTAATTGAAAGCAGCCCCAGGGAAACACTAATTTGATCAGGGAAATAGGGTTGGGGAAATGGGTGTTTAAGCTCCTCCCCTCCCCATTTAAATCACTGACTGTCCCTTAAGTTGGTGTTAAATCCATGGTGGGGCAGGTGGAGACAAGGATCTATCTTTTTTTCACCTCCAAAAGTTAATAGCAACTCCGGCATGTGTACGTGATTCGGTTCAGGAAACCACACAGAAGGAAAGAGTGACACATCCATCCCCTAGCACAAGCCCTGACAAATTTTCTTCGGCTCTAGAAGCTAGCCCAAAAATTTAGAAGCCTGGCTAATTTTCAGGGGGTTATACTTTTAATTATCGTATTGGCCTGATTTCGTCAGATCTCGGAAGCTAAGCAGGGTCAGCCCTGGTTAGTATTTGGATGGGAGACCACCAAGGAATACCAGGTTCACTGTTCAGAAGAAGGCAATGGCAAACCACCTCTGTAAGTCTCTTTCCTTGAAAACCCATTGAGGTCACCATAAGTTAGCTCCAGTTTGACGGCACTTACCACCACCACCGTTTTTAAGAATTGCTACCACAAAACATAATCCTAAAGTCTTCACGGTTTCTTGTAATTTTATGAACACATGAAGCTGCCTTATACTGAATCAGACCCTTGGTCCCTCAATGTCAGTATTGTGTACTCAGACTGGCAGCAGCTCTCCAGGGTCTCAGGCAGAGATCTTTCACATCACCTACTTGCCTAGTCCCTAACTGGAGATGCTGGGGATCGAACCTGGGACCTTCTGCATGCCAAGCAGATGCTTTATCACTGGGACACAGCCCCTCCCTTAGCTTATTAAAGCTATGACAGAAGTGCTGTTGAATATAAATAAATATGGGGTAACCCTAGTTGTCACTATCACAACAAAAAGCTAACCTCTCACCCTAGCCTAACTTCAATATTACTTTCAATAGTTCCACTTAATTGAAGATTGGAGTCAGTATGCAAAGCAATTGGTTAAGGAATCAATTTATCTACAACCACGGAATGGTGTAAAGTTGACACATAAGGAAACAATGTCAAGAATTTCATGCACATACATTGTTATATCATACATAAGAACATAAGAAAAGCCATGCTTGATCAGACCAAGGCCCATCAAGTCCAGCAGTTTGGTCACACAGTGGCCAATCAGGTGCCTCTAGGAAGCCCAAAAACAAGATGACTGCAGCAGCACCATCCTGCCTGTGTTCCACAGCACCTAATATAATAGGCATGCTCCTCTGATCCTGGAGAGGTATGCATCATGACTAGTATTCATTTTGACTAGTAGCCATGGATAGCCCTCTCCTCCATGAACATGTCCACTCCCCTCTTAAAGCTTTCCAAGTTAACAAAACCATCACCACATCCTGGGGCAGGGAGTTTCACAATTTAACTATGAGTTGTGTGAAGAAATACTTCTTTTTATCTGTCTTGATGTGAAAGTGTTCTGATGTGAAATAATAACTAAGCTTTGTACTTCTGAGGACCACCAAGAAACACCTTAATAAAATGATTGTTGAAAATATTAAGTACATTTATAGGACCAAGGCAACCTACAGTTTGCTGAGCCATGTCCAAGGGTCACTTCTGAATTAAATTGACAGCACCATGCAGCTTCCTTCAAGCTTTTCAAAAGAAGCAACCAATAGATTGTAGATGTCCAGTATTATGTCCTGTTTGATCCCATGTTTGTTTGTTTATTTGTTTGTTATATTTTTATCCCGCCCTTCCCAACTAAGGCTGGGCTCAGGGCAGCTAACAGTATAAAATTATTGCAATTAAAACCATAAATAACATATACATAATTAAAACATTACATTATTCATAAACAATAATGGCGCCCTGATCATGGGTCCCAGATGATGGTATGATTTCTGATTTGTACCCAGCATGGGGAGCCACAATATGTTAATGGATGGGAAAAGGGGAAAGAGGGGAAGGGAAGGGAGGGAGAGGAGAGGGGAAAGTAGAAAAAAGCAAAGCAGGGAGAGTAAGGGGGAAGGGAGGGAGAAGGGATGGAAAAGAAGGGGGAGCAGAGGCCAGCTAAAAGAACTGTCGTCAACTGTAAGCCTGGTGGAACACCTCCATCTTGCAGGACCTATGGAAATATGCTAGGTCCCACAGAGCCCTGGTCTAGGATTGCAAGGTCCCTCTTTGCCACCAGTGGGAGGTTTATGGGGCAAAGCTTGAGGAGGGCGGGGTTTGGGGATTGGAGGGACTTCAATGCCATAGAGTCCAATTGTCAAAGTGGCCATTTTCTCCAGGTGAACTGGTCTCTATCGGCTGAAGATCAGTGGTAATAGCAGGAGATCTCCACTTGGAGGTTGGCAACCCTACCCTGGTCTCATTTGACAGAGAGTTCCACCAGGCTGGAGCCAAGGCCGAGGACAGCCAGATAATCGAAGAGAAAGGCCTCACCCATATTTCATGGGGCAACGGAAGTTTTTCTCGTCTGCTGAGCCATCTTCAAGAAAGAAGACAATGTGTCTTTTCTTGGAGGGAACAAAATATAAATGGTGTTTGTGGACCATGCCTTCTCAAGGGCTTGGTAATTCCTGACCAATGTGAACTATTTCCTCTTCATACATAAAACAAATCTGACAGAAACATCACTTAATTACCTGGTCAGCATTACATTGAAGTAGATATGATGGCATGTTCAAGCTTCTTCAAATGGGGAATCCGTCATTCCCGTCATGGGTGGGGCTTTGGTTTGCGAAAGACATGCATAGATTGGGGTGCTACCCCTCCCACCATCCATGACTGACCTCTCTGGTGACCAACCGCTGACGTCACTTTTCCCTCAGCCACATGCTGATAATGGAAGGGAGCTTGGCTGACAGAAAAGTGCCTTGGGGGGGGGAGTGCATTTGTGGAGGTAGACAGCAAAACCTAAAGGCCAGCAGCCCCACGCATATATCCCCATTGCTCTTGTAATCTGCCCTCCTCCTTATGAGGCAATTGGCTATCTAGTCCAGTTTGCCCCTGCAGAAAAGTACCAAATGTTTGACTTTGGAGAGCTATCAGAGCTCAACACGTGAATAGGGTAACTCTGATGAGTACAGTCACTAGCCTGAAACGTTCAGGGCAGGAAACTCCTGGTGTTCTGATGAAGGATCATGCCCATTCAGGTTTTTAATGTCTAAAACCTCTATTTCTAGGAAGGGTGGTAGAGATTCCCCTATCACAAAGATGCCCTCTGAACTGTATGAGGAATGACATGCGTGAAATTCTGTGATCATTAAAGGGGACTTTAATTACAGTCAAAATGGACAAAGGACTATTACCATCCTGCTAAGTCCCTTATTCAAATCTCCAGGGGATGAACTCAAAACAAATTGTAATAAAGCGGCTGAACAATGCTTGTCTGTAGGATATGTCCTGAAAGAGACATATTCTTCTGCGCACAACTGATGAAAGTCTCTACCACGTCTTTCGTCAGGTCCCCCATTACAGGATTCCATTCCATATTTTGTTCTTTTCCACACAGATACTAATTTCCCCACATTGCCTTTCACGGACATTGGGTTCGATCCTGGCAGCTTTTTCACCCGCTGTCATAGAATTTTCCTCCTTACTACAGTCCATATCCCACACTGTTTTTGTCCATGCAGGTTCCATGACCCCTATCATCACGTTGGGGTGGTCAGAGGGGGATTTTCCTGCTTTCCATCAGCACAAAAACTAGTGGGATCCAGTCCATCGCCTGCTAATGAATTTCTTAGAGGCCATCTGATTGGTTTGCTACAGAAAGCAGGACTAGACAGATCTTGTTCCGATCCAAGAATTCTCTTGTTGTTAATGACAAGCAGAACAGTGCCATGTATCTGCCCCGGAGACGAAAGCCCATACCGCTTATTCCAGCTGCTTCTGTGGCACGTTTTCAGCTCCATGAGCCTAATCAATTTAGGCTGTGTCTGCACTACACCTTGTGCCAGAGGAATGCAGAGGGACAGAACCCTTTTGCTTTTTGCGAAGATACCGTGTGGCATGGAACAGATCAGCACTAACAATGCCCCAACGGCATCGCCCACTTTTACACGATGCCCAGCCCTGAGCGTACTTTGCGCAAACGGCACAGCTCAGTCAAACATCAATATTTATTTCCATTTCTAATCCAAGGCTTGGCTGCAGGCTTTTACGGCAGCGCTTTAAAAACACAACACAATAAAACTCAACAAGACAGAATACTGGGTTTAAAATACTATATACGAAAACAGATTACAATTGCTCCAATGTAACTTAACACACACACACACACACACACCCCAAAGAAAAAAACCAATGTTGAAAATGCCTGGAAAAGTCTTCCAGAGAGGTAGCCAAGTTAGTCCATTGCAGCAAAAATAAACAAGCTGCTTGTGGCACGTTAGCAACAATTTGTTCCAGCATAATTTTTTATCGTTTAGAGCCCACTTCCTCGTTTGTCCTATATTATAGCTCTGCCTAGTAAAGAGCCCCTGTGTTACATCTGAAGCAGTGAGCTCTAGTCCACAAAAGCTGATGCTGGAATAAAACATCTTAGTCTTTAAAGTTCCACAACTCTCCTCTACTTTTTTTTGAGGGGGGGGGGGTCTTTTCCAAAGATTTGCCAAGTTGCGGAGTAGCCACCAAAACACCTCCCTCTGTGCCCTTCCTTTTTGAGACTGCATATAAGCGTTACAACCAAGGAAACACTTTTGGTTGACTGAAGAGGTGGACTTTAATGTATTCAAGGTCCCGGTGTTTAAAGCTGATTGCTAGATTAAGAGGAGGTGGGGGTGGGGGTGAAGGAGGAGGAGGAGAAGAGTTGTTTTTTATATGCTGATTTTCTCTACCTTTTAAGGAGAATCAAACCGGCTTACAATCTCCTTCCCTTCCTCTCCCCACAACAGACATGTTGCAAGGTAGGTGGGGCTGAGAGAGCATGACTAGCCCAAGGTCACCCAGCAGGCTTCATGTAGAGGAGTGGGGAAACCAACTCGGCTCACCAGATTGGAGACTGCTGCTCATGTGGAGGAGTGGGGGATCAAACCAGGCTCTCCAGATTAGAGTCCACCGCTCTTAACCACTACACCACACTGGAGCCTACTGGAACAATGCTAATTTAATCATGGCCATTCAGTAATGGGGAAAAAGCAAGAATTTATTTTCCTGCTGCTGATCTTTTATGTAATACCTTGCTGTGCATTTTCTTACCATGTGTTTATCTATAATAATTGCAGTGCCACCCTAAACAGAGTTAAAGCCTTCTGAAACCATGGAAGTCCATGGGCTTACAAGAGTGTAACTCTGCTTAGGATACATCTCTATGGGTAGCCGTGTTAGTCTGTCAATATCAGTAGAAAACAGCAAGAGTCCAGTAGCATCTTAAAGACTAACAAAATTTCTGGCAGGGTATGAGCTTTCGTGAGCCACAGCTCACTTCTTCAGATAGCAAAGCATGCTTAGGATGCCGCTGTTCAAATGGCCTACATGGAGTGATCCCATTCTGTCCTCACATTGGTCCTTTGAAGTAGGTTAGGCGAAGAAACAACGACTGGACCGAGCTCTTGGAGTGAGCTTTGTGCGCAAGAGAGGGGATTTGATCCTCAGTCCAAGAAAAACATGCTGTCCATTACCCAACTCTGGCTCTACTTGTTAATGCCTTGGGCGACGCATTTGTGAAGGCAATGTAGACATTTTAAAAATAAGTAAAACAACTCATTCAGATCACATCTTCCGAAGGGGTTTTTTAAACCACCCTACCATGTTGTTTTTTCTTTTTTTGTGAATTTTAAATTTTATAATAAGCCCAAACATATACAGGCTGAATTACACATTTTTTCTAGACATTCACAGAGGGCACTCCCCAATAATGTTTTTCTATCTCTTGTTCTGAGAAGGAGGAGGAGGAGGAGGAGCTGGTTTTTATATGACAACTTTCTCTACCACTTAAGGAAGAATCAAACCGGTTTACAATCACCTTCCCTTCCACTCCCAACAACAGACACTTGTGAGGTAGGTGGGGCTGAGAGAGTTCAGAGGGAATTGTGACTAGCTCAAGGTCACCCAGGTGGCTTCATGTGGAGGAGTGGGGAAACCAACCCTGCTCACCAGATTAGCCTCCGCCACTCATGTGGAGGAGTGGGGAATCAAATCTGGTTCTCCAGATCAGAGTCCACCGCTCCAACCACCACTCTTAACCACTACACCATGCTGGCAGAGTTAACTCTGTCCTTAAGTACCCCACACACCTTTCAAGCAGTAAATGTGCTGAAGCAGCGCACAAATAGCCCGGACTAGCCAGACCTTGGAAGCTAAGCAGGGTTGGCCACAGCTGGTACTTGGATGGGAGGCCACCAAGGAAGGCTAAGGTTGCTATACAGAGGAAGGCAATAAAAAAAACCCACCTCTGCTTGTCTCTTGCCTTGAAAACCCCATGAGGTGGAACTTCACAGGGTCACCACCTGTTGATTGTGCCTTAATTTATTATTATTACATGCCTCCATCCTAAGGTGGTGGGACCACCACCTTTGAGGGGTTACCATTACAGTCCCATGACCACACTGACAATCCAAGACCCCTTTGCGAAGTTTGGCAAACACCTCATGCCACTGAACTCCATTTGCGGCTTAGCTCACAGTGGCACAGACACCTGACCTGTCCACCTGCAGAAAGGTGGAATGAAAGCCAGAGTTGTACCATCTGGGCCTCCCCATTCCAAAGATTCTACCTGCTTATTGTAAATCTTTAACTGATACAGAGTGCTTTTCCCCATGGCCAGATTAAATGCACTGCCATTGGGGGAGTCAGCAGGCAGATTTTCAGGGGTCCCCTTTTCCGAGCGACTTGGTGATTGTGGATCAGGGAGTTTGGACATTGTTTGGCATTTCTTTTGTAGATTGTAAAAAGCATGATCTCGCCAAAGACAAATGGATCACAATATACATTCAGAGGTGGGGACCTGCCTTAAAGCAAGATACAGTTGCAAAGTTCTTGGCTGATACTGATCCAAATGTAACCCTCGCTGTGGCAACAATTTTACCTATGGTTTTTAATGATACCTCATTTTAACTGTACTGTTTAGATATTATATTTTTGTATGTTTGGTTATTTATGTATTATTGAATGTATTGAATTTGTTTTGCTCATGACCTGTTGGTCCACGAGCATAAAGAATGGAATAAAGGAAAGGAAAGCCAAAGTTACCAAAGCAGACATTCGACTGACTGCAAGATATTCTTGAAAGACTTTATTAAGTAATCAATCAATATAGTACCTTATGTGGAATCAAGGTGAATTTCTCCCTGCTATCTTAGTGCTTTTTTAAAAAAGGTGTGTGTGTTGGGGGGGGGGGAACCTTATGAGAGAGAGAGTTGGCAAAAACCACTAAGTGAATTACAGCTTAGCATTTTCACTGTAGGCATTGTTAATCCCCTCTATTATTTCTTAAATGCTTGCAAAGATTATTTGATAATCTCCCATCAACAAATTTCTTTTCACTTAGAGGGAACGGCACGTTTGTCTGGTTGTGCTTCTTAAAGGCTCACTGGCTACGTCTCTCGGTGAACACTGGCAAGATTTCCAGCAACTGCGGATTTCAGCTAAAACCCTTTCCCCTCTTTCAGGCCATCTCAGGACAGGACCAAGGATGAGCGATGTCAAGCCTGCGGCCAAGAGCCAGCCCACATCTGGAAAATATGCCCCCCTCCTTCCCCCTAAAACAATTGGCTTCCAGGTGTGCTTCCAAATGATTCCCTGGCCTGGGGAAACATAGGTGGGGGCATGATAGGCCAGGTGCAGCTCTGAGTCTTCATGTTGCCCACCCCTCTTCCAAATGATTTTGGACCTGCTCAGTAACACAGATGTCTGTAAAGTATTTTCATTGAGCTAGCAAAGCATGGGTATCCAGCTTGCTGGAGGTAAATTGTAGACTGGGGAAGGCAATGTCAAACCAGCCAGTAAACCCAGTCTGCCTAGTAAACGTCATGATGTGACTTCACCCCATGGGTCAGTAATGACCTGGTTCTTGCACAGGGGACTATCTTCACCTTTAAAGCAAAGCATGACTTCCAAGTGATTTAAGGGAAAGGGACAACCTGTTAAGTAACCACCTTACGACTAGACATTTGCCATTTTCCCACTGACTAGCACCTAAAGCAAGTACGAAATCTTTTATCAATTTTCATGGAAGTTGAGTCAGGTTATTCTCCAGAATAATGCGGGGGTGGGTGGGTGGGGGTCACCCCACACACTCTACTTACTCCTGAGTAGGCTTACTGGACGAAGTGGCCCTGTCTGGAGGTCAGCCCTCAGCCTAACCCGAAAATGAGTTAAACCACTCAGTTCAGATTTCACCCAGTTTGTTTTCAAATCCTACACCAGAGTTGGACATCTTTAAGCACACTGAAGTAAATGGGTTTAAAGGTGCTTGGCTGTTTTGGATTTGAGCCATTGTGTACCAGTAAATGCCACTAAAGTCAACAGCACTGATGTCCAGGTAAATATGTTTAGGATTGGGGCTTAAACCTGTTTAAATCCAAGCAATTTTACTTCTTAGATTTGCGGATGAGGTTGAATATAAACAGAGTTTATGGGTATAAATATAAGCTTACTGATCACCTGTTTCCCAAGCTTAACTTCAATGTACCTTAAAAAAATTAAAAAATCATTCCTTAAATCAACTCGGTGTGCGTAAGAAGAGAGCAACAACATTTTGAAACTTAGGAAATGCTTACGGGCACATTGGACTTGCTCATTCTATGAATTCTGTAGAGGATGGAGAGAGAGGAAATTCGTTGCAGTTTTAAAAAGCTACATTACACCAACTGGAACTATGCTCATACTGCAATGATTCTCAGCCGAATATAAATGGTTCAGGTAGTATTTTGTAATACAAGCAGGGAAAAAACATTATAATATTCTAATTCTGATAAGCATGGTATTTTAATAATTCTCTACCATATGAAGAAATTTGTTCTTTTAACACATATGATTTTAATACCTAAAAAGCACAATACACGGTCTAGGTTTGCTTGTTTTTTAAAGTTGATGGCTTACTTTATATGCATGTGGAACATACCACAGTCTTTCAAAATTAATTGGCTACAGTTGTTACACCAACCTCCCTTACCTGGGAGTAAGACTCACTGAACGGAGAGGGACTTGCCTCCTCATAAACGTGCAAAGCTGCTCGACATTCTTTGCTGCAATTAAATTTTTCTCGTTTTCAGTTTGGCCTCCAGTTCTTTTTTGTGTACACTTTTGGATTTTAACCATCCACATCGTAGGTACCCTATAACAACTGCCGGATCAAAACAGGTACACCTGTTTTACAGCTAATGAAAAAAGAGCTGATGTACTGCAAAGCAGTATAAGCTGCCTGCTTCTATGAGGTGAGCTTAAAGCCCTGCTCCCCCTGAGAATTCCAAATACCTTAACATAAAACAATATACACTTCACTACCATCTGGAAAGCGTGCCTTTTTACAATTAGATTGCTACAAGGGTATACCTTCTTCCTGGGCCTGGCTCTTCAACACTCCGGTTTTCCAAATCTTAACATTCAGAATATACCAATAAAATACCTGCAGCCATTAATGAAGAACACACATTCTGTCCACCAAGTAGAACTATGTGAAGTACATGCTCTTGCAGTAGAAGTGAAGTTGTTACAGACCAACAACTAGTACATGTACTGGGGGCGGGGAGAGGGGGAACCAGGTATCGAATGTACTGGCGAGTGCGCAAAGGCAGACACAGACCTCTCCCAGCTCAGAATAAGAAACTTCTAACAACTTTGCTAAAGCTGCTATCAAGTCTAAACTGATTTTATAGTGCAAACTGCATTCCATTGAAACTTGGGTGACAAGATCCCTCAGAGTGCTGAGGAATGCCGGTACCCTGGTTCAAAATGGGAGGGGGAACCAGGCAAGAGACTGATATTTGGAATTCATTATTTGCAAACAGCTTGAATTACACACTTTTAAGACTTATTAAACATGACAGGAGATAATAGGACAACGCTGAGAAATTCTAGATCAACTTTATGGGGGGGGGGGAAGGGGAGAGAAGTTATCCCCAACCAGTCTTTAAAAGTCCTTCTCCACTTCCAATCAAATGAAATCTGATCAGCTCTCGGTATACATGTTTTGACTGCATCCCATTATTCCTGAGTTGTACATCTTAGTAAGGCTTGTTTATATAGTAATAAGAAGGAACTTGGGCCTTTTGTAAAGTTGGTCCAAAGTGATGAAATCTGACCTCAGACAAGAAATCGGGTGGGGGGGGGGGAGAGGTGACAGTGGAAGGGAAGCAAAGGGTTTTGCCAAAAAAAGAAAGAAAAAAAGAGGACTTAAGAATAGGCAACAACAAAAGTTGTTTTCTTTCTCTGGCCGTTAAATGATAAAGGCTTTGCTAAACGTCTTGGCTAGCTCACAGAGGATGGAGTCATGGGGTCATACCTGTCTCTCATTTCCAGCACTCTAAAGGTGAGCTCAAACCTCTGGTTCATCCGGCAGGCAGCAGCTCCCTTTCTGTGTTTGCTTGTGAATTTTACAGGTGAGAGGAGGTAATTAGAGGTTAACACGGTTACTGCTGATCAAGTATCTCTGTCCTCGGCCCCAGCAGTTAATAATATCTCAAGTCAATGTGGGCGTTCGGTTACGTGATGCGTAGGACTCATTTGCCCTTATTCCTTACGAAGAAACAGAGCGAAACAACAGAACTGGCAAACGCTGTGTTCACCTCGCACTGAGCTGCACGGCCTCTCTCATTATTAAGCTTCACTTAGACTCTCCTGAAATACAAATTAATCTCTTTCTAAGAGTCTGCAAAGTCCAGATGTGTTCCCTCCACCTGAATGCCAACTGACAGCACAATCCTAAACACAGTTACCATCTTTCTAAACCCATGGACTTCAGTGGATTTGGAAGGGTGGCAGCTCTGCTTCGGATTGTACTGTTCGGGCGGTGGACAGGGAGACCTATAACCCAGACAAAGATCACACCCATATGTGTCACTCCAAGAAAAATGCACCCTTTCCAGCTCGACGTGGCCATCCTTACTCTGTGTATACACACACACATTTGAGCACATAATGTCAGCTTGGTCTGTCTTAGTTTACTATCGCCTCTCCCAAGTTTAGACGAGAATATTGTAGGAAGAGCTAACTGTAGGGAAAGTCATTCTGTTTCAAGGCACAAAGTGACATTAACCAGCATGTACCCTGACCCTAAGCATGTTTTACTTGGAAAAACTTCCAGTTAACATGTGTTCCATGCTATATATGGAAAATATATAAATGTCTACGTGTGTGTTGACTGCTTACAGAGAGACTATCTGCCTGTTTTTGTTACATACATACATGAACCTTTATTGGCATAATAACCATATTGGCAGATGCCTGTTTTTGTTGCTCCCAACATACCTTGGGCAATGTTCTACATAAAGGGCAACTAATTTTTGATTTACAGAACTGAAGAACAATCAGTTATATAAATACAGAGCCGCAAACGACACAAAAATAAATAAGTCTCCAATGACTTTTTTTTTAAAGGATATTGGCAGGAGCTCAGGTGCCATTACCAAATGTAAAAAATGTAAACATTGGAAAGGTAACTATTTCCCTGATGATCGTTCCAAGCACTGTGCATACGTTTGAGCGAGCATTGCATTTTCCAAATGTATTTATCTTTCCGTCTGGCATACATATCATTATTTTTAGAACAATGTCAAGATTTCTCCCGTATATCCACTTGGATTTATTTACTAAAATTCACTCTCTTCTCCCCTACCCTCCCCCAGCCCAGCTTTACTATATGTAAAAATAAATTGAGCACAACGCTGTCATTTCCTTTCTGCAAGCGGCTGCACAATCTCAGGATGGATCATTTTTCTTTACCGACCAGACTGCAACTTTAGGAATGTATATTTCATTTGCTAATGGCCTTTATTACTTCTTTACTTGAACCATGTGCTCGACAAGGGTGGGGGGGGGGACAACAACCAATAGGGCCCGATGCTTCTGTTTGCTCGGCCTTTCGATACGTTCAACACAACACTTTAAAAGGTCAGTGCTGGAAAGATACCTGTCCACCATTTTTTTTTTAAAATGTTGCTTGTTTCATTTAGCTTTGCAAACGCCAGCTGTCTCGTTTGAGGTAAACACCGGGAAACATTACAAATGTCAGAGAGTGTGAAACTGAATATATAGATGAAAAGAATTAGACTGAAAATGGTCGTTTCTGGTTGAAGCTTTGAGGACCCCCTCCTCCATCATGTCAGTGTAATTAAAATAGCTAAACATAATCTTTAAAGCCTGGTTGATTTAATTATACAGTGAAAGGGGGGCAGGGTGGTTATAATAATGACCAACAGCTATGCTTTTATTAATATGAAACAATGTAATGTACAAAAAGGACAATTCATCCGTCACTGCTTCGGCAGCTTTCACGTGGTACGGTTCGGTTGCTGATATCCAGCAACCCTCATATCTTTAACGGAGCTCCCTTAACTTTAAAAGTTCCTGCCACTGCATTGATAGGATATTTACAAGTTAAGCTCATATTCACAAATTGGTGCAGATAAAAAAGTGAAGCAGCGTGAGGTCATTTCAAAGCATGGGGGGGGGGGGGAACCCTCGGTAATTTCTCTAGCTCCATCCCAAAAGTGGTTTCAAAAGCAAACAAGTGTAATAAGTATCCTGTTCCTATACAAATGGAACTTTCTAATGCAGCTGTAAATTATTGAGGGGAAGAAAGGGTAATAATTTTCAGAAAGGAAATGTTAATAAGTGCAACCACTGGAAAAATGGGCTTGAATATCCATAGGAAGCTGACACATGGCATATTCTGGACATTTTTTTTACATTGACATTTTAAAACAAACAGGGTTTCGGTGACGTTTTAAACTGAGAATTAGACATCCCATTTAAAACAAGCTTGAAAATATGAGAAGATGGGGAAATGTGTTGCAGAGAGGTATGAAGGATATTTAGAATATGCCTCACTCTGGACATAAAAGGTATGAAAAGGATAACCGGGGGTGGGTGGGTGGGTGCAGGATTAGGAGAATCTCTTGCTGTGTGCTAAAAAATATTAACAGCAGCTCCCCCTGTTCCGCTTCTTACTTCTGCGTTTTATATAGCAAACAGGCCACACCAGTTGGCTGCTATTTTGATATTCTCCCAAGGACATCATAAAGATCTTAAAAGTAAGCCCCCCAAAATGTTCACTACATACCTGATTGCTTATTTGACATGCAACAAGGTTGGGCTGAGTAAAGCATCCAGCAAATCGGATATACTTCAGCCAGTTTCCTACATCTGGCTGACTGGCATCAATGCAGAATTTCACATTGTAATACTCATCCAAGATCTAGAAAGAAAAGAATACAAAACAATAAATTGGGTTTGGGGGGAGGGAGGGTCCGGTGGTGCCACATTTATGAATAGACAAATCACAGCTCTTCAAATAATCAAACGGACCAAGCTTGTTTTATGGCAAAATATGTTTCTCCAATGAGTTCAGCCAAAAAAAAAAAAAAAAACCCTGATTAGATCCAACAAACCTGCTAATTAAAGTAACCATCAATCTGCTGGAAGCAGGCCCTCCTCAAAACATGTTTCTCCAGATTCAAAAAAGCTGTGGAATGGTGAGCTATGTGAGCATTTCATGGAGGCAAACATGTGGCTTCCCTGCTATGCAAAATAATGATAATAAAATTGTGATTTGAACTGTTTTCATAAAACCTGAAGTTTTTATCAGGAAATAGATGCCTTTCATCTGCAGGGTCTTTTAGCACTTTGTGCGTGAGCGTGCGTACTCTGTTTAATGAGGCTTTTCCCTTTTCAAAATTCTACCCGCTAAATAAAGTTTAGGTTTCGAGGCATTAATCTTCCCTCTAACGTTCTGTTTATCCCATTCGCATGCAATGTTCGAATCATGCTTCTTTAATCAGAGCAAATTGCGGCGTTTGGATAATAATAATAGGTCCCCTTTTATGCCACACCAAAGAAAATAAATGAAACAAAATACAAACACTTGTTCAAAATACGGCACTGTTTGGCAAGTGTCCTGAAAACGTTTTGGTTATGTTGATAATGAAAAAACTTGCTTGGAAAAGCACATACTGTAAGAATACTGTGAGAAATGTCTAATTGTTATACATGTGAGTCACTATCAGAATTTTTCTGAGTCCAGGGCTAACCTAAGATTGCAGTCAAGCAGGTCAAAAATATACATTTTAATAATCTCCCAAAGGGAAGTATTTTGCGTAGAAAACATATTAACTGGTTGGTAGTGGAAACTTTCATAAAACTGTCCTGTATATGTGTAAAAAAGGAATGGGGGGGGGGCCACAGAGTATATTTCCAGATAACCTTTGGCCTCCATATTGAACACCTTAGAAATCTGGGTACTATTTACCATTTAAGTTAATGAAAACCTAAAGGAAGTTGCCTATGAAAGACTAAACAATTTGGTCTACCAGCTCTGAATCTGGAATTAAATGAACCCAGTGGGAAAAACTGCTTTCTCTAGATCCACCTGAAGGTTCAAGTCAAAAATTGGAGGGTGTATTTCCATAGGCTTAAAGGAGGTTTAACACAGGGTCCAGGTAAACCACCCAGCAGCATTATTAGATCATTAACTCCCCAGAAACATCTTTCAAAAGGACGCAGGAGAAGGCAAAAGGTAAGAGGCACTAAAAAAAAAAAAAACCTGCTTTCTGTTTTGTTTTGTTAACCAGCAAGCACTTTACAAGAGCAAACGAAAAATGCTGTCCAGTTTTGTTTTACCCGCTGCATGAATGGGGAAAAGGGAAACTGCCAGGGGAAAAATCACTTCAAAGTCGATTTCATTAACCCAGGAGTTTGGAGCCGCTACACGTGCAAACTGTGTGAACGGTCTGGGGAGTGACTTCAGTGTTCATCAAGGGAAAAGTTGACTGGTGAGAGTTTGCGCAGGGCATAAGCGAAACTATTCTTGACCTGCATAACCTCATCCACCCACCGGGTCGCCAGAAATAAAAACAAACAAACGTTAAAATATATAATATAAAAAGGCATTAAAGTTGCGACACATGGTAAAGAAAGAAAGCCAGATCCGGCCTGGTTTGGGCCCTCTCCTGAATTTCAAAAGAGAAAAGCAGGGTGGATCAGGACTGGAAGCCTTCGCCCTCCCCTCTCCGCACACCCTTTGACCCCTTTTCTCTCTCCAAGAATTTACTAAGAGATCGCCATTCAAGGTCCAGAAGGTATATTAATCAATCCTGGAAAATTGGGGGTGGGGTGGAGAAGAGACACGTGGAGAGCAGGGAGGAAAGAGTCTTGAGACTTCAAGCCTTTCTAGAATCCCTGCTCTCCTTCACTTCCTTTGGACTCCAAGTGTCACTGGTGAATTAATCCAGCAACTGAAGTGTAAAGTTCAAGTCCAGAGTTTTTGTCCGCCACCCCCTTTCTTTTCAGCCGCCGGGCTTTGGTCATTTCTTGATGCGATTTGGGGGTGGGGGTGGGGGTGGAAAGTGAGTCCCCTGCCCCAGTACATTTCACTTCTCCTTCTCTCCCACCCAACATGATGTCAAGGATAGATATGCTTTTTTGTGAGCCGCGCCGGCGTGTGTCATAAACGCATGTTGATTTCTCTCAGGCCATTGATGCATGGGAGGTTTGGCCTTGGATTTGCCACTTTCTAGGTGCACATTCTCCCCCCCCCCCATCTGAATGCTCAAAACTCTACACGGGGAGGGGGGGCGTTATTTTTGAGTTGTGAGAATGCAGATGGGGGGAAATGTGCACCTACAGAGCAGCAAATCCAAGGCAAAACCTCCCATGCATAAATGGCCTTGGAAGGTTCAATAAAACCCATCCCATCCTCCCTCCGGGGAATTGAAGCAGGCAAAAGTTCCCAAGCCCGGCCTGCCTCCTCAAATATACTTAAAGCAAAAGTTTAAAAGGACAACGGTGTCAGCGCTTGGCTACCTTTTAATTCCTTTGTTTTAAGAATAATTGCTACAATAATGCTATATATATAATATATAATAATTATCTATCTATCTATATATATATATAGAGATATAATGATATATATATATATATAGATAGATAGATAGATAGATAGATAGATATAGATAGATATAATGATATATATATATAGATATAGATATAGATATATAGATATATATAGATATATATAGATATATATAGATATGAACTCGCAAAATATATCAACTTGCAATTGCAGCTTCTCTTTCTTTCTGCACCCCCCCCCCCAATTTACTGAGAGTAGGCAGTTTGGTAAAGTACCCGGGCCCCCATCTAAGCGGGCTTGATCTGGAAGGATTCTAGATCCGAGCAAGCAGCACCTTTCCCGGGACAGATGGACAGACCGCCCCCTCCCCTAAACACGCACCTCTCCCGTCGCCTTCTCCCCCGGCCCCACAGACAGTCGCCCTGCAGGCTACAGATCATGAACTTTGGGGCGATTGGAGCGGGGCGAGGGAGGGGTAAAGAGACGGACGAGCTTTGGTCAGTTTCGTCGCCTGTGAAATCTGCACGGGGGACCCAGGAAGAGGAGAGAGGGAGGGAGGGAGGGAGAGGGGAACGTGTCCACGCGCCCTTTGGGGTTGCTATGACTCGTTGGGCTCCGGCGATCGTCTGGCAGCGGCTCATCTTACCTTGCCTAGGTGGAATCATCAGGTCCGCTGTATTTCCCCCCCTCCAGAAAAAACAAAACAAAAATCTTCTTGAGGAGAGAGGGGGGGGTTGTTGGGCAAAACTTGCCAAAAAAAAAAGGGGGGGGGTCTCCAAGGCAATCAATCCTTCAAGCAGCTGCCAGCGACGTCTCGAGAAGAGGCGATCTTCCAGCGCCACCCCCGCCCGTCCGCACGCACGCCCCCCACGCCCCAAGCTCCTCGGCCGCCGCTCCGCAGAGAAGAGTGCCTCGGGAACCCGGCGGAGCCCCGCAGGGTGGGCTTCCCGACTTGCCTCTCGGAGCGTCCGATTTCCTTCTCCGGCATGGGGGGGGGGGAGTGAGAGACGAACTTTCCTCGCTTGAAAACTTCGCCGGGTCTTCGGGGAGGAGGAATCGGGGGGGGGGGGTTAGGAGGTCTCCCCCCCCATCGCGAAGAAGGCCGGCCGGTGCTGATGCTGCGGCGGGGCGGGGGGCCAGGAGGCGCGGCGGCGGCTTTAATTGTCCCCCATTGATTGGGGGGAGATGGCGCGTTAATGTCTTCCCCTCGCCTCGCTTGCCCTCCGGATGCCTGGGGGGGGGGAGTTGGCGGCGTGTGCGGGTTGCGTCAAGAAGAAAAAAGTTCTTGGGGGGGGGGGAAGAGAGAGAGAGAGAGAGAGAGAAACTTCCTTTTGCTCTTCTCTCCGCTGCTTGATCACAAGGGAGGAGTGGAAGGGGGGGGGGCAGTGGGTGTGTATCAGCACAGAGAGGCAAGTCTCCCCCCCCCCCCGCAAGCTGCACGCCTCTTCAAAGCCCTGTCCTAAGAGCTCTTTTCCCAATCGCAGACCCTGGGGGGGGGAGTGAAAGAAAGGGGCGGCCCCCCTCCTTGCAAAGCCCCGCTCCCTCCCCACCCCACCCCACCCGCGAGGAAGCAAAAGCCGAGCGTTTCTGTTTGCAGGGACTGTCTCTTTAATGAGAAGCATCTATCCGGCCAGCCGTGGAGAGGAGGGGACGGAGGAGTGGGCTAAGAGAGAAGGCGGAGGGTGTCTGTATGGGGGGGGGGCTCCCAGAAGAGGTATCTGTTCCCCTCCCCACCTCTTCTCCCACCCACCCCTTTTTTGCCTGCACACACACAAGCGATCGGAAGCCAGACAGGGGCTCTCCCCTTTCAGCCCGTTTTTAAAGTGACAGCCGCCTCCTCCGGCGAGAGAGGTCACTCGAAGGTCGCCCCGACAGAAGCGCCGGCCGGGCCGGGCTGATTACGGATGCGCGCCAGTCGCCTTGAACCATGTCCATTTCATCCCTGCCATCCCGGCCGGCCAATGAGGCAGATCTCCGAGGGGAGGGAGGTTTTTTTGTTTTGAGTCCCCCTCCATCACTTTTGGCTTTCCCAGAGCAGGGTCAAGGCGGAGGTGGGAAAGACCCCCCCCCCTTCTCTCGAGCGCGACTTTAGAAAGTGGACTCCTATTTGATTTTGCGTCTCGCGCGCGCACACGCACTTGATCTGGGGACACCTTTATTTAAGAGAAGCTTTATACAAACCAGCGGCTTTTTTGGGTTTTTTTTTTTTTAAAGCAGCGGTAGCAATAAGGAACTGAGACAAAATTGAGAACGTTAATAACTGCTTTCTTTTAAAAAAACAAAAAATCAAGAGCGATTGGCCAAATGGATCGCGTGCGACCTGGAGTATATTTGTATAGTGGTTTTAAATATACATATACACCCAGAGTGAGTATTTCCCCCCCCCCCTCCAGGCAAAAGACAGATGACTAGAAGGTTACATTTTGCTGGTCGGCGTTTCATTATAATTTCCCCACCTAGATAGGGACCCCAGCGAACGAGCGGCCTTTCCTCGCCACCGATTTTAAAATATTCATAAAACATTAAAAAAAAGAAAGAAAACAGAATACGAGCAACGGGTTTGGTGCAAATAACATCACTGGAAGAACTGGAGTCAGCACCCTTTGAGTGATGAGATTTTGTTTGCGCATTTCTGGCACAGGGTTTTAAATCGGGCAGGTTGCTGATGCAACCTTACAAAGGCATGCTTGAGACAATTTGCCGGAAATGATCTTTTTGAGACGCATTCGGAACATAAAACGGCATTTAAAGAGAAGTGGGGAGCTCGACTCATCTATATTTGAAATGCACCGGTGACTGAAAGTGGGGTGTAGAGATCGGATTAATTTAGGGCCGGATCTCTCTCTCTCCCCCTACCCCCGCTCCCTTGCAAGCATTAGCTGGCGACACTGGCCCTTTATGCATGGGAGGGTTTGACTTGGATTCGCCGCTCTCGAGACGCACATTTTCCCCACCCAAATTCTCAGAACCCAAAAATAAACCCTCCTGCAGAGTTTTACGAACTCGGATGGGGGAAACGCGCATCCAGAGAGCAACAAATCCCATGCATAAATGGGCACTGTCTTCCGAGAGCTGCGTTTGAAATCTAGCCCTCCGTAATGCGAAGCGGTAAACCGGGGTAAGGTGGCCCCAAAGGTGCGCGCAACAGCAAGGCAGCCCAGATACGGAACCCTTGAAAGAAACCGGAGTGGCGTAGGCACACCAAAATGAGCTCCGAACATGAAAAGAAGAGGACCAAGCGAGAAAGGGACGGGGCAAATGTGGGTTGTGTGGGTCTCTCCGTCCTACAAAACCCTTTGCCCGCCCACGCGTCTCAAGGAGGGGCCCCTAAACTCTTGTCACTCAGCGTCCGATCCTAAGTGCCACTCAACTTTGCAAAAAGCGCAAATCTAGATTAGGGCTGGAAGGAGGGTGGGGGGGGGGAGGGAAAGGGGTCAGCGGGAGCCTCGGAGGAAAGCGACCCAAGATGATGATGAATTCGTCTCCGAGGTCTGTTATCTGGGACATTGAACTGTTATTTCAGATAATGGCCATTGTTCCCGGACGGGGAGGGGAGGCGGAGAAAGCGACCCCCGCGCCCAGCGGTCGCAGACCGAGCAAGGGCCGGAAACCCCCTCGGTGGAGAGGAGGCGGCGTCCCGGGAACCTCCAGAGTTTGGGGATCTCTGCCCCCCGCCCCCCGATTGCGCTCCCTGCCCGGGTTCGGTCCGGCCCCCCCTCTCCTCCTTCCCCCTCCCCCCCTTTTAAATTTAGCCATAAATTGGAGCCGCTCCAGCCCATGAGCTGTTCTATTTTCTCCCTGTCAGGATGAGGGATTTGTTTTATGATGCATTGTGTATTAAATACAAGTAATCTGGGAAACCGATGGCTCGAGAGCCCGGCGCGGAGACGGAGCTTCCTTGGCCGCCGCACCTTCCGAGCACATGAAGCTGCCTTATACCGAACCAGACCCTGGGTCCATCAAAGTCAGTATGGTCTACTCAGGCCGGCAGCGGCTCTCCAGGCAGGCAGAGGTCTTTCACATCACCTACCTGCCTGGTCCCTTTAACTGAAGATGCCGGAGATAGAACCTGGGACCTTCTGCAGATGCTCCAGTACTGAGCCACAGCCCCTCCCTAAAGTAATGTGTCAGAAGTGAGATTTGGGGGCACAAGCTTTCAAGAGACAAAGGTCTTAACTGGAGATGCCGGGGGCTGCACCTGGGACCTCCTGCATGCCAAGCAGATGCTCTGCCACTGAGCCGCAGCCCCTCCCCTCTCCTTCTCTTTCCTTTTGGCCAACAAAGCCGCGGCGAGAAAGAAAGAAACGGCGGCGGCTGGGCGGTGCGTGTGTGAGAAACACACAAAAGTGTGCGTGTCGTTGTTGGGGCAAGCGCTGCCTCAATGGGGATGCGGAAGTTAGGCGCCCCTTTGCACAAACGCTCGGTTCTTTGCCTGGTTCTGGAAGCGAGGATGGGGAGCGGGGCGTGCTTGCGGCGCCTGGCCGGTAGATGGCGTCGCGCGCCGGTGTGAAAGGCACTTTCCCCCGTCCTCGCCGGACGCCAGCCTGCTGCTGCTGCTCCCCGGGGGTGCAATCCAGAGCCGTTCACGCCGAGGAGAGCTTTGCTACCGCTTTCGGTAGAGAGTCGGGTTGCAACCCGCAGGAACTCTCGGAAGGACTTGTTTCTTCGCCAGGTTTGCCGGCATGGTGTAGTGGTTAAGAGCGGTGGCCTCGGATCTGGACCACCGGCCTCGATTCCCCGCTCCTCCACATGAGCGGCGGAGGCTCTTCTGGTGGAACTGGATTTGGGATGGGGCCCTGGCTCAGCGGTAAAGCCTTTGCTTGGCATGCAGAAGGGTCCCAGGTTCAATCCCCGGCATCTCCAGTTAAAGCACTGGTTCCCAACCAGGGGTCCATGGACCCCCAGGGGTCCGCGAGAACTAAATTAAGGTCCGCGAAACAAAGTTATAAACTCATAATAAATTAATATTTTCAATTAAAAGTTCTCTATTATAAATATATATATATATTCAAATATTATTCTAAGTTTAATGTTTAACTAACAGTTATGATTAAAGTTTATTTTCAAATTCCCGGAATTTTTATTTTGAACCTTGGGGTCCCTGCACCGAACAAAAAAGTCCTAGTGGTCCCTGGTCAAAAAAAGGTTGGGAACCACTGAGTTAAAGGGACTGGGCAAGTAGGTGATGTGAAAGGCCCCTGCCTGAGACCGTGGAGAACTGCTGCCAGTCTGAGTGGACAATACTGAGTGGACCAAGGGTCTGATTCAGTATAAGGCAGCTTCATGCGTTCATGTCCCCATTCCTACACATGAAGCCTGCTGGGTAACCTTGGGCTAGTCACAGCTCTCTCAGCCCCACCCACCTCACAGGGTGTCTGTTGTGGGGGAGGAGAAGGTGATTGTAAGCCGGTTTGATTCTTCCTTAAGTGGTAGAGAAAGTCGGCATATAAAAACCAACTCCTCTTCTTCTCTCCCATCTTCCTTTCTCAGCTTCATAGGAGGTTGGCTGAGAGGTTGGCTGAGTTTGTTATCATGCTGGTAGGTAAGGAGAGAAATATGGGGGGGGGGCGCTATGGTTCTCCAGGTGAGATCCTATTTTGTAAAAGATGTTTTAAATGTACCTCGAAAACAGACAGACAGCATGGATGCCACAAATCCATCTATGCATTTGTCACGGGGTGGTGGTGGTATTTATTAGGGTTGCCAGGTCTGCAACCAGTGGCAGGTTATTTGGGTGGAGCCTGAGGAGGGAGAGGTTTGGGGAGGGGAGGGACTTCAGTGCCATAGAGTCCAATTGCCAAAGCGGCCATTTTCTCCAGGGGAACTGATCTCTTATCGGCTGGAGATCAGTTGTAATAGCAGGAGATCTCCAGCTACTACCTGGAGGTTGGCAACCCTAGTAGTTATTCTGTCACTCCTTGAGTGAAATCACCTAGATGCTCAGCCTAGGTTGCCTCTGAATAGTGTGTGGAACAGCCCCAGGGGGTTTTTCACACAGAAGATCGAGCCCCTCTAATCTTTTGAAGTGTGTCAGAATAAACCATTGGCCAGACTTACTTCTAAGTCAGTATGACTAGGATTGCTTTAGAGATGTGCTTTTGATTCCAACCTGGGACATTTCACATGCTCTTGGCCTTCAGCTCTTAGCCTGAGGATTGTAGCTTGGAGCTAGGTGGAAGGCCTGCTCGCAGAGACACAGAGACAAAAACTACATATAACATTGAACATGTGATTGCCAGAGGGACTTGCAGCCACATGCCAGCTGCGAGTTCCCTGTGGGAACCCAATTTGGATTAGGACCATGGCACGGGGAGGAGGGGCTTCTCCCCATGCCTTTTTCCTGAGCCAAAAATGGCCCCAGGCATGTTATTGGCCCCATTAGGGGGCTGCACATACAGACACTCTAGGGGGCAAAACATGCCCCCTGGGGCTCTTTTGGGTTGGAATAACAGCACAAGGGGGAAGGCTGGAACCAATGTCCCCCCCTGGGCAATGGCCCTAATCTGAATCAGGCCCCTGCAGTACTTTATAATTGGTTTTCCATGGGGAGCTCACAGCTTGTGTCAAGTCCCCATTGGGATCACACTTTTTTGTATTGTAAGCCACTTTGGGCCCCCAACCGGGGGGAAAGCAGCATATAAATGCTTAAAGGAAAAATAATTAAATAGCCCAAACTGACCCAACATGACACTATAGGAAGACCCTTATTCTACAGAATTCTTCCTTTCCATTAGGCTGTGGCCTTATTGGTGCAAAAACATGCACCAGCTTGACAGTGGCATGTTCACACACAAACAGCAATCGTCCCCAGCACTGCAAGGATGTACGTTGGCCCTGTGGCTGGCCAGGGTGCCCAGTGAGCTTTATAGCTGAGTATAGACCCCAGGGGTCAGTAATGACTCGGTGTTTGCACAGGGGACTACCTTTAGAGATCTGAACCTCGATTTCTCCTGTCCTAGTCCAAGGCTGCCCTGACCTGGATGGCCCAGGCTAGCCTGATCTCGTCAGATCTCAGAAGCTAAGCACTGCAGGGTCAGCCCTGGTTAGTATTTGGATGGGAGACCACCAAGGAATACCAGGGTTGCTGTGCAGAGGCAAACCACCTCTGTTAGTCTCTTGCCATGAAAACCCCAAAAGGGGTCGCCATAAGTCGGCTGCGACTTGAAGGCACTTTACACACCCACACAGTCCAAGGCTGTAACACTACATCATACTGGCTTTCTGTGTGCGAGTTTCCTTGGCAACACCACCAGCTTCCTGCTCAAGGCGTCTTTCACTGTGCTGATCGTAACATTTGAGGCCCCATGCATGGTCCTTCCCACCTGATCATCACTTGCTGGTATGAAGGTTAACGAAGAAGAAGAAGAAAAAGAGTTGGTTTTTATATGCTGACTGCCACTTAAGGAAGAATCAAACCGGCTTACAAACACCTTCCCTTCCCCTCCCCACAACAGACACCTTGTGAGGTAGGTGAGGCTGAGAGAGTGTGACTAGCCCAAGGTCACCCAGCTGGCTTCATGTGTAGGAGTGGGGAAACCAACCTGGTTCACCAGATTAGCCTCCGCCGCTCATGTGGAGGAGTGGAGAATCAAACCCGGTTCTCCACATTAGAGCCAGTGCGGCGTAGTAGTTAGACTAAGATATAGGAGACCCAGGTTCAAATCTCTGCTCTGCCATGGAGACTTGCTGGGTGACCTTGGGTCAGCAGCACACTCTCAGACTAACCTACCTCTGAGGGTTGTCATGAGGATAACACAAAGGAGAGGAGAATGAGGTCAGCCTCTTCGGTTCACCGCTGGGGGGGAGAGGCAGGGTATAAGTAAATAAATAAGCCGCATCTAGTAAAAGAAGGAGAAGAGTGGCATGCATGATGGGCAGGGGGAGGTTCTTACCATACCCTTGGCTCCCTGCTCTTTCATTAGATGAAAGATCTCTTAACTTCGTTTAAAGATATGTGGTTTATTGCCTGGAAGACCGGTAAGCGAGTGTTTTACAACTGGCCATATACCTATTAAAAACCTATTTGAAATTCACTGATGAGATGTTATCAGAGAGATTTCCATTTCTCACATTCACGCCTTTCGTTTCTCCCTTTCTTCCCTTCTCGGTTTTCCCCTTGTTGTCTTCCTGCACTGTTGGAATTCGTATTGTAAGCTCAAGTGGGCAGAGGGCCACCTGCTAAGTGGACAGCCCCGTATATACAAAAATAATGATTTATTTATCTATTATTTCAACTTAATACCCCATTTTCCCTGGTCGATGATTGCAGAGTCCAGGCCGAAACCAATGATTGCAGAGTCCAGGCCAAAACTCTTTTCTCGGACACTACAAAAAGCAGTGCTTCAGTCTGGTAGTCATAATAATGAAAGTTTGCATCGGTGTAGTGAATTAGAGGCCATTTATGCAGGGTCAATTTTGATGCTTGCTCAAAGCTCTTTTTAAAAATCCGCCCTTCAAAATGCCTATTCACGGTCCCGACATGAAAGGAGAAATTCCACCCCCCCCCACTCGCCTGCTCCTTCATTCCTTCCATCAGCAATTGCCGTTTGCATAGCTAACGCACGGCTGTGATTTTGCATGCTTCCTTTAGGGGATTCTTTGAGGCGGGGGTGGAGCAAACACAAAAGGTCACGTTAAAGGGGCTCTTAAGAAATGCGAAGCAGGTATGCGCTGGCTTCGCAGTCACTTCCTGAATGACAGTTCAGCATGAAAAAAAAATATGCAGGGCACTTCAGCCTGGAACACGCTTCTAATTACCAAGCATAAATGGCCAGAGTATTCCAAATGGTTCACATGCATTATTTTTGTTGCCATCCTTACAAGGAGCCTGTACAGCAGACCAATTTTTTTACCCTCATAGTGCCGACTGAGGATGATGCTGAGAGATTGTGATTTGCCTAAGGACGTCTACTGAGTCATGGCACAGATGAGAAAAGTGGGAGGGGGGAATCCCAATTTGTGGCTTACTCTGAGACACTTTCTTCCTATCTGAACTCATACGGGATGATGTGTGAGAATGAGGACGCTTGTTCTTGATGCTAGGTCGGTGTCTCCCAGTGGATCCAAGACACACCTGAGAAGCAACTTCCCTTACTCTCAAGTAAGCACTTTTGCATCAGTGTCAGAGCCTGAGAGAGCCAGCGCGGTGTAGAGGTTAAAAGCAGTGGTTTGGAGCTGTGGACTCTAATCTGGAGAACCGGGTTTGATTCCCCACTCCTCCACATGAGCGGTGGATGCTAATCTGGTGAACCGGGTTGGTTTCCCCACTCCTCCACCTGAGAGGTGCATGTTAATCTGGTGAACCAGGTTGGTTTCCCCACTCCTACATATGAAGCCAGCTGGCTGACCTTGGGCTAGTCACAGCTCTCTTACAGCTCTCTCAGCCTCACCTACCTCACAGGGTGTCTGCGCGGGGACGGGGAGGGAAGGTGACTGTAAACCGGTTTGATTATTCCTGAAGGGGTAGAGAAAGTAGGCATATGAAAACCAACTCTTCTTCTTCTTCTTCTTCCCCAGCAAGCGGGTCCAGTTATATAATGTGGGGGACTGTCTGATCTAAAGAAGCACAGTAAAGATATGTCCCAAAGATTGCCAGAAAAGCCACTGGCTGTGCCTCTCAAGTTTTTCTTTTTTTAAAGCAATTGTTTATTTAAAATAAGCCTCCATAATAGAAGCGGCAGTAAGGCGTAAGTACTGCAGTCTGCTTGCTATTCCCACCAGAATGTAAACCGATTCCTCTTTTAAGCCTTTAAACATCATGGCTGTCCCAGAAGTAAAAGTTCCTCTAATGGAGACCCTATGGGCATGGTGCATTCCAGCACATCATTAAAGTAAAAAAAAGAAAAGCAGCCCAGGCAAAGCCAGATGAAATAACTGCACTGTCCACTTTTAATAGGCTTCCTGGGGAGGACAGCCGCTCTGCAAACGGACAGCGTTGAAAGGGGAAGGGGGTGGTGGTGGAATCAGACAAGTAGCTGGTAGCTGGGTTATTTCTTCTTTAAATACCATAATCGTTGGATAACCAGCTCCCTTTAAATCTCACAGCTATCTGTTTTGGCAAAGCTAATCTCCAAACCGAGCTTCTAAGCAAGTGTGAAAGAAAGAAAGAAAGAAAGAAAGAAAGAAAGAAAGAAAGAAAGAAAGAAAGAAAGAAAGAAAGAAAGAAAGAAAGAAAGAAAGAAAGAAAGAAAGAAAGAAAGATTACTAGTTTGGCGGCCTGCTGATTTGTTTTGTAAATGTTATTGGTAGATCCTTTCTTAAAAAAAATATAGGAATAAACATCAAACATTAACAGACTTTCCCTTATATTAGTTGCACACGGTTAAAACGAAACAAAGCAAATCTCCAAGGGAACGCAACCCCCCCCCAAAAAAAACCTCTTGTGAATTTCATATTTACACACCCCACCCCATTCTTTTAAAGAAATTCTAACTAGTAAAAAAAAATGTTACTCGAGTCCTTCCTCTACACACAGCCCCAAAGACATGGGAAGAAGGAAGAAAATTAAAGAGTTTCTTTCTTTTTAACTAAAAAGAAAGAAAGAAAGGGGGGGACCCTTCCTTGGTCTGGAAACGGGCCCGACTGAAAGCATGTTAATCTCCACCTCAGTAATTTGGTTCTTCTGGAGAAGACAGAAGCCCCTGCTGCTTGCCCCGCACTTCATAAATCACATCTTTATGTGGACAGGGTCAGGGCACCTAACAGCTCAGACATGGGCCCTTCGCAGTGGCTCGAAGGGCTCCGGCATGTTTATTCTCTCGCTCAGATCTCCGAGGAGTAATCCAGCACGCTTCTAATTACTTTTGATTATTTTCATTTGCTCGGGTCAGTCTGGGCTCTGCCAGGACTGCTGGAGGCTGGATTTTCCAACAACATCTTTTTCAGGACAGTGGTGTAGGCTTTCAACATTAGCACCCCGTTATTGTCCGGCAATCCAATGTGCTAGAAATGATCGGATCTGGCTATCGCCCCTTGATGTTTTCTTGCCAACTGGCTGTTCCCCCCGACTTAATTAAACTCCAAAACACATTTGGGACTGCTTTGGGTTTTGATCTGTCTGAGTTTTAGGCAGCAGCACATAATAATTTTAAGCACAACATTTTAAGGCAAATACTTGGGTTTTTTTTTTTTTTTGGAAGGGGGTGAATTTTGAGTGTCAATAAAATTAGCCTGGAAACCATTAAAAAAAACTTCAAAAAATAATGTTGCAAAAACAAGTAGAAAGTATTAATTAAAATAAATAAGTCGCTGCTCTGGACTTTGTGGATTGCTTTGTGGATGGTAGGGACTGGGCTTTCCATTAGAACCAGTTTATTAAGCAGCAGTTTCCTGAGAGTCTCATTAAGAATCATGGATTTTCATTTTTCTTCTCTGGGAATAACACTCTTAATGCTCAAATGATAATCTAACAAGTATCATGACTACATGATCTACACATTGTTTTTAGAGTTAACCTAGAAA